>NC_041383.1:715689023-715713571 GCF_002162155.2 Triticum dicoccoides
CAATTTTTGGCCTCGCGAAGGAGAAAGCATCGCTCAAGATTGGGGGAGGCTTAAGTCAATGTTATATTCATGCCCCAATCATGAGCTCTCAAGAGAAATTATTATTCAAAATTTTTATGCTCGACTTTCTCTCAAAATCGCTCCATGCTCGATACTTCTTGTACTGGTTCTTTTATGATGAAGACTATTGAATTCAAATGGGATTTATTGGAAAGCATTAAACGCAACTCTGAAGATTGGGACCTCGACGAAGGTAAGGAGTCAAGTATAACACCTAAGTTTGATTGTGTTAAATCTTTTATGGATACCGATGTTTTCCGTGAATTTAGCACTAAATATGGACTTGACTTTGAGATAGTAGCTTCTTTCTGTGAATCCTTTGCTACTCATGTGGATCTCCCTAAGGAGAAGTGGTTTAAATATAATCCTCCCATTTAAGTAAAAGTAGTTGAACCTATTAAAGTTGAAGAAAAGACTATCACTTATTATGTTGATCCTATTGTTCCTACCGCTTATATTGAGAAACCACCTTTCCCTGTTAGAATAAAGGATCATGCTAAAGCTTCAACTGTGGTTCGTAAGAGTAATACTAGAACACCTACACCCCCTGAGCAAATTAAAGTTCAACCTAGTATTGCTGTGGTTAAAGATTGCTTAGCCGATAATATTGATGGGCATGTTATTTATTTCTGTAATGAAGATGCTAGAATTGCTAGACCTGATACTAAGGGTAAACATAGACCTGTTGTTGGCATGCCTGTTATTTTGGTTAAAATAGGAGATCATTGTTATCATGGCTTATGTGATATGGGTGCTAGTGCAAGTGCAATACCTCATTCCTTATACAAAGAAATTATGCATGATATTGCCCCTGCTGAGATAGAAGAAATTGATGTTACAATTAAGCTTGCCAATAGAGATATTATTTCACCAGTTGGGATTGTTAGAGATGTTGAAGTCTTGTGTGGGAAAGTTAAATATCCTACTGATTTTCTTGTTCTTGGTTCCCCACAAGATGACTTTTGTCCCATTATATTTGGTAGACCCTTCTTGAATACTGTTAATGCTAAGATAGACTGCGAAAAGGATATTGTTACTGTTCATTTAGGGGAGATGTCTCATGATTTTAATTTTGCTAAATTTCGTAGACAACCCCATGATAAAGAATTGCCTAGTAAAGATGAAATTATTGGTCTTGCTTCTATTGCCGTGCCTCCTAATGATCCTCTAGAGCAATATTTGCTAGACCATGAAAATGATATGTTTATGAATGAAAGAAGGGAAATAGATGAAGTATTCTTTAAGCAAGGACCTATCTTGAAGCACAACTTGCTTGTTGAAATTCTAGGGGATCCTCCTCCACCCAAGGGTGATCCCGTGTTTGAGCTTAAACCATCACCTGATACTCTTAAATATGCTTATCTTGATGAAAAGAAGATATATCCTGTTATTATTAGTGCTAACCTTTCAGAGCAAGAAGAAGAGAAATTATTGAAAACTCTGAAGAAGCACCGAGCTGCTATTGGATATACTCTTGATGATCTTAAGGGCATTAGTCCCACTCTATGCCAGCACAAAATAAAATTGGAGAAAGACGCTAAACCGGTTGTTGATCACCAATGACAGTTAAATCCTAAGATGAAAGAAGTGGTAAGAAAAGAAATACTAAAGCTTCTGGAGGCAGGTATAATTTATCCTGTTGCTGATAGTCAGTGGGTAAGTCCTGTCCATTGTGTCCCTAAGAAGGGAGGTATTACTGTTGTTCCTAATGATAAAGACGAATTGATCCCACAAAGAATTATTATAGGTTATAGAATGGTAATTGGTTTCCGCAAATTAAATAAAGCTACTAAAAAGGATCATTACCCTTTACCTTTTATTGATCAAATGCTAGAAAGTTTATCCAAACATACACATTTTTGCTTTCTATATGGTTATTCTTGTTTCTATCAAATACCTGTGTCAAAAAAGGATCAGGAAAATACAACTTTTACTTGCCCTTTCGGTACCTTTGCTTATAGACGTATGCCTTTTGGTTTATGCAATGCACCTGCTACCTTTCAAAGATGTATGACTTCTATATTCTCTGTCTTTTGTGAAAAGATTGTTGAGGTTTTCATGGATGATTTCTCCATATATGGAACTTCTTTTGATGATTGCTTAAGCAAGCTTAATCAAGTTTTGCAGAGATGTGAAGAAACTAATCTTGTCTTGATTTGGGAGAAGTGCACTTTATGGTTAATGAAGGTATTGTCCTGGGGCATAAAATTTCTGAAAGAGGTATTGAAGTTAATAAAGCTAAAGTTGATGCTATTGAAAAGATGTCGTGTCCTAAGGACATTAAAGGTATAAGAAGATTCCTTGGCCATGCTGGTTTTTATAGGAGATTCATTAAGGACTTCTCTAAATTTCTAGGCCTCTGACTAATCTCTTAAAAAAAGATGTTCCTTTTGTCTTTGATGATGATTGCGTAGAAGCATTTGAAATACTTAAGAAAGCTTTGATTTCTGCACCCATTGTTCAGCCACCTGATTGGAATTTTCCCTTTGAAATTATGTGTGATGCTAGTGATTATGCTATAGGTGCTGTTCTAGGACAAAGAGTTGATAAGAAATTAAATGTTATCCAATATGCTAGTAAAATTCTAGACAATGCCCAAAGAAATTATGCTACTACTGAAAAAGAATTTTTAGCAGTTGTATTTGCTTGTGATAAGTTCAGACCTTATATTGTTGATTCTAAAGTAACTGCTCACACTGATCATGCTGCTATTAAATATCTTATGGAAAAGAAAGATGCTAAACGTAGACTTATTAGATGGGTTCCCTTGCTACAAGAATTTGATTTGCATATTATTGATAGAAAGGGAGCTGAGAACCCCGTTGCGGACAACTTGTCTAGGTTAGAGAATGTTCTTGATGACCCACTACCTATTGATGATAGCTTTCCTAATGAACAATTAGCTGTCATAAATGCTTCTAGTACTGCTCCATGGTATGCTGATTATGCTAATTACATTGTTGCTAAATTTATACCACCTAGTTTCACATACCAACAAAAGAAAAAGTTTTTCTATGATTTAAGACATTACTTCTGGGATGACCCACACCTTTATAAAGGAGTAGATGGTGTTATTAGATGTTGTGTACCTGCGCATGAACAGGAACAGATCCTACGCAAGTGTCACTCCGAAGCTTATGGAGGACACCATGCTGGAGATAGAACTTCACATAAGGTATTGCAATCCGGTTTTTATTGGCCTACTCTCTTCAAAGATGCTCGTAAGTTTGTCTTGTCTTGTGATGAATGTCAAAGAATCGGTAATATTAGTAGACGTCAAGAAATGCCTATGAATTATTCACTTGTTATTGAACCATTTGATATTTGGGGCTTTGATTATATGGGACCATTTCCTTCCTCTAATGGGTATACACATAGTTTAGTTGTTGTTGATTACGTTACTAAGTGGGTAGAAGCTATTCCAACTAGTAGTGCTGATCATAACACCTCTATTAAGATGCTTAAGGAAGTTATTTTTTCGAGGTTTGGAGTCCCTAGATATTTAATGACTGATGGTGGTTCACACTTTATTCATGGTGCCTTTCGTAAAATGCTTGCTAAGTATGATGTTAATCATAGAATTGCATCTTCGTACCACCCACAGTCTAGTGGTCAAGTAGAATTGAGTAATACAGAGATCAAATTAATTTTGCAAAAGACTGTTAATAGATCTAGAAAGAATTGGTCTAAGAAACTTGATGATGCATTGTGGGCCTATAGAACTGCATATAAAAATCCTATGGGTATGTCTCCGTATAAAATGGTTTATGGAAAAGCATGTCACTTACCTCTCGAACTAGAACATAAGGCATATTCGGCCATTAAAGAGATCAATTATGATTTCAAACTTGTCGGTGATAAGAGGTTATTTGACATTAGCTCGCTTGATGAATGGAGAACCCAGGCCTATGAGAATGCCAAACTGTTTAAAGAAAAAGTTAAAAGATGACATGAAAAAGGATACAAAGGCATGGGTTTAATGTAGGTGATTGTGTTTTGCTATACAACTCTCGTTTAAGATTTTTTGCAGGAAAACTCCTCTCTAAATGGGAAGGTCCTTACGTTATCGAGATGGTCTACCGCTCCGGTGCCGTAAAAATCAACAACTTCAAAGGCACAAATCCGAAGGTGGTGAACGGTCAAAGAATCAAACATTATATCTCAGGTAATCCAATAAATGTTGAAACCAATGTTATTGAAACCGTAACCCCGGAGGAATACATAAGGGACACTTTCCAGAACGTTTCAGACTCCGAAAAAGAATAGGTATGTGGTACGGTAAGTAAACCGACTCCAAAACAGTTCTAATGGCATTTTTTCTTTGTTTTGGAATATTTAAGAAAATAGGAAAATAAGTAGTCCGAAGAGGACATGAGGCATCCATGAGGGTGGAGGGCGCGCCCTACCACCCTGGGCGCGCCCCCTGCCTCGTGGGCACCTCGTGTGCCCTCCAGACTCTGTTTTCTTGCAGGATACTTCTTTAGGTCGGTAAAAATTCATTATATAATCACCCGAAGGTTTTGACCACTGTACCGCACAAATATCCTCTGTTTTTGTATTGAGCTATTTCTGTCGCAGATTAGAGCAAGATGTCTTCTCAAGAGTAAGTCGGGGAGAGCCGGGTGTCTCATCCGACACCGGGACCAAGAGCAAACAGTGATGCTTACCACTTTGGCCATCAGCGGAGGAAGAGATGGAGGCCAACTTGAAAAGGATAGATGCGATGGAGGAGGATCAAGAAGTTACTTCTCGTTTCCGAGCCGGATTTATGATGGGGGAACTACAGAGCTCAGCTATTCCAAACTCGGTCATCCCCTCCAATGTTAAATTTCTCTCTTATGAGAATATGAAAAAGAGTGTTACTTGTTCTCCCGCAGCTATGCAACATCCACTACAAAAAAATACACTTCCATGATGATACGTGTTTGTCACAGTAGGTCACGTTTTTTGTCATGCATGTACATCCATGACGATTTTATGACAGAATCAAGATAGTCATACTTGTGCTGTCATAGAAGTGTTCCATGACATTACCAAAATTATCATCACAGAAGTGTCCACTTCCATGGCAATAAATCACGCGTCACATAAGTGCTTTCGTCAAGGGTGACTGACACATGGCATCCATCATAACGGAACACCGTTAAGCTATTGGGTCGGGTTTTGGATCCGATAAACTGTTAACAGCCCCGACCAATGGGGATTTTCCACGTGTAAAATCATCATTGGCTGGAGGAAACACGTGTTGGCTCATCGTTGGGACAGATGTCATCCACTCATTGGACAGAAGGCGCCGATGATACATCGACATGTGGCACTGCCCAATAGAGGCCCATTCCTGTGAAAAAGCCGGCCCGTTTGACTTGGTCAAAAGGTGGCGGGCCGGCCCATGGAAAGCCTGTTAACAGCATGTTCGCATATAGCCCATTTACAACCCGCTAACCCAAGGCCCGTTACGCCCTATCCGAATTAGGCCCATTAGCGTCATCTAGGCCATCCAATATGATCCTAGCCCATTTTCACATCTGGCCCATGTATGGCCCATGACGTCTTTCGGCCCATATGAGGCCCTTTGTAACTCTTGGCCCATTAACGGCCCGTGGTGAAACTGGTCGCAATGAACAATGTATCACTTTATACCCATTAATGGCCCGTGGCGAAACTGGCCCGTAATGAACAGTGTATCACTTTATACCCATTAACGAACCGTTATTCCGTTGGGCCGTTTCCAGCCCATGTTATCTTTCGGCCTTCTCAGAGCCCATTTACTCTTGGGCTCATTTCCAGCATTCGTTTACTTACGGCCCATTACTGCCATTTTCTGCTTGTGGGCTAAATTCAGCCCGAGGTTACAGTCGGCCCTTTTTGTGGCCCATTAATACGTTGGGCCGTTTTTATAGCGTCATCAAATATGGCCGATTAACGACGGTCCGTTATCGTCGGCCCATGAACAGACGATTCCAACTCTAGCCCATTTACGGCCATAATGCGGTCTGTTATTGGTCCATGTTTGGCCAACCGATCATACGGCCCGTACAAGGCCCATTGATGATACAGCCCATAGAAGGCCCATCGTGTCTACGACCCATAGAAGGCCCATTGTTTCTACGGCCCGTAGGAGGGAAATGGTAACTATAGTAAATATGTAGCCCATGGTTATTGTGGCCTAGTTTTAAAAAATAGGTTATTGCGGCCACTAGCAAAACACAGAGAAAGAACTGCACTGACTACAAGCAAAGAAATAAACAAGACAATAAGGAAATAAATAAGCAAGCAACTTACTCTAGGCTATCACGGCTATCGCACATATTACATCCACTAGGCATCAAAGTTCGCCACCAATGCAAATATAGGGAACACAACAGCATATAAACGTCGCGGCAAAACAAGTACGGAACTGAAACCACTTCAGAAGAGCTCAAGCAACAATATCCTGGGTACCCATAATGCTGGCAAGATGCTTAGCAAGCTTATTAACTTTCTCTTGTTCGGCGCTTAAGTCCTCCAGCACTTGCTGTTGCACCAGAAAGTACGCATCTGAATTCTGCAGGGACTTCCTCAGTCCTTCGGCTTCCTGTCGCACATCTGATCGATGTCTTTCAACTTGCAGTTGAGACTCAAGAAGCCGAACTGATTCAGGCAAGGAGTTCGAAGAACTGGTGCCAATAGTAGTAGCCAGTAACTCGAACACTACATCAAGACATGACTTTGGGGTTGTCTCAGTGTCTTCAATATAGTTTTTATCAGCTTTCTTGGAGTCCAACAGGGACGTCTCACTATCTTGAACCTTATCTGCATTACTTCCTTTACCATTGCATAACGGGGTACTCTTCTCCAATATTTTATCCGTGTTCTAACGAGAAACAAACAAACACATCACAGGTTTACAATGTAGTATATGAAACTCATTTTGGTAAACCAGTTCAGTAGTAAGGTGGACAGGATAACAACATGAAACAAACATATATCTATGTATTATGGTCACTGTATGGTCTATATCATTCTAGTTTATGTTGCCAAATCAAGATAGATACAGCTCGAATCATATCTATTTAAGACAAAGCCGCATAGGCAGAATATAAGTGTGGGAAACTACACAGCAATAACAACACTTGTAATGTGCATGGCATGAGAGCACAACTATTTATTCAATTGAAACTGAAATCAACATAGAGCAAGTTACAACAGCAAACAGCCAAACACGTTGAAGAAGCAGGTTTAAAACATACCTGTTGCACCATTGGATTTTCAATTGCATCCTTCAAATATGAAATTAGTTGGTATGAGTAAATACAGTGATGCAAGAGCAAAGTAGTATGAACCATAGCTACGGAACCTGACCTGAGAACAATTCTTCTTCTGCTTTAAGCATTGACTTGGGGTTCGGAGTGGTGGTCCTCGTGCTTTGGGCACTGCAGTTGCCTTACTAACTACTCGTGTTTGGGTGCTCTGTGGTGGAGACGGTGTTGTGTCAACGGGAACTGGGTGTCTATTTGCTGGGGTTGGGGTTAGAAGGGGTGTAGCTGGTTCTCTATCCAACTGGGTAGGGGTACAATTTGCATGAGTGTGGGTTATGTGTGGTGGGGCTGGTTCTTGGTCAAGTACAACCGTGGTTCTATCTGCATCGACAGGTAGCACGATCTTTTCTGAAGACCGTGTTTTTACCCCCACAGATATTGCCATCACTCCCTCCAATTGAAATGGCTGATAAACAAGAAAAGTAATTGAATGTACAGACATTGTAAGATAGACAGGTGCAATGGATAGTAGGGAAGAAAACAGGGCATGAAATAATTCACATTTATGTTGTCTAACCAAACAGAATACAGGACATAATTTCACATATATGACGGCTAATTAAATAGGATAGCATGACACAATTTCACATGTATGATGGCTAACTAAACAATATAGAATGACATACTTAAAAATATGATGACTATGTAAATAGGATGAAATGATATAACTATACGATGTGTCTATTAAGTTGTTGTCATGCCATAAATCACAAACATGCCGTCGATGGAAACATGATGGCATGATATAATTCACGGATAGAATGACATAGTTTAAAATATCATGACTATGTAAATAGGATGAGATGATATAACTATATTATGTCTTTAGAAAATGGGTTGGCATGCCATAATTCAGATACATGTTGTCTATGTAAACATCATGGCATGACATAATTCAAATGTATGATTTATATACTAAGGAAGTGAGCAGAGGGCAATCACATATATGATGTGTCAACTAAGGAGATGGCATTCGATATTGTGTATATGATGTAAAAACTAAGCATTGCAGTACAACATATGCATGATATGAGTAATATAACCCTGCCAAGTTTGAGCATACACCTCAGGGGGATAATAGGACTGGTCATCTGCCTCTGAATCCTCCTCTGAGGAGGTATCTGTAACCAGCAAGATATCTGCTTCAGCAGGTAGCATTGTCTGCTCTGAAGACCTTGTTTCCACTCCAGATTTTTCCATGACCATGCCGAATGGCTGATGCATAGGAAGAGTAATTGAATGTACTAAAATTGTTGACAAATTTAACACGTAATAAAAAAATGATGGCATGATATAATTCACATATAAGATGACTGGCTAACTAGGGTGGCATTGCAAAATTCACACATATGATGCCTGGCTAAACAAATGGCATTGCATGATTCACATATACGATAAAGAAACTAAACATATGGCATTGACACAAAGCATGTCTAAACTAAGCAGGTGACATCTTTAATGTATACAGTAAGCAATGCAAGGCACCATATGCATGATATTACCAACATCAGCATGCCAAGTTAGAGAGAAGACCTCATGGGGTAAATAGGAGTGGTCTTCTCCTTCTGAATCCCCCTGAGAACAGTTATCTTCCTCTTGATTACGATCCGAAATGGGTGGAGGGGGGCTGCCTTTGCGCCACCATGGAACGACGCCTGCATGAAATTTTATTTCCATGCAAGGCTCGCCTCTTTCGCTCTACATGATCAGTTCCATTGTGTACAATAACTGGCATGCATAGGAATAAAACATATTGAGATTATGTAAGGAGTGCATGCACAAATCCAGAGTGATGGTAGCAAACCGTGGATAGACCCAAAACCAATGGTAGCAGGCAGATAATAGCTTTAGTTAAAAAATACAGATAATGGTTCCTTTAATGTTTGTTTGCACCCAACATGAAATTCATAGTAGACACCCGAGATTAACCAGATAGTAGACAAATAGTACTGATTGTTGCCCCAATATGTACCCCACAACCATTTAAAAACTCAAGTTTCAGCATTAGTTTGGACCTGACTCAGAGTCCAATAGGTGAACACGACGATAATGTAGCATGTCATCATATTAAGCGACGCATACCGTAAGAAGACACGGAAGAGTGCAACCTCTCTTGCGGACCCGTGTAGTCCTCAAGGTCATCTTCTCAGTTGATGATGGTAATGCAGTTGTCGTGGCTGCCGACGGCGGGGAAGAAGATCTGAGGCGGCGAAAGACAGTCTGGAGAGTAGATTCCTGCTCTGGTGAACCCTCCCATCGTTGGAGCAGCTGAGCTGGGGTGGAACACAGCGCTGCAGGAGCAGGACAAACCACACAAGGTTTTCTTTGACACATATATGTAATAGAAGTAATTGAGTAAGGGCCTGTTTGAATTTGAGGATTCCAACAATGCAGGGATAGGAAATAGAGAGGAATAGGATAGGAATGCACGTGCAAAATAGAGAATTTAAAAACACATGATTTCTACCAATCTGGGTGTTTGATTCACAACAATTGGAAGATCACAGGATGCAAAAAAGCATGGTGAGATTAAGTCAAACCACAAGAAAATGTACGATTATAATGCTATTATGCTACTATCTCTTAGTCTTGTGCTTCATTAATAGGAATTTGAAAAGGAGGACGAGTGAAAATTAAAATTCCTACATTTTTCCTTTCAAGGAGACACTAAAGGAACAAATCCTATAGTTTTCCTTTGCTCCATTCCTTTGAACCAAATTCATGAATAGTAGTACCATAGGAAACTTTCCAATTCCTATGTTTTTCATTCACTTTTCCTTTCAAGCACTGGCGATTCTATTAGGTAGGCTTGAGCAAGGAAAAGCCTACACTAAAAAAATGTTTTTGTGCTACTTCTATTACTTTGGACCTAGGCCACTGCCCTACTAGCTCAACTCCCAGGGTCATCAACAAATGCACAGCTCAAACGCGCAGAGATAAATAATGATGGCATTCAAGAGAGTCCATCATGGAAAGTTAAGTTGCCTGGTACCTCACTGCTTGTCATATAGTAGGATAAAATAATCGTATTTCCCGTTACTACGTGTGCTCGGTGGACAAGATATATAACATGTAGAGTAAAAAATAGATACAACAAGTGTACAACCTCTTTGGCGAAGCCATGTCGATCTCAGCGTGATTGAGTTGGCCGGTGAGGATGCTCCGGCTGACTTGGCTGTCGGAGGAGGGGAAGAATATCTTAGGCGTTTGGAGATGGAGCCCGAGGTACTATTCCGCTGTGATGGAGGGTTTTGTCGTTGGAGCAGCTCCGGTGAATTGTACGACACCGAGGCTGAAGCAGGACAAGAGAGACAATGTTAAGCTGAGTGGAATTCTAATAGCATCTCCAATACATGACGTAAAATACATAACCACAAAGTGCTAGATGTAAAGTACATCAGCCGCTCATCTCTGAACTTAACTGTCAAAACTGAATTTAACTGTCGAAACTGAACTTAACTGTCGAAACTGAATTTTGCCGTCGAAACTGAATTTTGCTGTCGAAACTGAATGCACTAGCAAGGTGAGGCTACACGTCGGTCGACTGACTTTTTCATCTCTGGTCAGTCGATTTTGCAGCCGTTGGATATGAAATCAAGGGCCTGCAGTTCATCTTCAACCTGCACCCCCCTAAGCCGCTAGCCACCACCGGCCAAACAGCAGCCCCCCGCCGCCCGCGACCGGCGGTGCGCCGCCCCGCCAGCCTCGAAAACACTCCCCACCGCCGGTCCGCCGCCGCCCCGGCCATCCCTCTAGGCCCCCCGTGCCGAGATTTTTCTCCGGCGATCCCCATGCCACCGCCCCGCCACCGCCAACGACCACCACCCCCACCCTGAACCCTAAGATAGATAGTGGGGTACCTCTCCGGCGAGCACCCCTCCCCGCTGCGGCTGGTTCTTCCTTCACCCCGGCGAGACCTCCACCCCCTGAAAATCGACTAACCCAAAAGTCGATTCAGTCGACTGAAGTGTAGCTAAATCGGAGCATCATCGCAAGCAAGAGCAAGAGCGAGAGCAGCAGCGCGAGCAAGAGCAATAGCAAGAGCAGACCAGGCAGGGGACCGAGAGCAAGAGCAGAGCAGCAGCGCGAGCGAGAGCTAAAGCAGCAGCAGCTCCTACTAATGTGGACGTCACCGCCAAGGGAGCGACGCCGTGGAGTAAGTGGCCGGCGACGCCGCCGTGGATGGAGCCGTGCCATGTTAGCTCGGCACCGAGCGCCGGCAGCACCGTGAGATCGAATCAAGAAGAAAATGCGGCGATTAGTGTACAACCTCTTTGGTGGCGCCGATTAGGCTGCAGCTTTATCCGAGGAAACAGTGATGATGATGCTCTTCCGGTGGTGCAGGTGAAGACGGTGGTGTGGGAATGGAGGTGGCGCGAAAGACGAGGGGAACGTTGGGGCAGCTCCTTGGAGGTGGAGGACGGGGTGGCTGAACCGGCGGGACGACGAGATCGATGACAGATCCTCATCCGGTACGGTGGATGAGGGACGTCAAGGTGTTGCTGTGGACGATGTCGTCGGGGAACAGGCTCCGGCTGGGTGGCAGACGGAGCAGGGTGTGGGGCTTCGTTGCGGGTTTTCGCGGCCTTGGTGTCTGAATGGGTGGGCGGATGGGATGGCAGTGGGGAACCATGGATTAGGGACGCTATCGTGGAATTGTCACGACAGATGTCCTTAGTGTGAGGACTTCGTCGTTTATGAGCTAACTAAGGTGAAATGGATCATTTTTGAGCTAACTAAGTTGAAATGGATCGTTTTTAGCTAACTTAGGTGAAATGGATCATTTATGAGCTAACTTAGTTGAAATGGGTCGTTTATGAGCTAAGTAAGGTGAAATGGACCGTTTTTTAGCTAACTAAGGTGAAATGGATCATTTTTTAGCCAACTAAGGTGAAATGGATCATTTAAGAGCTAATTTAGGTGAAATGGATCGTTTTTAGCTAACTTCGGTGAAATGGATCATTTTTGAGCTAACCTAGGTAAGATGGGTCATTTTGGAGCTAACCTAGGTAAGATGGGTCATTTTGGAGCTAACCTAGGTGAAATGGATCATTTATGAGCTAATCTAGGTAAAATGGGTCATTTTAGAGCCAACTTGGGTAAAATGCATCATTTTAGAGCTAACCTAGGTAAGATGGGTCATTTTGGAGCTAACCTAGCTAAAATGGGTCATTTTAGAGCTAACGTAGGTAAAATGGATCATTTAGGAGCTTATGTAGTTAAAATAGGTCATTTTAGAGCTAACTTGGGTAAAATGGATCATTTAAGAGCTAATTTAGGTAAAATGGATCGTTTATGAGCTAACTAAGCTAATTATGCCATTTTTTTTACATAAGTAAGCTAAGTACATATCGTTTTAGAGCTAACATAGGTAAAATGGATGGTTTTGGAGGTTAGTAAGCTTATTAAGTCATTTTGGAGGAAAAGAAGCTAACTCTAAGTCATTATGGTAAGCATATTGGAGGAAATAAAGCTAAGTCTAGGTCTTTATGCATTTGTTAAGCAAATCACTAGAGACACTTACCGTGATCATGGAGGTGTTGTAGCGGGGTGGCTTGTGCCGGTAGCTGGAGAAGGATCTTGCGATGCTTGTCTGGAGTTACGCCGCACCAAAGATCATTTCCAATGTCTCGTTAGCATGATGACACTCAAATGTTAAGACTACAAGTAATGTCCATTCAAATTAAACTCACCGTGGTCCCAGGAGCAATCACTGTCATCGGCGGAGTGGTCTGACCGGACTTCTCGCACACAGACTGGACATTTGGTTTTGACGACTCAATCATACTAGTTAGTAATGAGACAAACACTACATGAATGTTTTGGCTAATGTGTAGAAAAAACTTACCACAAGGAGCTCATACATGGCCCTTGCTGTTGGGTAACGTTGCAGAAAATAAAAATTTTCCTACTCGTTTCACCAAGATCATCTAGGAGTTCATCTAGCAATGAGTGAATAGATGCATCTACATACCTTGTAGATCGCGAGCGGAAGCGTTCAAAGAACGGGGATGATGTAGTCGAACACGACGTGATTCGAATCACCGGAGATCCTAGCACCGAACGGACGGCACCTCCGCGTTCAACACACGTACGGAACAGCCACGTCTCCTCCTTCTTGATCCAGCAAGGGAGGGAGGAGAGGTTGAGGGAGATGGCACCAGCAGCAGCACGACGGCGTGGTGTTGATGGAGCTGCAGTACTCCGGCAGAGCTTCGCTAAGCACTATGGAGTTGGAGGAGGTGTTGGGGAGGGAGAAGGAGGCAACCAAAGGCCAAGGACTCAAGGTATGAAGTCCCTCCTCTCCCCCCACTATATATAGGGGTGCCAAGGGGGGTGGCCGGCCCTAGGAGATCCAATCTCCTAGGGGGTGCGGCGGCCAAGGGGGGTTTCCCTCCCCCCCAAGGCACCTAGGAGGTGCCTTACCCTCCTAGGACTCTTTCCCCCTTAAACCCTAGGCGCATGGGCCTATGTGGGGCTGGTGCCCTTGGCCCAAGCAGGCCAAGGCGCACCCCCTACAGCCCATGTGGCCCCCGGGGATGGGTGGCCCCACCCGGTGGGCCCCCGGGACCCCTACGGTGGTCTCGGTACAATACCGATAACCCCGAAACTTGTCCCGATGCCCGAAACAGGACTTCCCATATATAAATCTTTACCTCCGGACCATTCCGGAACTCCTCGTGACGTCCGGGATCTCATCCGGGACTCCGAACAACATTCGGGTTACTGCATATACATATCCCTACAACCCTAGCGTAATTGAACCTTAAGTGTGTAGACCCTACGGGTTCGGGAGACATGTAGACATGACCGAGATCGCTCTCCGGTCAATAACCAACAGCGGGATCTGGATACCCATGTTGGCTCCCACATGCTCCACGATGATCTCATCGGATGAACCACGATGTCGAGGATTTAATCAACCCCGTATGCAATTCCCTTTGTCAATCGATATGTTACTTGCCCGAGATTCGATCGTCGGTATCCCAATACCTCGTTCAATCTTGTTACCAGCAAGTCACTTTACTCGTACCGTAATGCATGATCCTGTGACCAAACACTTGGTCACTTTGAGCTCATTATGATGATGCATTACTGAGTGGGCCCAGTGATATCTCTCCGTCATACGGAGTGACAAATCCCAGTCTCGATCCATATAAAACAATAGATACTTTCGGAGATACCTGTAGTGCACCTTTATAGTCACCCAGTTACGTTGTGACGTTTGATACACCCAAAGCACTCCTACGGTATCCAGGAGTTATACGATCTCATGGTCGAAGGAAGAGATACTTTGACATTGCAAAAACTCTAGCAAACGAACTATACGATCTTGTGCTATGTTTAGGATTGGGTCTTGTCCATCACATCATTATCCTAATGAAGTGATCCCGTTATCAATGACATCCAATGTCCATAGCCAGGAAACCATGACTATCTATTGATCAACGAGCTAGTCAACTAGAGGCTTACTAGGGACATGTTGGTGTCTGTTATTCACACATGTATTACGATTTCCGGATAACACAATTATAGCATGAATAAAGACAATTATCATGAACAAAGAAATATAATAATAATGCTTTTATTATTGCCTCTAGGGCATATTTCCAACAGTCTCCCACTTGCACTAGAGTCAATAATCTAGTTACATTGTGATGAATCGAACACCCATGGAATTCTGGTGTTGATCATGTTTTGCTCTTGGGAGAGGTTTAGTCAACGGATCTGCTACATTCAGGTCCGTATGTACTTTACAAATCTCTATGTCTCCATCTTGAACATTTTCACGGATGGAGTTGAAGCGACGCTTGATGTGCCTTGTCTTCTTGTGAAACCTGGGCTCCTTGGCAAGTGCAATAGCTCCAGTGTTGTCACAGAAGAGCTTGATCGGCCCCGACGCATTGGGTATGACTCCTAGGTCGATGATGAACTCCTTCACCCATATTGCTTCATGTGCTGCCTCCGAGGCTGCCATGTACTCCGCTTCACATGTAGATCCCGCCACGACGCTCTGCTTGCAACTGCACCAGCTTACTGCCCCACCATTCAAAATATACACGTATCCGTTTGTGACTTAGAGTCATCCAGATCTGTGTCGAAGCTAGCGTCGACGTAACCTTTTACGACGAGCTCTTCGTCACCTCCATAAACGAGAAACATTTCCTTAGTCCTTTTCAGGTACTTCAGGATATTCTTGACCGCTGTCCAGTGTTCCTTGCCGGGATTACTTTGGTACCTTCCTACCAAACTTACGGCAAGGTTTACATCAGGTCTGGTACACAGCATGGCATACATAATAGAACCTATGGCTGAGGCATAGGGGATGACACTCATCTCTTCTATCTCTGCTGCCGTGGTCGGACATTGAGTTGAGCTCAATTTCACACCTTGCAAAACAGGCAAGAATCCTTTCTTGGACTGATCCATTTTGAACTTCTTCAAAATCTTATCAAGATATGTGCTTTGTGAAAGACCTATGAGGCGTCTTGATCTATCCCTATAGATCTTGATGCCTAATATATAAGCAGCTTCTCCAAGGTCCTTCATTGAAAAACTCTTATTCAAGTAGGCCTTAATGCTGTCCAAAAGTTCTATATCATTTCCCATCAAAAGTATGTCATCTACATATAGTATGAGAAATGCTATAGAGCTCCCACTCACTTTCTTGTAAACACAGGCTTCTCCATAAGTCTGTGTAAACCCAAACGCTTTGATCATCTCATCAAAACGAATGTTCCAACTCCGAGATGCTTGCACCAGCCCATAAATCGAGCATTGGAGCTTGCACACCTTGTTAGCATTTTTAGGATCGACAAAACCTTCCGGCTGCATCATATACAATTCTTCCTTAAGGAAACCATTAAGGAATGCCGTTTTCACGTCCATTTGCCAAATTTCATAATCATAAAATGCGGCAATTGCTAACATGATTCGGACGGACTTCAGCTTCGCTACCGGTGAGAAAGTCTCATCGTAGTCAACCCCTTGAACTTGTCGATAACCCTTAGCGACAAGCCGAGCTTTATAGATGGTCACATTACCATCCGCGTCTGTCTTCTTCTTAAAGATCCATTTCATTTTCTATGGCTCGCCGTTCTATGGGCAAGTCAGTCAAAGTCCATACTTCGTTTTCATACATGGATCCTATCTCGGATTTCATGGCTTCTAGCCATTTGTCGGAATCCGGACCCGCCATCGCTTCTTCATAGTTCGAAGGTTCACCGTTGTCTAACAACATGATTTCCAAGACAGGGTTGCCGTACCACTCTGGTGCGGAACGTGTCCTTGTGGACCTTCGAATTTCAGTAGGAGTTTGATCAGAAGTATCTTGATCATTATCATTAACTTCCTCTCTAGTCGGTGCAGGCACCTCAGGAACATTTTCTTGAGTTGCGCCATTTTCCGGTTCAAGAGGTAATACTTCATCAAGCTCTACTTTCCTCCTACTTACTTCTTTCGAGAGAAACTCTTTCTCCAGAAAGGACCCATTCTTGGCAACAAAGATCTTGCCTTCGGATCTGAGGTAGAAGATATACCCAACAGTTTCTTTAGGGTATCCTATGAAGACGCATTTTTCCGATTTGGGTTCGAGCTTTTCAGGTTGAAGTTTCCTGACATAAGCATCGCATCCCCAAACTTTTAGAAATGACAGCTTAGGTTTCTTCCCAGACCATAATTCATACGGTGTCGTCTCAACGGATTTCGACGGGGCCCTATTTAAAGTGAATGCGGCAGTCTCTAAAGCATAGCCCCAAAAAGATAGTGGTAAATCGGCAAGAGACATCATAGATCGCACCATATCTAATAGAGTGCGATTACGACGTTCGGACACACCATTACGCTGAGGTGTTCCAGGCGGCGTGAGTTGTGAAACTATTCCACATTTTCTTAAGTGTGTACCAAACTCGTGACTCAAGTATTCTCCTCCACGATCTGATCGTAGAAACTTGATTTTCCTGTCACGTTGATTCTCAACTTCACTCTGAAATTCCTTGAACTTTTCAAAGGTCTCAGACTTGTGTTTCATTAAGTAGACATACCCATATCTACTCAAGTCATCAGTGAGGGTGAGAACATAACGATAGCCACCGCGAGCCTCAACACTCATTGGACCGCACACATCAGTATGTATGATTTCCAATAAGTTGGTTGCTCTCTCCATTGTTCCTGAGAATGGAGTCTTGGTCATTTTACCCATGAGGCATGGTTCGCACGTGTCAAATGATTCGTAATCAAGAGACTCTAAAAGTCCATCAGCATGGAGCTTCTTCATGCGTTTGACACCTATGTGACCGAGGCGGCAGTGCCACAAGTATGTGGGACTATCACTATAAATCTTACATCTTTTGGTACTTACACTATGAATATGTGTAGCATTACGCTCGAGATTCATAAAGAATAAACCATTCACCATCGGAGCATGACCATAAAACATATCTCTCATATAAATAGAACAACCATTATTCTCGGATTTAAATGAGTAGCCATCTCGAATTAAACGAGATCCTGATACAATGTTCATGCTCAAACTTGGCACAAAATAAGAATTATTGAGGTTCAAAACTAATCCTGTAGGTAAATGTAGAGGTAGCATGCCGACGGCGATCACATCGACCTTGGAACCATTCCCGACGCGCATCGTCACCTCGTCCTTCGCCAGTCTCCGTTTATTCCGCAGCTCCTGTTGTGTGTTACAAATATGAGCAACGGCACCGGTATCAAATACCCAGGAGTTACTACGATTACTGGTAAGGTACACATCAATTACATGTATATCAAATATACCTTTGGTTTTGCCGGCCTTCTTGTCCGCTAAGTATTTGGGGCAGTTCCGCTTCTAGTGACCACTTTCCTTGCAGTAAAAACACTCAGTCTCGGGCTTGGGTCCATTCTTTGGCTTCTTCCCGGCAGCTTGCTTGCTGGGCGCGGCAACTACCTTGCCGTCCTTCTTGAAGTTCTTTTTACCCTTGCCCTTCTTGAACTTAGTGGTTTTATTGACCATCAACACTTGATGTTCCTTTCTGACTTCTACTTCTGCTGATTTCAGCATAGCAAATACTTCAGGAATGGTCTTTTCCATCCCCTGCATATTGAAGTTCATCACAAAGCTCTTGTAGCTCGGTGGAAGCGACTGGAGGATTCTGTCAATGACCGCATCATCCGGGAGATTAACTCCCAGCTGAGTCAAGCGGTTATGTAACCCAGACATAGTGAGTATGTGCTCACTGACAGAACTATTTTCCTCCATCTTACAGCTGAAGAATTTGTCAGAGACTTCATATCTCTCGACCCGGGCATGAGCTTGGAAAACCATTTTCAGCTCTTCGAACATCTCATATGCTCCATGTCTCTCAAAACGCTTTTGGAGCCCCGGCTCTAAGCTGTAAAGCATGCCGCACTGAACGAGGGAGTAGTCATCAGAACGTGCCTGCCAAGCGTTCATAACGTCTTGTTCTGCAGGGAGAACAGGTGCATCACCTAGCGGTGCTTGTAGGACATAATCTTTCTTGGCAGCTATGAGGATGATCCTCAGGTTCCGGACCCAGTCCGTATAGTTGCTGCCATCGTCTTTCAGCTTGGTTTTCTCTAGGAACGCGTTGAAGTTGAGGACTACGTTGGCCATTTGATCTACAAGACATATTGTAAAATTTTAGACTAAGTTCATGATAATTAAGTTCATATAATCAAATTATAATGAACTCCCACTCAGATTTGACATCCCTTTGGTCATCTAAGTGTTACACGATCCGAGTCGACTAGGCCGTGTCCGATCATCACGTGAGACGGACTAGTCATCGTCGGTGAACATTCTCATGTAGATCGTATCTTCCATACGACTCGTGTTCGACCTTTCGGTCTCCGTGTTTCGAGGCCATGTCTGTACATGCTAGGCTCGTCAAGTTAACCCTAAGTGTTTTCGCTGTGTAAAACTGTCTTACACCCGTTGTATGTGAACGTAAGAATCTATCACACCCGATCATCACGTGGTGCTTCGAAACGACGAACTGTAGCAACGGTGCACAGTTAGGGGAGAACACTTCTTGAAATTTTGTAAGGGATCATCTTATTTACTACCGTCGTTCTAAGTAAACAAGATGCATAAAACATAATAAACATCACATGCAATTATATAAAGTAGTGACATGATATGGCCAATATCATATAGCTCCTTTGATCTTCATCTTCGGGGCTCCATGATCATCTTGTCACCGGCATGACACCATGATCTCCATCATCATGATCTCCATCATCGTGTCTTCATGAAGTTGTCACGCCAACGACTACTTCTACTTCTATGACTAACGCGTTTAGTAATAAAGTAAAGTAGTTTACATGGCGTTCTTTAATGACACGCAGGTCATACAAAAAATAAAGACAACTCCTATGGCTCCTGCCGGTTGTCATACTCATCGACATGCAAGTCGTGATTCCTATTACAATAGCATGAACATCTCATACATGACATATAGATCATTCATCATTCATCACAACTTTGGCCATATCATATCACAAAGCACTTGCTGCAAAAACAAGTTAGATGTCCTCTAATTGTTGTTTGCAAGTTTTACGTGGCTGAAGTAGGGTTCTAGCAAGAACGTTTTCTTTCCTACGTGAAACCACAACGTGATTTGTCAACTTCTATTTACCCTTCATAAGGACCCTTTTCATCGAATCCGCTTCAACTAAAGTAGGAGAGACAGACACCCGCCAGCCACCTTATGCAACTTGTGCATGTTAGTCGGTGGAACCGGTCTCACGTAAGCGTACGTGTAAGGTTGGTCCGGGCCGCTTCATCCCACAATACCGCTGAAGCAAGATAAGACTAGTAGCGGCAAGAAAGTTGACAAATCTACGCCCACAACCAATTGTGTTCTACTCGTGCAAGAAGAACTACGCATAGACCTAGCTCATGATGCCACTGTTGGGTAATGTTGCAGAAAATAAAAATTTTCCTACTCGTTTCACCAAGATCATCTAGGAGTTCATCTAGCAATGAGTGAATAGATGCATCTACATACCTTGTAGATCGCGAGCGGAAGCGTTCAAAGAACGGGGATGATGTAGTCGAACACGACGTGATTCGAATCACCGGAGATCCTAGCACCGAACGGACGGCACCTCCGCGTTCAACACACGTACGGAACAGCCACGTCTCCTCCTTCTTGATCCAGCAAGGGAGGGAGGAGAGGTTGAGGGAGATGGCACCAGCAGCAGCACGACGGCGTGGTGTTGATGGAGCTGCAGTACGCCGGCAGAGCTTCGCTAAGCACTATGGAGTTGGAGGAGGTGTTGGGGAGGGAGAAGGAGGCAACCAAAGGCCAAGGACTCAAGGTATGAAGTCCCTCCTCTCCCCCCACTATATATAGGGGTGCCAAGGGGGGGTGGCCGGCCCTAGGAGATCCAATCTCCTAGGGGGTGCGGCGGCCAAGGGGGGTTTCCCTCCCCCCCAAGGCACCTAGGAGGTGCCTTACCCTCCTAGGACTCTTTCCCCCTTAAACCCTAGGCGCATGGGCCTATGTGGGGCTGGTGCCCTTGGCCCAAGCAGGCCAAGGCGCACCCCCTACAGCCCATGTGGCCCCCGGGGATGGGTGGCCCCACCCGGTGGGCCCCCGGGACCCCTACGGTGGTCCCCGTACAATACCGATAACCCCGAAACTTGTCCCGATGCCCGAAACAGGACTTCCCATATATAAATCTTTACCTCCGGACCATTCCGGAACTCCTCGTGACGTCCGGGATCTCATCCGGGACTCCGAACAACATTCGGGTTACTGCATATACATATCCCTACAACCCTAGCGTAACTGAACCTTAAGTGTGTAGACCCTACGGGTTCGGGAGACATGTAGACATGACCGAGATCGCTCTCCGGTCAATAACCAACAGCGGGATCTGGATACCCATGTTGGCTCCCACATGCTCCACGATGATCTCATCGGATGAACCACGATGTCGAGGATTTAATCAACCCCGTATGCAATTCCCTTTGTCAATCGATATGTTACTTGCCCGAGATTCGATCGTCGGTATCCCAATACCTCGTTCAATCTTGTTACCGGCAAGTCACTTTACTCGTACCGTAATGCATGATCCTGTGACCAAACACTTGGTCACTTTGAGCTCATTATGATGATGCATTACTTGAGTGGGCCCAGTGATATCTCTCCGTCATACGGAGTGACAAATCCCAGTCTCGATCCATATAAAACAATAGATACTTTCGGAGATACCTGTAGTGCACCTTTATAGTCACCCAGTTACGTTGTGACGTTTGATACACCCAAAGCACTCCTACGGTATCCAGGAGTTATACGATCTCATGGTCGAAGGAAGAGATACTTTGACATTGCAAAAACTCTAGCAAACGAACTATACGATCTTGTGCTATGTTTAGGATTGGGTCTTGTCCATCACATCATTATCCTAATGAAGTGATCCCGTTATCAATGACATCCAATGTCCATAGCCAGGAAACCATGACTATCTATTGATCAACGAGCTAGTCAACTAGAGGCTTACTAGGGACATGTTGGTGTCTGTTATTCACACATGTATTACGATTTCCGGATAACACAATTATAGCATGAATAAAGACAATTATCATGAACAAAGAAATATAATAATAATGCTTTTATTATTGCCTCTAGGGCATATTTCCAACACTTGCCTGCATGTCATTCCGTGCCCTCTCCTCCTCCAACATCTTTGTCGTCCTCTCCTCCAACTCCCGCTGCCTCTCCGCCGCCTCCGCCAGAAGTTTCTCCATTCTATCTCTCTCACTTTGTATAGCAGCCTGCAACACCACTCCTCGTTACCATTTGTAATCATTGATGGAAGCGCACACAATGTAATGGAGAAAGATAGCTGAGTACGTATAACTAACCTTGAAGGCGAGTTGGACTGGCCGTTCACGAGGCCTTATCTTTGGAGCGGAGATCGATTGGCGCGCCTTGATCTCCGGGAGAGTGCTAGGACAACAGATAAGTCCATCTCCCATGGCTATGGAGCCATGGGACCTCCCGCCACCAGATATCGTCAGCAGCTCGGTATCAATGGGACCCTGGCTCGGGTTAAAGTCCTCCCCTTTCCTCGCCTTCCCCTCATCTCTATATTTCACGAGCTTGTCATGCGAGGAGATGTTGGTGAAGTTTTTTGGATCATCGAGGTCAGACGCAGAGAATGCCTTGACTTTTTTGTAAGAGCCAGTGTGGGCCATGGCATACAGGTCGTACACCTCTGGCACCTTATCCGCCTTATTGTAGCATGTCTGAAAGAGAGAAACAAAGTAAATTAGTAATTAAAGGGCTGAAAGCTAGCATGACGAACGAATTGCATGAATCATGAAGCAAACCACATACCCAGTTTCGCCCGTACTGATATAAGTTGGAGCTGCCTTGATGGTCTGGCACACCTTCCATTTGGGCACGTTTGTCCTTGGTCTCGTTGTGGAGGGCTCGCCATTCTTTTGAGCACCACTCATTGACCAACACCTCCCAACAATCCATCCGATCCGCACACCATCTCGGAGGGGCCTAAGTTAGGAAATAGAAACTTGAGCGCTATAGCTATGAATTACTAAATGAAGGAAGTAAAGTACAAGGCCTTAAGAATTACCTTCATGTACTCCTCCTTACTCAAGAACTTCTCACGGCACGCCGGGTTGGTCTTCTTGATACCACGCGCGGCGTAGTAGACTCGAACGGCCTGCACCCGAGCCTCGTGCCGTAAGTTCTATAGTAGGCGCTTGCAGACGTTATCGATAACATTTGCGGCCTCCTCCTCGTATCCCTCCTCACACCTGTAGAATGTATGCAATCAAATGAGACAATATTGATTAGTACAATTAATAACTAGCTAGTTGAAGATTTTTAATTATGTAAAGGAGAAATTACCCAGAACTTTCTAATCACCACGTCTGCCCTCGTCTTGCACAAGACACCGTCGATAATCTCACCCGACGGGGCCGAGGCAGCCAAGTAGTGCTCCCAACTCAATCCAAGCTCTGGAAGCCGACCCTTACCAGGCAACGTAACAAACCTCGGGAAGTTTTGCTGACAAAGAACTCCAAGGACGGAGTTGGGCCGGCGGACACTGTGATGGTGGTCCCAACCCCTGCAGTATGACAAGGCCAACGCATTGGATATTTGAAGAAACATGAATGCAGAAGGGTACAAAAAGATTAAATGCACTTACCTCTCCCCATCAGGGAAAATCAACCACCTCTGCTCGCGGGTCGCCGGCACGTCCGGGAGCCGTTTACAACCACGCTGGTATACGGTGCCCCCCTCCTCCTCAATATCAGTCGGCTCCTCGCCATCATCAGCATGGCCACTCGGCCCCTCAGGCTGATCCGGCCAGGTACCCCATCCAGACGTGTGTTCCTCCGGGGTCTCGTGGGCCGAACTCTCGTGGCCCGAAGGCCCGTCAACCCGAGGCTCGTGGGCCGAAGGTCCGTGGACCGGAGTCTCGTGGACCGAAGTCCGTGTAGCCTCCTCCTCGGACGAGTCCACCCTAGCAGTCATGTGCTGGGTGAAACAGCTGGGGGTGGCGGCGAGGAAGGCGCCCGCGCAGTCACCCTACCTCCTCTCCCGCGACCACGTGCTCCAGCTCCTCTCTTCTTCTTACCTCGTCCCCTGCTTGGCACCACGGTCGATGAAGAAGGGCCCGGCGGTGTCGCCATACTGTCTAGCAACGCTCGGCGGAGAGGTGCGTGTGGAATGAAAGACCTCGTACCACGCGCCAACGAAGAAGGGTCCTCGGAGCGCTCCCGACCAGCGCCCACCATCTTTCAACACCTGCCATGACAAAGAGTAAACGAAATTAGTACAACATAAAAAAATACCGATATATATAATAATATGTATATCACTTCTTTTCATTTCT
Source organism: Triticum dicoccoides (assembly GCF_002162155.2). Taxonomy (NCBI): domain Eukaryota; kingdom Viridiplantae; phylum Streptophyta; class Magnoliopsida; order Poales; family Poaceae; genus Triticum; species Triticum dicoccoides. The sequence continues at coordinate 715,713,269 of NC_041383.1, forward strand.
TCTTTTCTTCTTCTTCTACTTCTTCTACTTCTTTTCTTCTTCTTCTTTTTCATCTTTTTTCTACTTGTTTTCTTTTCTTCTTTTCTTCTTCTTCTTCTTCTTCTACTTCTTTTCTTCTTCTTCTTCTTCTTCTTTTCTTCTACATATATATTCTTTTTTCTAACACTAACACTAAATCTTCTTCTTTTCTAAAACTAAATCTAACACTAACACTAACAATTAAACAACAAAAAAATATGTATATCACTTCTTTTCTTTTCTTCTTTTCTTCTTCTTCTACTTCTTCTACTTCTTTTCTTCTTC
>NC_041383.1:715714404-715790021 GCF_002162155.2 Triticum dicoccoides
CTTTTGCCGTCCGCTTTTTGGAATCTTTGTCGTCCGCTGCGGACGGCAAAGAGGGAGGACGTTAAGTGTTTCCGTTAGTGGGTGCCACCTCCCTCTTTGCCTTCAGCCAGCGGACGGCAAAGAGCGGGCAGATGGCAAAGGCCTCTGTTGCCGTCTGCCCTTTCATTGTCGTGTGCTTTTCGGTAGCTGATGGCAAAGAGCTTCGTTGCCGTCCGCTAGCAGACGGCAAAGAGCTGGCAGATGGTAAAGTAGCTGATTCCAGTAGTGACACGTTCTCGCCCCCTCTCTCTAAATATCGATCTTGCACTTGTGCATTCCTTCATAGTCTCCCTCCACTAGGCCCCTCGCACCATCTTCTAGCCCCCCACCAGATTTTGCCACATGTACAATCTAGCAGACTCCATGGTTGAACTTAAGCATAATGCACAAACCCCAAAACAGCAGTGGTTCTCTTTTGTTCTAGAATCTTCCGTATCATAACTTCCCAAACTTTTTTTCTAGTTGAATTGCCATTATTTGTTTTTACTTCATGCTTTACAATGCACAATTCCATGAATCATAAAATAGATTAAGGGCTTCTTTGATTCAAGGGATTCTCAAAGGAATTTTGGAGGATTCTAATCCTTCGGAATTTTTCCTATCTTGGTTGTTTGATTCGTAGGATTGTAAACCATAGGAATTTTTCCATATGATTCATTTGCACTAGATTTCATAGGAAACATCCCATCCAGTCAAACCTCTTTGAAAGAATTCCACGTTTTTTTGTATGCACAATCAAACACTCGTACAATTCTGTAGGATTCAAGACAACATTCCACTATAATCCCATGTTTTTCCTATTCCCGCCTTTTAGAAATCCTACGAATCCAAGAGGCCCTAGTTTTTTTATAAAAACTAATTGATTTTGAATGAGATGAACTATAAGAATTAAACAAAGGTCTACATAAGGCATATATGACTCAGAGCTTACATGCTATAGTGTGGTATTTATTCATAATTTGGTTGCAAAATCTGATGCGTGCAATGCACGTGTACCTTACTAGTACTTCGAGTATGTGCAAAACACGTAAATTAGAATTCCAATGGCACGCTACATTCATGAAGCCACGTGGCACATGTGGAGGCGTTGTCGCGACCTCCTTGTGTGGCTTGATCACAGTGAGGTGCTGCTGGTTCCAGAAGAATGTACTCGTCCTCCCTGAGCCATACTGTCGGTACATGCATGAAGCGAAGATGTGCACACACTCATTCCCTCGCACGCACACGCGGATACACGGGCGGACGCAATTTTGTACCAAGATCCACCCCATGTGCTAATTTGATGCGTGTAAAGTCGTTCACTTCATTGATGGTCAATTAATACAACGCATGCAAATTGAGTGGACGTGAGGCCGGAAGAAAGACATTACTACTCCACTGGGCGCATGCGAGTAGTTAATCATGGGTTGCTAGTACTACTTCCATTGGTATCCTTCGTATTTTGTGCCAATATTTGATAGTAACATAATATTTACGCATTTGAGCAGTGTAGTCTACTTGAAATTTATGTTCCACTAAACTCATCCGGCGCCGTTTCAGGCCTCAAAACCAAAACCATCAATTAATCTTTACCTTGTTCCCATCCCATTCAAAAGCCTGCTCACACCTACTAGTATGTACCAAACCTGAACGTGTTCCCACTATGCAGGTATTTGTACTAGTGCTAGTACTTAGGTTATAAAATGGGGAACTATCTAACCGAAAATTACTCTACCTTTCCTCCTCATAAGTGCTTCTTCTTCGTGTGTCCTTGCCATGGCCGGCGAGCAGAGCTCTAGGTCGAGAACTACTCATAACAAGGGAGCAGCAACCAAGGCTGCGAAAAAAAGAGATGGCTCGCCGCCACGCAGAGACCTCGGAAGATCTCTCACGGGCAGGCGATGGCTCCCAGGAGCGCCCTAGCCGTGGAGGAGAACATGCCGAGCCGGCAGCGCTGGAGTTGTTATCCCTTTACGGCATGCCCGATTAGCTCAATAAGCACCTCAATAAGTAGAAGGAGTTCATCCAAGGCTTGGTGGAGCTGCTGAAGGAGAGCCTCGACGACATGCCCACTGAGCTCAGTAAGCAAGGGAGTTGACCGCCAGCTTGGTGATGCTGCTGAAGAAGAGCATTGCCTCGGAGAAGAAGGCGACCGGCGAAATCCTGCGACTTCAGGAGGACAAGGCGAAGCTCTGTCACGAGATCGACCTGTTGAAGGAGAAGAACATCTACTGGAAGAAGCTGCATGATAATAGTAGTTCATCGATGAAGATGCTGCATGCCCTCATCATGTGAACAGAAGGAGGAATTGCTGAAGCTCCGCATCGAGCACCCGGCTGCTGTCAAGGTACGTAATGCGGCTGTGGAACATATGATGAAGGCTCATGTCGAGAAATCCCGCGTCATGGACAGAATGAATATGGCGGAGGAGACGCGCAAGGAGATGGAGGTCATGGAGGCGATGAAGAAGAAGTTACGACTCCGTGGCAAATTAGATCATTTGGGGTGATAATCATCCTTCTTCTTTTGCTCCTGTGTTTCATCTTTTGCTTCGGGTGTTTCACCGCATGTGTCACGTTCTCTGCGAGGCATGAATAGAACAATGCTTTTTTGAGGGAATGAATAGAACAATGCTAACAATGAGATGACTAGCAAATTAGATCATTTTTTATCGCCATATGGCACTGGGCTGCCGTGTTTCATGCTCCTCCATCATGGTACTACTCCAGTGGAAAACTTGAGTATACCGCACGGTTCTTTGCTCCTCCTCAGGTCGTCGGCGCATTTATACGAGCAGTCAAATCACAAGGCCCCGCCTTTCAATAGTAATGAGATGTCAAATCACAAAGTCCCCCGCCTCTCGTGAAACCGACCAAGCTAGACTGCCCCTCCCTCTAGCCTTTTAAAAAATGTATACTTTTGTACATTAGTAGTATCGATGGATTGTACCATGGAGCAAAACTTAAAATTAGATGTCCTTCTGAGTGGTCCGGTGCTAGCTTTGGAAGATGGGAGGAGAGACGGTGGTCTTGCAATAGAGAAGAGGGAGAGGCGAGACAGTGGTTTTGGAATGGAGATGATGGAGAGGAGAGGAGGTGGTTTTGCAATGGAGAAGATCAGAAGAGGGAGAGGCGAGACGATGGTTTTGGAATGGAGATGATGGAGAGGAGAGGAGGTGGTTTTGCAATGGAGAAGAGGGAGAGGAGCGTTCGGCAGCGATTTAGGATTGGACGAGAGGGCCGGCACGCTGTGACTGGATAAAAATCAAAATCAATTTACCCTTCAATTAAGAAAGCGAACCCACATTAACTAGTCTCCCTTTTATTTTGGGTCATAATTCACCATGATTTTCGCACATAAAATATATGTTATACGTTGCAAAAATAATATAATTTGAAAGTACATTCAGATACGAAGCAAACAATACAATTTTTTGGTGACATGCATTCACATTTTTCTTGTCAAATACAGTACGTGGTCAAACTTTGACCCAAAATACGCAAAACAACAAAAAAATACTTCCAAGACCAGCACCGCTCTTCCGCTCTTCTCCTCTTAAACCACCGCCTCTCCTCTCCTGTTCCAATCTAAATCCAGTGCCGCTCCTCTCCTCTTCCATTTCAAAACCACCGCCCCTCCTCTCTTGTTCCAGTCCAAAACCAGCATCGCTCCTCTCCCATTCTAATCCAAAACCAGCATTGCTCCTCTCCTCTTCCATTCAAAAACCACCGCCGGTGAGTGAAGGTGCTGTGGAGAAGTAGATCGATGGAGGAGTACAACCGATACGTGAGGATCACAGACAACGACCCTGTGAAGCTAGCTAGGATGTTGGAGATACAGTCTTGGTTTGACAACAAGGAACAACTAGCAGCGACGGCGACATCCATGGCCAAATATCTGCAACAGAGCGAAAAGGCAGCGATACTCCCAGAGGGAGTCGCGCGGGAGTACATAGAGTTGTTCCTCTGGGCCATGGAGCAAACAGATTCACCGAACCCGATCGTGAGGGAGCGGTGGTGGGAGTATCGATCCCAGATGGAGCATCCACCAGAGATTGAAGGATCGAGCATCTACAGGGTGCCGTTTGTGAGGGTGTCCTGCCAGAGCGAGCCGGTGGAGTCTTCGTCGACCGAACCCAACTGCAAGAGGAGAAAAGCAGTTGGCCCGACGACACTTCCCCACCATCCTCTCCCTCGCTGTTCACATCGTCTCACGGGGCGGCTGTCTGCCGCCGAGGAATAGGAGGGGACTGCCCCCCAGCCCAATAGTCGGGCAGGTTGTGAATTGTCAGGAGGAGCTTAGGGTTGTCAGTATTTGCAGGTTGTGAATTGTGTTTTGTGTTGTGTATTTTGAGAGTACTTTCAGATATGAATGTCTTTTGAATTTCAGATTTGCAGTATTGAGCATATGAAGTATTTTATGAATTGTAGAGATCTATTTTTAGCACTTAAAAAAATGTAGTTTTATAGGAGTATAAAAGTGCAGACAATGTGATTCTTAGAGAAGAAACTGCAAGTTTCAGTTTCAGATAAGAAACTGCAAGTTCTGTTTCAGATAAGAAACTTCAACTTTCAGAGGCAGAGCATTTATATTAACACGGCCTTTTCAAATAGGGTTAACATCATGTTGGAAGTTTTATTCATGGTCGAAAATGGAACTACCAGCCAGTTAACATCATGCTGATAACATTCATGCATAGCACATCTTCATATGATGCACAGTCAAAATGCCCACACAATGTCAAGTTTGCGAAACACAGAGAAAACGAGGGACGAAGTTTTGGCAAGTGTTGGACATGGTGTGCGTAGATGACAATGGGGACCCACATGTCAATAAAGGCAGAGGCAAAAAAATTGGAGATATTTTCCCTGCACAGGTGGAATCGAACCCGGGCGGAACAGCTGTCGGGTAGTGTCACTTGGCCACTAGGCTAGTTCAGTAGTTTCGTTAATAATAAGGCACTGACTCACGTGGTCGGATCCCCTCCTGCGCCTTTGTGCGCTCGCCGAGACGCCATTGTCTGCCATTGTGAACATGCTGAACAAACGAGAGGAATCTGGAGAGGACTGTAAGTGGAGAGGCGGACAGTCGGGACCCACCAGGTCTATGGCCGTACGCAAGCAAGTTCCTCATCGAAAAAGTACTTCCTCCTAATGCTATACTGACATTGGGGCCCACGGGTTTGTCAACATAGTTACATTTTTTTACGTGCTTCAACGTAGTTACTATAGGAGATAAATTCACAACAAAGCCGGGGAGCTGGCAGGTATCATTTATTATCACTGGGGCAGCAATCAGCTGGGTTTTGGGCTGCCCCGTCTAGGCTTTCATTTTTAACATGCGCAGCCCACGACCTCGGATGGGAGGTCCATAGGCCTGTTTGTATTTTCTTGAGGGCCGTCATGTATCGACCGGCCTATGGACCTCCCATCCGAGGTTTTATTTTTCCTGAATATCGGTAGCCCAATTTATGTATTTTTTTGAAGAAAACGCAGAGGTCTGTTCTATTTTTCTATATAAGAATAGGAATGCCAGGTCCAACTTATGTTTCCCTTCTAACTATATTATATATAGTTAAACTATTTTATATGTTATTATATATTATTTTTATTGTCATCATATATTTAATAGATACTTACATATGTAAGAAAACAATATCCCACATCTTATTAACTTATAAAAATAATTTCTTAACAATAAAATCCTGGATTGTTTTGGCACGAAAATCCTAGTGATTGTGTACAAAAGCTTGGTAAGATTTAAGGATGAATGTAATAATATCACTTATTATTTAAATATATTTATAACAAAATGCTCAGCCCCTTTTTATTTTTTGATAACATTGCTGGCCCAACCAAACATTATAATTAGAATCAGCCCAACAAAATCATGTATTTCGAGAAAGTGCAAATGGCCTGTAATTTTTTAGGAAATACAATAAATGGGCCGCATAGACGCTACATTATTTGTTCACCCAGCCCAGCTAATGGCTATAATTCAAAAAAAAGAAGATCAAATTGACTGTAAATTGTACCGCGCAAAAAAAGACTGTAAATTCTGAAAAAATGGGTTGAATACGTGCCACATTTTTGGAGGCTGAAATGTGGGCCAATAGGTCGAAGCCAACGCAAGTCGTTGTTAATTTAGGCAACAAATGATTCTGACATGTTAGCCGTTGGATTTACATCGAACGACCGACATCCATCTTCAATCTCTCGTCTTCTTCCTCTAGCGCCGCCGGGACCACCTCCCGCCTCCTGCTACTAGCAGCTCTGCTTAGCACGCTTCGCTATGAAGCGCTACTCCACCATTGGCTTGGCCATCCCTCCACCCCTCCACACCTCCTGTTCTTCTCCACCGACTGACGAACCACATCGCACTAGAACCAGTTAACCCTCGAACACCTCTCCGTCTACGACTCTACTCCCGCGTCTTCCCATCTCCGGCTCGTTGCTGTCCGGGGCCTCGCCGTCATCCACCACCTTGGATGCGCTCGGCGTGGCGTGGTCAACGAACGACACCATCGAAAGTAGATTGTGCGTGGAGAGGCTGACAGCTGGGTCCACGGCCGCACACAAGGAAATGCCTCCTCATTACGCGCAAAATAATGATTCCTCCACGTGACATCTAGGACCCACTGGAAGGGCCTCTGTATTTCGCGAAGAAAAACGTGCCCCCCGCTGACTGGTCGGACCCACGAGCTATCTTCGCATCCAAGGAAGTGCCTCCTTATTACGCACAAAAAATGAATACTCCCCCTGCCAGCTAGAACCCAGCATAGTGGGAGGCTGACTTGTGGGCCTAGCAAGTTGACAGGGACGGAGGGCTTTGTCAACTTAGTCAATATGAACGATTCTAGCTCCTGTTACCGTACGATGTTCATCCAACGGCCGTAGTGCTTCTTCAACCTCTGGTCTTCTTGCTCCAGCCACCCAAACCAGCGATGGTCGTGCCGCGTGCTCCTGCCTCCCGTGGCCGGCTGTGATGCCGCGGAGGCGTCACCGCCCCCTACTACTCCCACCGCTGGCCAGGCCATCCCTCTACTCACCCACACCCCCTGTTATACTGCGGCAACGGCAGCCTCACACCGCAACCGAACGAGTGAACCCTCGTACTCCTCTTCGCGTGGGCATCCACTGCCGCGTCTTCCCCGGCTCCGTGTTGTCCCCTTCCTAGGCCTCGCTGTAGTCCACCGTCGTGGTCAATGTGGTCAACGACTGACTTCCATCGGAAGAGTACTCTACGTGGAGAGGCTGACAGCTGGGTCCACAGTAGCCGCAAGGAAGTGCCTCCTTATTACGCGTAAAATAATTATTCCTCCACTTGACAGTAGGGACCCACCGGACGGGCCACCGTATTTCATGAAAAAACGTTTCCCTCCTGACTATTGGGACCCACCAGCTACACCTTCGCATGCAAGGAAGTGGGTCCGGGCAAAAAAAATGATTCGCCCCACTGACTGCTGGGACCCACCAGCTACATCTTCGCACGCAAGGAAGTGCCTGACAGTTAGGACCCACCTGGTCGAAGCGTACGTAGCATTGTCATTCTGGTCGAGAACGTGTACACACATACTGGTCGATGTAGAGGCGCGCACGTGTTGTAGTAGAGGCGCGTACGTAGCATGTACACGTACGTACAACGGCCAGGGTGCAAGAAAGTAAATACGGCCACGTACATACATATGAGCGGGGTCTCGAACGCCTACTCGCGCATATGTACGGCCAGGGCTTGTGTACATGGCTAGGTCAGAACGGAGAATCTGCATCATCGTCGTGTTCATGGGGAGGCAACAGAATGCGTCATGTTCATCGGGAGGCAACGGAATGCGTCATGTTCATCGGGAGGCAACGGAACGCATGGGAGCCAACCAGCTTGGACGGAAGAGGCGATGGAAATGAGGCCTGGCGTACCGCAGAACGGAGGAAACGGTCTTGTGTTCGACCAGCCACGTTCGAAACGGGATCCTGTTCATCGGGAGGGGTCTGGCGTATCGCAAAACGGAGGAAACGGACCTCCTATGGTCGAAATGGGGGTCGTGTTGATCGGGAGGGGTGTGGCGTACCGCAAAACGGACGAAACGGACTTGTGATGGAGCACTACGGTCGAAACAAGGGTCCTGTTCATCGAGAGGGGTGTGGCGTACCGCAAAACGGGACTCCACGGGATACTGTTCATCTCCACCATCGACCTCCTCCAGCTTCACGGGCTACTGTTCATCCACCGTTGACCTCCTCCAGCCTCCACGGGCTCCTGTTCATCCAGCCTCCACCACGCGCTACTCCACTGGCTACTGTTCAACCACCCCTCTCCACGGGCTCTTGTTCAACCACCCCTCCATGGGTTACTGTTCATCCACCGCTCCACCATCTACTGTTCATCCAGCCCTCCACGGGGTCATCTTGTTCATCCAGCCCTCCACGGGGTCTTGTTCATCCAGCCCCAACCGGCTCGATCATCGGGGTCCTGTTCATCCAGAGGCAACGCCATGGGGTCTTGTTCATCCACCCCCACCGCTCACTGTTCATCCAAACCCCCCACCCGCAATGCTCACTATTCATCCAGAGGTAGCTTCGACCGGCTTCAGTTAGCAGCAGTAGCGAAGGAATCGCTCGATCGGGTTCAGTTAACAGCCATCGATCGATCGCTCGGGTTCAATAACGCGTAGCCTGCAGTGCAATCGCCTGGGTTCAGTTAGAGCCCAACGCCTCGCTCGGGTTCAGTTAGAGCCAACACCTCGCACACACACGCGTACGTGTATGAGAGAAACGCGCATCGCTCGGCCCCGACCTCCCATCGTAACCGGGAACTCGCCAAAATTTTCCTCGCCCTCACTTCTACCACGGTTTTTCCCATCATGGAAGGCGCAAAGAATGTCATGCAGCAGCGTCTCCGGCCCACCCAGGACGAAAAGCCCATTTTCTGTCATGATTTTTTGTCATAGAAGTAGGATCCCACCACATCTATGACGATAGCGGGTTTTGTCACAATTCTCATCATAGAAGTGTCATAAGTATGACAGAAAAAAATTCGTTCGGCCCAAAATGTCACGGATGTGTCTTTTTTTGTAGTGATCCATGGGTGAAAGGAGCTTTAGCCATCATGGGTAAGCTCCATCAGGAAATAATGGACCTCAAGCAACACATCAATAAGCTCGAGGAAGAGAATCGTATCCTGTGGGGCATCATCACCAAGAATATCGCATCACCACCTCCGAAGAAAGAGACATAAATACATGGGTATGGGCTCTCCCCCTTGGCAACTGCCAAGCTTGGGGGAGGTGCCCCGGCATCGTATCACCATCACACTCCTATCTTTACCGTTTTTCTTAGTGTGATCCTTTTGGTAATAACTTGATTTAGTAGAATAAAGTTCTAGTATGATCTAGTTTGAGTTTTGCTTTATGACCCTTCTATGTAATCGAGTGCGTGAGCTATTTATAATAAAGATTAGTTTTGAGTCAAGGGCTTGATTATCTTACTATGATCTTGAGGGAATAAAAGAAAGAATAAAAAGAAGTAAAGAGATCATATTGATCTTATGGAGAGTAATGACTTCACATATAAAGAGTATGATGAATAAAAGTTGTTGAGAGTTGACAAACATAGTTTTGGTCATCGTTGCAATTAATAGAAAGTAATCAACAAAGAGAGGTTTTCACATATAAACATACTATCTTGGACATCCTTTATGATTGTGAGCACTCATTAAGATATGACATGCTAAAAAGTTGATGTTGGACAAGGAAGACAACGTAATGCATTATGTTTTCTTATATCCGAAATAAAGTATATTTGTTGGAAATATGCCCTAGAGGCAATAATAAATTATTTATTATTATATTTCTTTGTTCATGATAATCGTTTATTATCCATGCTATAATTGTATTGATAGGAAACTCAGATACATGTGTGGGTACATAGACAACACCATGTCCCTAGTAAGCCTCTAGTTGACTAGCTCGTTGATCAACAGATGGTTAAGGTTTCCTAACCATGGACATTGGATGTTGTTGATAACGGGATCACATCATTAGAAGAATGATGTGATGGACAAGACCCAATCCTAAGCCTAGCACAAAGATCGTAGTTCATATGCTAAAGCTTTTCTAATGCGAAGTATCTTTTCATTAGACCATGAGATTGTGCAACTCCCGGATACCGTAGGAATGCTTTGCGTGTACCAAACGTCACAACGTAACTTGGTGGCTATAAAGGTGCACTACAGGTATCTCCGAAAGTGTCTGTTGGGTTGGCATGAATCGAGATTGGGATTTGTCACTTCGTGTAACGGAGAGGTATCTCTGGGCCCACTCGGTAGGACATCATCATAATGTGCACAATGTGACCAAGGGGTTGATCACAGGATGATGTGTTACGGAACGAGTAAAGAGACTTGCCGGTAACGAGATTGAACAAGGTATCGGCATACCGACGATCGAATCTCGGGCAAGTACAATACCGCTAGACAAAGGGAATTGTATACGGGATTGATTGAGTCCTTGACATCATGGTTCATCCGATGAGATCATCGTGGAACATGTGGGAGCCAACATGGGTATCCAGATCCCGCTGTCGATTATTGATCGGAGAAGGTCTCGGTCATGTCTGCATGGTTCCCGAACCCGTAGGGTCTACACACTTAAGGTTCGATGACGCTAGGGTTATAAAGGAAGTTTGTATGTGGTTACCGAATGTTGTTCGGAGTCCCGGATGATATCCCGGATGTCATGAGGAGTTCTGAAATGGTCCGGAGGTATAGATTTATATATGGGAAGTCCTGTTTTGGTCATCGGAAAAGTTTCGGGTTTTATCGGTAACGTACCGGGACCACCGGGAGGGTCCCGGGGGTCCACCAAGTGGGGCCACCAGCCCCGGAGGGCTGCATGGGCCAAGTGTGGGAGGGGACCAGCCCCAGGTGGGCTGGTGCGCCCCCCCACAAGGGCCCAAGGCGCCTAGGGTTTGGGGAGGGGGTGCTTCCACCTTACTTGGGGGGCAAGTTTCCCCCTCTCTCCCCTTGGCCGCACCCTAGATGGGTTTTGGGGGCAGCCGCACCCCTTGGGGTGGGAACCCTAGGGGAGGCGCAGCCCCCTCCCTCTCCCCTATATAGTTGAGGTATTTGGGGCTGCATACACATGAGTTTGACCTCTCCCAGGCGCAGCCCTACCTCTCTTTCTCCTCCTCTCCCGCGGTGCTTGGCGAAGCCCTGCAGGATTGCCACGCTCCTCCATCATCACCACGCCATTGTGCTGCTGCTGGATGGAGTCTTCCTCAACCTCTCCCTCTCTCCTTGCTGGATCAAGGCATGGGAGATGTCACCGGGCTGTACGAGTGTTGAACGCGGAGGTGCCGTCCGTTCGACACTAGGATCTCCGGTGATTTGGATCACGACGAGTACGACTCCTTCAACCCTGTTCTCTCGAACGCCCGCTTAGCAATCTACAAGGGTATGTAGATGCACTCTCCTTCCCTCATTGCTAGTCTCTCCATAGATAGATCTTGGTGACTCATAGGAAAATTAAGAATTTTTGCTACGGTCCCCAACAGTGGTATCAGAGCTAGGTCTATGCGTAGATTCTTTGCACTAGTAGAACACAAAGTAGTTGTGGGCGTTGATTTTGTTCAATATGCTTACCGTTACTAGTCCAATCTTGATTCGGCGGCATTGTGGGATGAAGCGGCCCGGACCGACCTTACACGTATGCTTACGTGAGACAGGTTCCACCGACTGACATGCACTTGTTGCATAAGGTGGCTAGCGGGTGTCAGTCTCTCCCACTTTAGTTGGATCGGGTTCGATGGGAAGGGTCCTTATAAAGGGTAAATAGCAATTGACATATCACGTTGTGGTTTTTGCGTAGGTAAGAAACGTTCTTGCTAGAAACCCATAGCAGCCACGTTAAACATGCAAACAAAAATTAGAGGACGTCTAACTTGTTTTTGCAGGGTATGCTATGTGATGTGATATGGCCAAGAAGAATGTGATGAATGATATGTGATGTCTGAGATTGATCATGTTCTTGTAATAGGAATCATGACTTGCATGTCGATGAGTATGACAACCGGCAGGAGCCATATGAGTTGTCTTTATTTATTGTATGACCTGTGTGTCTTTGAACAACGCCATGTAATTACTTTACTTTATTGCTAACTGGTAGCCACAGTAGTAGAAGTAATAAGTTGGCGAGACAACTTCATGGAGACACGATGATGGAGATCATGATGATGGAGATCATGGTGTCATGTCGGTGACGACGATGATCATGGAGCCCCGAAGATGGAGATCAAAAGGAGCAATATGATATTGGCCATATCATGTCACTATTTGATTGCATGTGATGTTTATCATGTTTATAAATCTTATTTGCTTAGAATGACGGTAGTAAATAAGATGATCCCTCATTAAATTTTCAAGAAAGTGTTCCCCCTAACTGTGCACCATTGCGAAAGTTCGTCGTTTCGAAGCACCACGTGATGATCGGGTGTGATAGATTCTTATGTTCACATACAACGGGTGTAAGCCAGATTTACACACGCGAAACACTTAGGTTAACTTCACGAGCCTAGCATGTACAGACATGGCCTCCGAACACAAGAGACCGAAAGGTCGAGCATGAGTCGTATGGTAGATACGATCAACATGAAGATGTTCACCGATGATGACTAGTCCGTCTCACGTGATGGATCGTTTGGACTCACTTGATTTTGAATCACTTGAGATATGCAAATCATACCACATGGGCAAAATGACTGAAAAGCCTCGGTTTCAGTAAGATGGAACAAGATAGCAACTTGTTGGAAGTAACACATTTGATGTGTGCAGTCCAATGAGTGCTGAGGCACGCAGTGGATATCGTTATGTTCTTACTTCACGGATGATTTGAGTAGATACTGAGTATATTTACTTGATGAAACACAAGTCTGAATCATTGAAAGGTTCAAGTAATTTCAGAGTGAAGTTGAAGATCATCGTGACAAGAGGATAAAATGTCTATGATATGATCATAGAGATGAGTATCTGAGTTACGAGCTTTGGCACGCATTTAAGACATTGTGGAAATTGTTTCACAATTAATACCGCCTGGAACACCATAGTGTGATGGTGTGTCCGAACATCATAGTTGCACCTTATTGGATATCATGCGTACCATGATGTCTCTTATCGAATTACCACTATCGTTCATGGGTTAGGCATTAGAGACAACCGCACTCACTTTAATAGGGCACCACGTAATTCCGTTGAGACGACATCATTTGAATTATGGTTTGGAGAAACCTAAGTTGTCGTTTCTTAAAAGTTTGGGGCCGCGACGCTTATGTGAAAAAGTTTCAGGTTGATAAGCTCGAACCCAAAGCGGATAAAATGCATCTTCATAGGTCACCCAAAACAGTTGGGTATACCTCCTAATTCAGATCCGAAAGCAATTGGGATTGTTTCTTGAATCAGGTCCTTTCTCGAGGAAAAGTTTGTCTCGAAAAATTGAGTGGGAGGATGGTGGAGACTTGATGAGGTTATCGAAATGTCACTTCAACAAGTGTGTAGCAGAGCACATGAAGTTGTTCCTGTGGCGCCTACACCAATTGAAGTAGAAGCTTATGATAGTGATCATGAAGTTTTGGATCAAGTCACTACCGTACCTCGTAGGGTGACAAGGATGCGTACTGCTTCAGAGTGGTACAGTAATCCTGTCTTGAAGGTCATGTTGCTAGACAACAATGAACCTACGAGCTATGGAGAAGCGATGGTGGGCCCAAATTCCGATAAATGGTTAGAAGCCATGAAATCCGAGATAGGATCCATGTATCAGAACAAAGCATGGACTTTGGTGGACTTGCCCGATGATCGGCAAGCCATTGAGATAAATGGATCTTTAAGAAGAAGACAGACATGGACAGTAATGTCACCGTATATGAAGCTCGACTTGTGGCGAAGAGTTTTTCACAAGTTCAAGGAGTTGACTACGATGAGATTTTCTCATCCGTAGCGATGCTTAAGTCTGCCGGAATCATGTTAGCATTAGCTGCATTTATGAAATCTGGCAGATGGATGTCAAAAACGAGTTTCCTTACCAGTTTTGGTAAGGAAAGGTTGTATGTGATACAATCAGAAAGGTTTTGTTGATCCTAAGGATGCTAAAAGGTATGCTAGCTCCAGCGATCCTTCCATGGACTAGAGTAAGCATCTCGGAGTTGGAATATGCACTTTGATAAGATGATCAAAGATTTTGGGTTTATACAAAGTTTATGAGAAATTTGTATTTCCAAAGAAGTGAGTGGGAGCACTATAGAATTTCTGATGAGTATATGTTGTTGACATATTGTTGATCAGAAATGATGTAGAATTTCTGGAAAGCATATAGGGTTATTTGAAAAAGTGTTTTTCAATAGAAAACCTGGATTAAGCTACTTGAACATTGAGCATCAAGATCTATGAGGATAGATCAAAAACGCTTAATGGTACTTTCAAATGAGCATATACCTTGACATGATCTTGAAGGTGTTCAAGATGGATCGGTCAAAGAAGGAGTTCTTGCCTGAGATGTAAGGTATGAAGTTAAGACTTAAAGCTCGACCATGGCAGAAGAGAGAGAAAGGACGAAGGTCGTCCCCTATGCTTCAGACGTAGGCTCTATAGTATGCTATGATGTGTACTGCACCGGAAGTGTGCCTCGCCATGAGTCAGTCAAGGGGTACAAGAATGATCCAGGAATGGATCATTGGACAGAGTCCAAAATTGTCCTTGGAGTAAATAAGGACATGTTTCTCGATTATGGAGGTGATAAAGAGTTCGAAGTAAAGGGTTACGTCGATGCAAGCTTTAACACCTATCCGAATGACTCTGAGTAGCAAACCAGATACGTATAGCGGAGCGACCATTTGGAATAACTCCAAGTGGAGCGTGGAAGCAGCATTTACAATATGACCTAGATATTTGTGAAGTACATACGGATCTGAATGTTGCAGACCCGTTGACCAAAACCTCTCTCACAAGCAAAACATGATCAAAACCCGGAACTCATTGAGTCTTAATCACATGGTGATGTGAACTAGTTTAGTGACACTAGTAAACTCTTTGGATGTTGGTCACATGACAATGTGACCTGTCAGTGTTAATCACATGGTGATGTGAACTAGATTATTGACTCTAGTGCAAGTGGGAGACTGTTGGAAATATGCCCTAGAGGCAATAATAAATTAGTTATTATTATATTTCTTTGTTCATTATAATCGTTTATTTTATCCATGCTATAATTGTATTGATAGGAAACTCAGATACATGTGTGGGTACATAGACAACACCATGTCCCTAGTAAGCCTCTAGTTGACTAGCTCGTTGATCAACAGATGGTTACGGATTCCTGACCATGGACATTGGATGTCGTTGATAACGGGATCACATCATTATGAGAATGATGTGATGGACAAGACCCAATCCTAAGCCTAGCACAAAGATCGTAGTTCGTATGCTAAAGCTTTTCTAATGTCAAGTATCTTTTCCTTAGACCATGAGATTGTGCAACTCCCGGATACCGTAGGAATGCTTTGGGTGTACCAAACATCAGAACGTAACTGGGTGGCTATAAAGGTGCACTACAGGTCTCTCCGAAAGTGTCTGTTGGGTTGGCATGAATCGAGACTGGGATTTGTCACTCCGTGTAACGGAGAGGTATATCTGGGCCCACTCGGTAAGACATCATCATAATGTGCACAATGTGACCAAGGGGTTGATCACGGGATGATGTGTTACGGAACGAGTAAAGAGACTTGCCGGTAACGAGATTGAACAAGGTATCGGCATACCGATGATCGAATCTCGGGCAAGTACAATACTGCTAGACAAAGGGAATTGTATACGGGATTGATTGAGTCCTTGACATCGTGGTTCATCCGATGAGGTCATCATGGAACATGTGGGAGCCAACATGGGTATCAAGATCCCGCTGTTGATTATTGACAGGAGAACGTCTCGGTCATGTCTGCATGGTTCCCGAACCCGTAGGGTCTACACACTTAAGGTTCGATGACGCTAGGGTTATAAAGGAAGTTTGTATGTGGTTACCGAATGTTGTTCGGAGTCTCGGATGAGATCCCGGATGTCACGAGGAGTTCCGGAATGGTCCGGAGGTAAAGATTTATATATGGGAAGTCATGTTTTGGTCACCGGAAAAGTTTCGGGTTTTATCGGTAACGTACCGGGACCACTGGGAGGGTCCCGGGGGTCCACCAAGTGGGGCCATCGGCCCCGGAGGGCTGCATGGGCCAAGTGTGGGAGGGGACCAGCCCCAGGTGGGCTGGTGCGCCCCCCCACAAGGGCCCAAGGCGCCTAGGGTTTGGGGAGGGGGTGCTTCCACCTTACTTGGGGGGCAAGTTTCCCCCCTCTCTCCCCTTGGCCGCACCCTAGATGGGTTTTGGGGGCAGCTGCACCCCTTGGGGTGGGAACCCTAGGGGAGGCGCAGCCCCCTCCCTCTCCCATATATATAGTTGAGGTATTTGGGGCTGCATACACATGAGTTTGACCTCTCCCTGACGCAACCCTACCTCTCTTTCTCCTCCTCTCCCGCGGTGCTTGGCGAAGCCCTGCAGGATTGCCACACTCCTCCATCACCACCACACTGTTATGCTGCTGCTGGATGGAGTCTTCCTCAACCTCTCCCTCTCTCCTTGCTGGATCAAGGCATGGGAGACGTCACCGGGTTTTACGTGTGTTGAACACGGAGGTGCCGTCCGTTCGGCACTAGGATCTCCGGTGATTTGGATCACGACGAGTACGACTCCTTCAACCCCGTTCTCTTGAATGCTTCCGCTTAGCGATCTACAAGGGTATGTAGATGCACTCTCCTTCCCCTCGTTTCTAGTCTCTCCATAGATAGATCTTGGTGACTCGTAGGAAAATTTTGAATTTCTGCTACGTTCCCCAACAATATTGTCATGGATCATCCAACATGTTGAGCTTGCCTTTCCCCCTCATGCTAGCCAAATTCTTTGCACCAAGTAGAGATACTACTTGTGCTTCCAAATATCCTTAAACCCGGTTTTGCCATGAGAGTCCGCCATACCTACCTATGGATTGAGTAAGATCCTTCAAGTAAGTTGTCATTGTTGTATGCAATAAAAATTGCTCTCTAAATATGTATGATTTATTAGTGTGGAGAAAATAAGATTTATACGATCTTGTGATATGGAAGCAATAAAAGTGACGGACTGCATAATAAAGGTCCATATCACAAGTGGCGATATAAAGTGACGTTCTTTTGCATTAAGATTTCGTGCATCCAACCATAAAAGCACATGACAACCTCTGCTTCCCTCTGCGAAGGGCCTATCTTCTACTTTTGTCCTATACCTTATACAAGAGTCATGGTGATGTTCACCTTTACTTTTTATATTTTATCCTTTGGCAAGAACATTGTGTTGGAAAGATCCTGATATATATATCCAATTGGATGTAAGTTAGCATGAACTATTATTGTTGACATTACCCTTGAGGTAAAAGGTTGGGAGGCAACACTATAAGCCCCTATCTTTCTCTGTGTCCGATTAAAACTCCATACCCATAAGTATTGCGTGAGTGTTAGCAATTGTGAAAGACTAAATGATAGTTGAGTATGTGGACTTGCTGAAAAGCTCTTATATTGACTCTTTCCTATGTTATGATAAATTGCAATTGCCTCAATGACCGAGATCATAGTTTGTTAGTTTTCAATGAAGTTTCTGATTCATACTTGACATTGTGAATAGATTGTTACTTTAGCATAAGAAATCATATGACAATATATATATATATATATATATATATATATATATATATATATGTTGCTGTTATTAGAATGATCATGATGCCCTCATGTACGTATTTCATTTTATTGACACCTCTATCTCTAAACATGTGGACATATTTTTCGTTATCGGCTTCCGCTTGAGGACAAGCGAGATCTAAGCTTGGGGGAGTTGATACGTCCATTTTGCATCATGCTTTTATATCAATATTTATTGCATTATGGGATGTTATTACACATTATGTCACAATACTTATGCTTATTTTCTCTCATTTTACAAGGTTTACATGAAGAGGGAGAATGCCGGCAACTGGAATTCTAGGCTGGAAAAGGGGCAAATATTAGAGACCTATTCTGCACAACGCCAAAAGTCCTGAAACTTCACGGAGGCACGTTTTGGAATATATAAAAAATACTGGAGAAAGAATCAACCAGAGGGGTCCCACACCCTGGCCACGAGTGTGGGGGGCGCGCCCTGCCCCCCTGGGCGCGCCCCTACCTTGTGGGCGCCCTGGCAGGCCTCCGGTGCCCATCTTCTGCTATATGAAGTCTTTCACTATGGAAAAAATATAAGCAAGCTTTGGGGACGAAACACCACCGCCACGAGGCGGAACCTTGGCGGAACCAATCTAGGGCTCCGGCGAAGCTGTTCTGCTGGGGAAACATCCCTCCGAGAGGGGGAAATCATCACCATCGATCCTCTCATTGGGAGGGGCTCAATCTCCATCAACATCTTCACCAGCACCATCTCCTCTCAAACCCTAGTTCATCTCTTGTATCCAATCTTTGTCCCAAAACCTCAGATTGGTACCCGTGGGTTGCTAGTAGTGTCGATTACTCCTTGTAGTTGATGCTAGTTGGTTTATTTGGTGGAAGATCATATGTTCAGATCCTTTATTCATATTAATACCCCTCTGATGATGAACATGAATATTATTTGTGAGTAGTTACGTTTGTTCCTGAGGACATGGGAGAAGTCTTGGTATCAGTAGTCATGTGAATTTGGTATTCGTTCGATTTTTTCATGAGATATATGTTGTCTTTCCTATAGTGGTGTTATGTGAACGTCGACTACATGACACTTCACCATTATTTGGGCCTAGAGGAAGGCATTGGGAAGTAATAAGTAGATGATGGGTTGCTAGAGTGACAGAAGCTTAAACCCTAGTTTATGCGTTGCTTCGTAAGGGGCTGATTTGGATCCATCTGTTTCATGCTATGGTTAGGTTTACCTTAATACTTCTTTTGTAGTTGCGGATGCTTGCAATAGGGGTTAATAATAAGTGGGATTCTTGTCCAAGGAAGTGCAGTACCCAATCACCGGTCCACCCACATATCAAATTATCAAAGTAACAAACGCGAATCATATGAGCGTGATGAAAACTAGCTTGATGATAATTCCCATGTGTCCTCGGGAGCGTTTTCCTTCATATAAGAGTTTGCACAGGCTTGTCCTTTGCTACAAAAAGGATTGGGCCATCTTTCTGCACCTTATTTACTTTCATTACTTGTCACCCGTTACAAATTACCTTATCACAAAACTATCTGTTACCGATAATTTCAGTGCTTGCAGAGAATACCTTACTGAAAACCGCATGTCATTTCCTTCTGCTCCTAGTTGGGTTCGACACTCTTACTTATCGAAAAGACTATGATAGATCCCCTATACTTGTGGGTCATCAAAATTATATCCACGTTCCTAGCCAACTCATCAATCTTAGGCAATTTTTCTTCAAGCAAAGCATTGAGATTCTTTTTCCAATTCATCAATTCTTTAACACTAGTCTCAAAATCAGAGGGTGTCTTATTAAAATTTCCATAAGAGTTGTTGTAGGAATTTCCACAATTATTAGAGGAATTACTAGGAAACGGCCTAGAATTAAAATTTCCTCTATACGCGTTGTTACCAAAAGTGTTCCTACCAACAAAATTCACATCCATAGATTCATTATTATTCTCAATCAAAGTGGACAAAGGCATATCATTAGGATTAGAAGAAACACTCTTATTAGCAACAATTTCATAAGTTCATCCATCTTTCCACTCAAAACATTAATCTCTTCAATAGCATGAAGCTTTTTACTAGTGGATCTTTCGGTGTGCCATTGAGAATAATTAGCCATAATATTATCTAGGAGTTTAGTAGCTTCTCCTAAAGTGATTTCCATAAAAGTGCCTCCCGCGGCCGAATCTAACAGATTTCGAGAAGCAAAATTCAATCCAGCATAATTTTTTTGTAGAATCATCCATAAATTCAAACCATGTGTAGGGCAATTACGTATCATTAATTTCATCCTCTCCCAAGCTTATGCAACATGCTCATGATCAAGTTGCTTAAAATTTATAATATCATTTCTAAGAGAGATGATCTTAGCGGGAGGAAAATACTTAGAGATAAAAGCATCTTTGCACTTATACCATGAATCAATACTATTTTTAGGCAAAGAAGAGAACCAAATATTAGCACGATCTCTAAGTGAAAACGGATATAGCTTCAGTTTAACAATATCATTATCCACATCTTTCTTCTTTTGCATAACACACAAATCAACGAAGTTGTTTAGATGGGTAGCGACATCTTCACTAGGAAGGCCGGAAAACTGATCTTTCATAACAAGATTCAACAAAGTGGTATTGATTTCACAAGATTCAGCATCAGTAGTAGGAGAAATCGGAGTGCTAATAAAATCATTATTGTTGGTATTTGAAAAGTCACACAATTTAGTATTATCTTGAGCCATTGTGACAAACAATCAATCCAACACACAAGCAAACAAGAGGCAAGCGAAAAGAGGCGAACGAAAAAGGGCGAGCAAAATGGCAAAGGTGAAGTTGGGGAGAGGAAAATGAGAGGCAAATGGCAAATAATGTAATGTGAGGGAGAAGAGTTTGTGATGGGTACTTGGTATGTCTTGAATTGAGCGTAGATCTCCCCGACAATGGTGCCAGAAATCCTTCTTGCTACCTCTTGAGCATGCATTGGTTTTCCCTTGAAGAGGAAAGGGTGATGCGACAAAGTAGCGTCAGTATTTCCCTCAGTTTTTGAGAACCAAGGTACCAATCCAGTAGGAGACTACACGCAAGTCGCCTAGTACCTGCACAAACAAACAAGAATCTTGCAACCAACGCGATAAATGGGTTGTCAATCCCTTCACGGCCACTTGCAAATGTGAGATCTGATAAAGATAATAAGATAAATATTTTTGGTATTTTTGTTGTATAGATTGGAAAATAAAGACTGCAAAATAAATAGTAAACTAGAATTATAGATCGGAAACTTATATGATGTAAAGTAGACCTGGGGGCCATAGGTTTCACTAGTGGCTTCTCTCATGATAGCATATATTA
The DNA here is from genome assembly GCF_002162155.2 of Triticum dicoccoides. NCBI lineage: Eukaryota > Viridiplantae > Streptophyta > Magnoliopsida > Poales > Poaceae > Triticum > Triticum dicoccoides. Next base: position 715,735,547 of record NC_041383.1, read on the forward strand.
CGGTGGATGAACAAATTACTGCCGAGCAATTGATAGGAAAGTGCATAGTTATGATGATATCTAAGGCAATGATCATGAATATAGGCATCAAGTCTGTGTCAAGTAGACCAAAACTATTCTGCATCTACTACTATTACTCCACACATCGACCGCTATCCAGCATGCATCTAGAGTATTAAGTTCATAAGAACGGAGTAACCCACTAGGCAAGATGACATGATGTAGAGGGATAAACTCAAGCAATATGATATAAACCCCATCTTTTTATCCTCGATGGCAACAATACAATACATGTCGGTTCCCTTTCTGTCACTGGGATCGAGCACCGCAAGATTGAACCCAAAGCTAAGCACTTCTCCCATTGCAAGAGAGATCAATCTAGTAGGACAAACTAAATCAATAATTCGAAGAGACTTGCAAAGATATCAAATCATGCATATAAGAATTCAGAGAAGAACCAAATAATATTCATAGATAATCAAGTTCATAAACCCACGATTCATCAGATCTCGGCAAACACACCGCAGAAGAGTATTACATCGAATAGATCTCCAAGAACATCAAGGAGAACTTTGTATTGAGAACCAAAGGGAGAGAAGAAGCCATCTAGCTAATAACTATGTACCCGAAGGTCTATGGTAAACTACTGATACGTCTCCAACGTATCTATAATTTATGAAGTATTCATGCTATTATATTATATGTTTTGTATGTTTATGGGCTTTACTAAACACTTCTATATTATTTTTGGGACTAACCTATTAACCGGAGGCCCAGCCCAAATTGTTGTTTTCTTGCCTATTTCAGTGTTTCGAAGAAAAGGAAAATCAAACGAAGTCCAAACGGAATTAAACCTTCGGGAGAGTTATTTTTGGAACGGAAGCAATCCAGGAGACTTGGAGTAGACGACAGGGAAGCTTCGAGGAAGCCACGAGGCAGGGAGGCACGCCCTACCCCCTGGGCGTGCCCCCACCCTTGTGGGCCCCTCGTAGCTCCCCTAACCGACTTCTTTCGCCTATATATATATATATATATATATATATATATATATATATATATATATATCCATATACCCTAAAAACATCGGAGAACATAATAGATCGGGAGTTCCACCACCGCAAGCCTCTGTAGCCACCAAGAACCAATCGGGACCCTGTTCTGCCACCCTGCCGGAGGGGGAATCCCTCACCGGTGGCCATCTTCATCATCCCGACACTCTCCATGACGAGGAGGGAGTAGTTCACCCTCGGGGCTGAGGGTATGTACTGGGAGCTATGTGTTTGATCTCTCTCTCTCTCTCTCTCTCTCTCTCTCTCTCTCTCTCTCTCTCTCGTGTTCTTGATTTGGCACGATCTTGATGTACCGCGAGCTTTGCTATTATAGTTTGATCTTATGATGTTTCTCCCCCCTCTACTCTCTTGTAATGGATTGAGCTTTCCCTTTGAAGTTATCTTATTAGATGGAGTCTTTAAGGATTTGAGAACACTTGATGTATGTCTTGCATGTGCTTATCTGTGGTGACAATGGGATATCACGTGATCTACTTGATGTATGTTTTGGTGATCAACTTGCGGGTTCCGTGACCTCGTGAACTTATGCATAGGGGTTGGCACACATTTTCGTCTTGACTCTCCGGTAGAAACTTTGGGGCACTCTTTGAAGTTCTATGTGTTGGTTGAATAGATGAATCTGAGATTGTTTGAAGCATATCATGTAATCATACCCACGGATACTTGAGGTGACATTGGAGTATCTAGGTGACATTAGGGTTTTGGTTGATTTGTGTCTTAAGGTGCTATTCTAGTACGAACTCTATGATAGATCGATCCAAAAGAATAACTTTGAGGTGGTTTTGTACCCTACAATAAACTCTTCGTTTGTTCTCCGCTATTAGTGACTTTGGGGTGACTCTTTGTTGCATGTTGAGGGATATTTATATGATCCAATTATGTTATTATTGTTGAGAGAACTTGCACTAGTGAAAGTACGAACCCTAGGCCTTGTTTCCTAGCATTTCAATACCATTTACGCTCACTTTTATCGCTTGCTACCTTGCTGTTTTTATATTTTCAGATTACAAATACTCATATCTATCATCCATATTGCACTTGTATCACCATCTCTTCGCCGAACTAGTGCACCTATACAATTTACCATTGTATTGGGTGTGTTGGGGACACAAGAGACTCTTTGTTATTTGGTTGCAAGGTTGTTTGAGAGAGACCATCTTCATGCTATGCCTCCCACGGATTGATAAACCTTAGGTCATCCACTTCAGGGAAATTTGCTACTGTCCTACAAACCTCTACACTTGGAGGACCAACAACATCTACAAGAAGAAGGTTGCGTAGTAGACATCAACTACTCACACATCATCAGAGAGGCTATGGTGTTGATGTAGAAGCCCTCCGTGATCGAATCCCCCTCCGGCAGATCACCGGAAAAGGCCCCAAGATGGGATCTCACGGGTATAGAAGATTGCGACAGTGGAAAAGTGGTTTCGCAGCTCCCCTGGATGTTTTCAGGGTATAAGAGTATATATATAGGCGAAAGAAGTAGGTCGGTGGAGCTACGAGGGGCCCAAGAGGGTGGGGGTGCCTACACCCCTGGGCGCTCCCTCCTGCCTCGTGGCCGCCTTGTTGTGTCTCTGACTTCCACTCCAAGTCTCCTAGATTGCGTTTGTTCCAAGAAAGATCCTCACGAAGGTTTCGTTCCGTTTGGATTCCGTTTGATATTCCTTTTCTACAAAACACTGAAATAGGCAAAAAACAACAATTTGCACTGGGCCTTCAGTTAATAGGTTAGTCCCAAGAATAATATAAAAGAGCATATTAAAGCTCATTAAACATACAAAACAGATAATATAATAGCATGGAACAATAAAAAATTATAGATATGTTGGAGACGTATCAGACATGACGAGGAGTCTCGAAATGGTCTAGACATAAAGATTGATATATTGGATGACTATATTCGGACACATGAATGGTTCCGAGGTGTATCAGGTATTCACCGGAGTACCGGGGGGTTACCGGAACCCCCTGGGGGGTTAATGGGCCTTCATGGGCTTTAGTAGAAGAGAGGAAGAGGCAGCCAGGTGGAGGCGCACGCCCCCCAAGCCCAATCCGAATTGGGGGGGGGGGGAGGCCCCCCTTTCCTTCTCTCCCTCTTTCTCTTTCCTTCCCCTCCTAGTTGGACTAGGAAAGGGGGAACCTACTCCTATCATGAGTAGGATTCCCCCCTTGGGGCGTGCCCCATGAGACCGGCCGACCCCATCCTCCCCTCTTTATATACGGGGGAGGGCGGAACCCCATAGACATACAAGTTGATTTATTAGCCGTGTGTAGTGGCCCCCTCCACAGATTTCCACCTCGGCCATATTGTCGTAGTGCTTAGGCGAAGCCCTGCGTCGGTAACTTCATCATCACCATCACCACGCCGTCGTGCTGACGAATCTCTCCCTCGGCCTCAGCTGGATCTTGAGTTCGAGGGATGTCACCGAGATGAAAGTGTGCAGATCACGGAGGTGCCGTACGTTCGGTACTTAGATCGGTTGGATCGCGAAGACGTTCGACTACATCAACCGCGTTACTATACCACTACAAAAAAATACACTTCTGTGATGATATGTGTTTGTCACAGTAGGCCGCGTTTTTTGTCATGCATGTACATCCGTGACTATTTTATGACAGAATCAAGATAGTCATACCTGTGTTGTCGTAGAAATGTTCCATGACATTACCAAAATTATCATCACGGAAGTGTCCACTTCTGTTGGGGATATAACTACTGAGTGTAAACCGGCTAGGAGGGCCCGGTTCACCCTCAACTATGCTGAAGCCCATGAAGAACCAGAAGATGGCGCTTTACTAATGAAGCTTAGAGGCCCGGGCCCAAAGGCGGATTAGGGCCCATAGTGGTAAACCGCCATGACTACGTAACTTGTAATGTAAGTTAGGCAAGGAGAGACCAAGTCGGACACTTTGCATGAGTCGGCTTCGGGGCACTGTAGACCGGCCAGGTGTCAACCTATGTATATAAAGGGACGAACTGGCGGCGGTTCAGGGACAAGAAAACAACAACTCGAGACTCAGGCAAGCGTATTTGCTCCCTGGTCATCGAAACCCAATCAATCCCATCACAACTAGACGTAGGCTTTTACCTTCATTGAAGGGGCCGAACTAGTATAAAACTCCTGTGTCCCTTGTCCGGTTTAACCCCTTCAAGCTAACCCATTGCGATGGCTCCACGACAAAGTCCTTTCATGAGGACATCCGACGTGTTAATTCCACGACAGTTGGCGCCCACCGTGGGGCTATCGCACGATCGTTTCGAGTTGTTGAAGGGCAGCTTTGAAGGACTCAAGGGGTACGTGGTCGGCCGGATGACCAAGAGTCATCGCGGCAAGCTTTACATCGAAGACGAAGGATGGGGCCCCGAGGCCGGCTCAATCGAGTACGGGTACCGTGTCCCCTTTGGTGGAATTCATGTCTTCATCGGCAAGATCGGCGGACCGGGCCCTGAGCCGGACATCTGCACTGACCTCGTCGAAACGGCTCGGCGTGCGGGTCCAGCCCGGGTCAAGCTCGCCATGAGCGTGTGTTCGTAGGATGTGTCCATGGGATTGGATCTAAACCGGTGTCTGAAGGTGAGACAGCTGTTTATTCCGACGGCGAGTCATCCACTAGCGAAACCGAGTCCTTGTACCAGATTCATAATGGTGTGTTCGAAGGATATTCCGATGGCAACAATATTCTGGACCTCCTTGAACCGCAAGTCGGGTTGCTGTTTACATGGTCGGAACACAGCCCACTTTGCAGTCTTCATCTACAGCGGCAATGAATACCGTATCAGCAGCCGCGGCAGGAGCCCCGGCGCGACGACCGGCTCAAGTCCTCTCCGGTTTGATGGATGCATGGGTGACCTTGTTAACCACGGCAGTCACCCCGGAGACGCGGGATCAGCACAACACGGACATTGCGAAGCTGAAGGACCAGATAACACAGGCTAAGGAGGACCTGGCAATTGAGGATGCTAGGATGGCTGAAGAACGGGCCGCTTTGGATGCCCAATCACAGCAGATACAGGCGCAGGATTATCGGCTCATGCTGGATCGGACCGCATCGGAAGATGTAATGCGAAGGAAGTACCTGTCTCGTTTGCCGTTGGTCTACGAAGGACTGAACCTCTTTCAAAACCAGGCGCTAGGCTGAGCAATTCGGCAGCTGCAAACCGGACTGATGCGCGTAGGACAGCTCCGGATCAACTACGGATAACGGAACCACCCCGACGAACAGATAACCCGCTGCAATACGTGTCTACACGGTCACTTCTCGAGTCCTCTGGATAACATGATTTCTGCAGCATCGCGCCTGGCAGCCATTCTGATGGAGGGCGATTCACTGGCAGCAATTGAAACACGGCGGGCTAGGGACCTTCTTCAAACTGCCATGGTGCAACAGCAGGCTTATTCCTATAGCCGGGATAGAATTCATTCAGCCCCCCGTCCAAGCCCAAGCTATAGCAGGCACATGGATGAACCGGAAGTGTCTAGCAGTGCTCGGCGTCGTAATGCTCAAGTCGTGATGGATAATGGCAGAGCATGAAGGGAGGCCGCTTTGGGTCATCATCAACCCACCTCGGTTCAGCCAGCGGTGTTGGTAGACCGAGGCACCGGGCTTGCCTTCAGTTCCTGGGGAGTGCCGTGTCTTATTCTGGCTCTCCGTAATGTGCGTCTGCCCAAGGATTTCAAGGGTCCACGTAAAGTGCCTAATTACACTGCGGATCAGCCACCTTAGGCATGGGTTGAGAGTTATGAGATGGCAATGGAGATGCTAGATGTGGATGAAGTGGCCTGTGCAAAGTACTTCACGATGATGTTGGAAGGGACAGCCCGTACTTGGTTGAAAAATTTACTAGCTAACTCCATCGAGTCATGGGATTAGTTGAAGGCCCGGTTTATAGCCAATTTCAAAGACACGTGCAAATAGCCCATGTCCATTGTGGATCTGGATGCTTGTGTTCATGGGGAGAACGAGTCAACAACTCATTGGGTATGCCGGGTTTCAGAAGTTTTGCATTCATCCGACCGGATTAATGCTAGTCAAGCATCATAACGCTGGAGCGTAATTGCCGGTTTAAGTCACTGAAGATGAAGTTGGGACGGCTCAAGCGCCACTGCAATGACATGGGAACCCTCATGGCAGCCTTGGTCAAGTATGACAATTCTGATAATACCAAGGATCCCGATTCTGATGAGGAGAAGCTGGAGAAGGGAAAGAAGAACGACGGTACAAAGGGCCAGCATCACAACCAAGGAGGCCATGGGAATAATGCTAAGTGCAAGGCAGATAATTCAGATCTTGTGGCTAACACCAATATGCAACGTCATAAGGGTAAACCACCCCAGCGCGGTGGAGGGATGAATTTGGAATGTTTAATGAACCAGCCCTGCCCAAAGCATGGGACCAAAGAGGCTCCATCCACGCATCTGTGGGAAGATTGTTATATCATGAAGGAGTTCAAGAATTCTGATGTTTTCCGTTATGATCAGGGTCCATCGGGCGGTTCGGGTCCAGGTTTTCATAGCGGCGGCGGTTCAAGCTCTGGATTTTAGAATAATCAGGGCAACCAACATAACCAAGGGGGTAATGGCCAACAGGATAATCAAGGGAATCAACAGCAATCAGGTTATCAAAGTCACCCCAAGCAGTTGAATGGTGGGCAGTATCATGTGTTTACTACTAGCCTGTGTAAGCGAGATCAGAAGCTTCACAAAAGAGCAGTTAATGCTATTGAACTGACAGTGCCACGTTATTTACGGTGGTCCGAGCAGCCCATTTTTTGGAGCAGAGAGGATCATCCGCGCCCACTAGTAGAAAGAGGGGCTTTTGTCCCGGTTGATAAGGCCCTTTAGTCCTGGTTTTTTAACCGGGACTAAAGGGTCATTACTAATGCCTCTCCCCTTTAGTCCCGGTTCTTACTCGAACCGGGACTAAAGGCCGCGGCCACGTGGAGCTCCACCTTTAGTCCCGGTTGGTAACACCAACCGGGACTAAAGGAAATTTTATGATTTTTTTTTGAAATTTTTTTATTTTCAAATTTCTGAATTATTTTAACCTCTAATCTCTAATCACCACCCCTCATCACTGCTCAATTTATCCTCTAATCTCTAATCACCCCTCATCATTCCAAATCATCTAACTTCCTGCACGGTCACCCATCCTCCCACTCCCCCAGCCTGAGCACGCTTAACTTCCGGGTTCTATTCTCCCTCTTTTCCAAGTCTGCACTTGTTGTTTTCCTGACAATAGTAAGATGTCAATCCTATTAACCCTCAGGAATTTTGCTTGAGCATGAAGGGACACATTTCATTGTTTTAGTTTAAAACTATTGTTTAAAAAACAATAATTATTTAGTAACACTAATATTTCTTGAATAATTAGTTTGACCATTGTTTGACCACATTTTGACCACGGTTTGACCAGATTTGACCAAAATTCAAAATAACTGAAATAATTATTTAGTAACACAAATATTCTAGAATAATTAGTTTGACCATTGTTTGACCACAGTTTGGAATTTTTTCGATTTTTCCACTCTAGATCTTAAAAGCCCCGTAACTTTTTTTCTGTTAGGCTTTTGAGGATTTTGAAAACGTTTAACGGGGTTACCCTCGTTAAATTTGGATGTAACTTTTCGAGTAGATTATTTTTCATATAAAAAACTTTTTCATCCGAGTTAGTATGCAAAAGTTATGCCCATTCTACCAAATTCTAGAGAGATTTTGCAAATAAAGTCGAAATACATATTTGTAAATTTTCCCAATAACTAGACCACATATCACATGGGAAAATTATTTTCTTTTATTTTTTGACATTTTCATCATTTTCTTTTATTTTTTTGAAAACTGAAAAGGCGATCCACGGGGGGTGGGGGGGTAGAGTTTGAAAATGGGACCTTTAGTACCGGTTCATGCCATGAACCGGTACTAATGCCTCAAACCCCATTAGTACCGGTTCGTGGCTCGAACCGGGACTAAAGGTCTAACCTTTAGTCCCGGTTGGTGCCACGAACCGGTACTAATGGGCATCGCACCCTTTAGTCCTGGTTCCTGGCACCAACCGGGACTAAAAGGTCCAGACGAACCGGGACAAATGGCCCACGTGGCCCGGTCGGCCCCCTGGGCTCACGAACCGGGACTAATGCCCCCATTAGTCCCGGTTCTGGATTGAACCGGGACTAATGGGCTAACCCGGCCTGGACCAAAGCCCTCTTTTCTACTAGTGCCCGGATTGACAATCCGGGTCAACTAGCTTTGGTGGTGGCACCTCAGGTGGGAGGTTACGAGTTTACCAAAGTCCTGATGGATGGATGGAGCAGTATCAACATCCTGTACTATGAAACTTTTCCTCGCATGGGGTTGACAGATAAGAGTCTTAAACCGTCCAACACTGTTTCTCATGGTGTAGTACCAGGTAAATCGGCGTATCCTGTTGGCAAGATCTCTTTGGAGGTTGTGTTTGGAGATGAGCATGATTCCAGGTCTGAAAAATTGGCCTTTGAAGTGGTAAAAATCCAGAGCCCGTATCACGCACTGTTTGGACGGCCGGCTTACGCAAAATTCATGGCGAGGCCCTGTTATATTTATTTACAACTCAAAATGCCGGGTCACAAGGGAACTATAACAGTACATGGAAGTCGAAAGATCGCTTTGGATTGTGAAGAAGGGGATGCGGCTTACGCTGAGTCGGTTTGTGCTACGGAGGAGCTGAAGTTTTATAAGGACAATGTTGATTCGGCAGACATGTCTCCTTTGAAAAAGCCCACCACTGAGCATGACCCGACCCTGAAGTTCAAACAGGCTGATGAGACTAAACTTGTTGACTTTGTTCCTGGCGATTCATCTAAACAGTTTAGCATCAGCACCAATCTGGATATGAAATAGGAAAGCACGCTCATCGAGTTCATCCGTGAGAACTGGGACATTTTTGCATGGAAGCCTTCTGACATGCCAGGTGTACCAAGGGAACTTGCTGAGCACACTCTTAATATTGATCCCAAGTTTAAACCTGTCAAGCAATTTCTTCGGCAGTTTAACGAGGAAAGACGCAAGGCCATTAGTGAAGAGGTAGCCCGACTGTTGGCTGCTGGCTTTATCATCGAAGTATTTCACCCTGAGTGGTTGGCTAATCCGGTGCTCGTTCTTAAGAAAAACGACACTTGGCGTATGTGTGTGGACTACACAGATTTGAACAAGGCTTGTTCGGCAGATCCTTTTGCTCTCCCGCGTATTGATCAGATTATTGATGCGACGGCGGGTTGTGAGCGCCTGAGTTTCTTGGATGCTTATTCAGGTTATCATCAGATTAAGATGGCAGTTAAGGACCAGGAGAAGACAACCTTCATCACTCCCTTTGGAGTCTTCTGCTATGTTTCTATGCCCTTTGGGCTCAAGAGTGCCCAGGCAACTTATCAACATTGTGTGCAAAATTGTCTTCAGACACAGATTGGGCGTAATGTTCATGCCTATGTGGATGACATTGTAGTAAAATCCAGGAAGAAGGAAACCTTGATAGATGACCTCAAGGAAATGTTTGACAATCTCCGGGTATACAAAATGATGCTTAATCCGGACAAGTGTGTTTTTGATGTTCCGGTAGGCAAGGTTTCAGGCTTTCTGGTGTCCAATAGAGGTATTGAGGCTAATCCAAAAAAATCAAAGCGATTACATCTTTGGCTAAACCGAAGTGTATCAATGATGTTCAGCGCCTGGCGGGTCGAATTGCCGCCCTTAGCCGGTTTATCAGTCGTTTGGGAGAGAAAGCAATTCCTCTATATCAGATGTTGAAAAAGACAGACGATTTCGTCTGGAGTGATGCAGCTGATGCGGCGTTTGAGGACTTAAAGCGGCAGTTGGTTGAACCGCTAGTTCTTGCTGCTCAAGTTGACAAAGAGCCCTTGTTATTGTATGTGGTTGCTAATGCCCGTGCTGTCAGCGTGGCGATTGTGGTGGAGCGCAAGGAGGCTAGTAAGGAATACCTGGTTCAACGGCCGGTTTACTACCTCAGCGAAGTACTTATCGAGTCAAAACAATGATATCTGCATTGGCAGAAGCTGGTTTATGGGGTTATTATGGCAAGTAGGAAGCTCAAACGGTACTTTCAAGGCCATCCCATTACAGTGGTTAGTTCAGCTCCTTTGGGCGATATAATTCAGAACAGGAAGGCGACTGGCCGGGTTGCAAAGTGGGCAATTGAGCTTGGCCGACATGGATTGAAGTATATGCCTCAGACATCAATCAAGTTACAGGCACTTGTTGACTTCATTAATGATTGGACCGAGTTACAAGCACCAGAGGACAAACCGGATAATACATATTGGACCATTCACTTTGATGGATCCAGGCAATTGGAGGGCTCGGGGGCTGGAGTTGTTCTTACTTCCCCTCGAGGTGATAAAATTTGTTATGTTCTCTTCTTAATGTTTCCTTGTACTAATAATGCAGCTGAGTACGAGGCCTTACTCCACGGTCTCCGGGTGGCTAAGGAAATGAACTTAAGCCGGGTTCGCTGTTTTGGAGATTCTGATCTGGTGGCTCAGCAAGTTTTTGGTACTTGGGACTCTAAGGATCCACTAATGGCAGCTGACAGACGCGAGGTGGATATTGTGGCAGGTCACTTTAAGGGTTATCAGGTTGAGCACATTGACTGGCGCAAAAACGAGGCAGCAGATGCTTTAAGCCGGCTCGGATCTCAGGGTAAACCGGTACCACCCAATACCTTTTTAGATATCTTGCATAACCCGTCTGTTAAGTTGCCTACAGAGGAGGATCTAGCTGTTCCTGATCCGGAGGCCCAGTTGGTGGCCGCTTTACATATTACTCCGGATTGGACGGTTCCATATTTGGCATATCTAAACCGAGGCGAGTTCCAGATGATGAAGTTTTTGCTAGACAGATAATCCGGCGGTCCAAGTCCATGGTTATTCACAATGGCGAGTTACACCATTGCAGTGTTTCAGGCGTTTTTAACGTTGTATTTCCCCTGAAGAAGGACAAGAGATTCTACGTGAAATCCACGAAGGGGACTGTGGTCACCATGCCAGTTCAAAATCCCTCGTGGCTAAGGCTTTTCGACATGGGTTCTATTGGTTGACAGCTCATGCTGATGCGAAGAATTTGGTAAAGCGGTGTGACGCTTGTCAGAAATTTTCACGTCGAGCTCATGTTCCGGCTCAGGAGCTACGAATGATTCCTATCACCTGGCCGTTTGCCACTTGGGGGCACTACACCACAGCACTACATCCCCAACAGACAAGTCGGTAGGGAAAACAACGTCCACCGACACACAATCGGTCGGGAAAGACTATTGTCGACCGATCTTGTCTGTTAGGGAAAGTCCAGATGGGAAAGCCTTTTCCCGACATATTTTTCCCGACCGACTGTTTGACAGCTATCTAAAGCAGTACCGTCCGACTTTCTGTTGGCCCTGCTATGAACCTTTCCCGACCGACTGTCTGATGATAAACTTTCCCGACCGACTGTCCGACGATAGTACATTTACTGACCGACTATCTCTCGGCCCTACCATAAACCTTTCCGGACCAACAGTAGGATGTTGTTATCTTTTGCCGACCAACAATTCGATAGCATTTTGTTTAGCTGAGCAAGATATATTTAATACCCAGCCATTATTTGGCTTGTGCCTTGCCAAACAATATCAATCAAGTTGATTATCTCATTGCAACACAATACCAATCAAGTTACAGTAACTTGCATGTACTCTGAAAATATTAAACCAGAACAAAAGAAGAATATTCTTATAGGTAAAAGTAACTAACTGAAAGGAGGAAACATTTATGTTTCAATCACCAAGACACCTGATTAGTTTATAAAATGATAGATGCATGTCCAACGATTCATTATTTTGTCCATTACGCAAAATACCTAGTTGACAAGACACCATATAGGTTTGCAAAATGATAACTACAAGACGCATTGTTTTTGCTCCATTGCACAAAATGTCTAGCTGACGCAAACTGCTATCTTCATGGTTCCTTCCTGGTCCTCTTTTATGTCATTCCTACAAAGGATAAAAGGGTCACCGGTGAGTTCATGCATTCATAGAGATAACGGCAAAAATAATTATTATATAATGCATCAGTGGCAAAAACAAACTGGGATTTTAGTATTATAAAAACAGGGCATGTTCTAATTAGAATATGTGATGTGTTAGACATAATAAAGCATCAATGCCACAACGACCCACCATATATCCTGTATCAACCTCCTCAAGCCGCAGACGAGGAAGTATATTAAATGGAAAAGGAGCATATGCGTCATCTAGCCACAAGGCAACAATTTAGCATGTCCAGACACACAATTCCAGGGAGCAACACATCCACCAACGGACACACGAAAGTCATTTTTGAAGAAAAGACTGCACTAGTTTTCTTTGTTTTTCTTCTCTGGGGTGGAAAAGACCGCACTTTGCTGCACTAGATGGCAATACATTAGGCAAAATGATTACTATCTAATACGCAGCTAGGAGTTTCAATGATGAGTGCAGCATGGCCTGGGAAAAGCATTCTCAAAAACCCACGTACATCAGGAGGTTATACATACTTTCCCTATGTTAGAAATGAATTTCAAGGAGAAGAATCTATTCACAATCATTTCTAAATGCAGTACTAAGCACACGAGGACCTGCAAAATACCAAACAAAAAGCATCTGAACTTACACTGCACCTGACTATTATATTCATAAAGCATCGTAGAAAAGCATATGTACTTCAGTGCCACAAATTAGATTAAATTGATGACCATCCTTTGATCTCACGACACTAAGTTGTGGCAATTGTGGGACAGATGCGGGCGAATTAACAATGACCTTTTTAGAACTAACTTGCTTATGCCATATGCATGGTAGGATCACCATTAAGAACCTGGCTTGCTACTGCTCAGGATTCAGAAACGGAGAAGATTTGTCCTATACAGTACACAAATACTGTTAGGATCGAGTAGGTATGCACATAAATTAATTTTCAAATAGATATCAGCGGTTTAAAAGGAATATTATGAAGCTTTCCTTCCCCACTAAAAAATTGAGTGAAATTTATCTCAAGAATGTTCACTTATGATAACCAAGAGAAACTATCTGTGCATACAAGTGTTTTAGACGCAACAATATAGTAGTGGCAAGCCAGGATATAGGTTCGATTCGTTTCATCCATCACTATACATTCAAATTTCCATGGATTGACAGTAGTGACCACAATTCACATGCAATACACTATGTAAAAACTGCAAATACACTGGGAATCCTACTTGATTGAATCTTGATGCATAGCAAACGGAGTACTAACAAATTAAAGCCCTTAGCTACACCGCAGGTCCTTTGCTTTTTTTAAAAACTAGAAAGCATTTCATATGTGAGTGCAGTGCTTTTTTTGGTCAGTGAATCACATGCTGCTAGAAATAACAGAAGCTCTTAGCTAGCTTTATGCCATATCTTAAAATGCATCTAAGCTACACCAATATGAGTTGCTCTGAAACATACAGATAAACAGTAAGAGATGTATTCAAAAATAAGTAACAAATTTCCTCATGGATACAATGGCCTTATAAAGCAGAACAGTCTACAGTTGTGAAACCATTCCCATTGCAAAATTGCCAAAAACTAATAAGAAAATGCAACTGTAACATCTACAGAAAAAGACTGAGAATAAATTAGAACCAGCTTTTCATATTCAGTCTTGTTTCGGAAACTACTGAAGAAAAAAAATATAGAGCTGGAAATCTATACAAGCGAGAAGGTAAATTACAAACTGCAAAAATATGTATTTAATCTTGTTTCCAGAAACTAAACTAAAGCTATACAGAACTAATGTTCCAAAATTATAAATAAAAGATGTTGTAATTTTATACAAGCCTAAGAGTAAAACCTCTTAAGTGCACTATTCTGGAAGTTACAGAACTACTGAAGCAAATTTATAGTGAAAATAAAACTGTAAAATCTTTAGAAGCGTGACTGTAAAAATACAAATGGCTAGATATATATGTATTTTATCTTGAATTCAGAAAAACTATACTAATTACTACAAAACTTGAAGGAAATATGCCCTAGAGGCAATAATAAAGTTATTATATATTTCCTTATAATCATGATAAATGTTTATTATTCATGCTAGAATTGTATTAACCGGAAACATAATACATGTGTGAATACATAGACAAACAAAGTGTCACTAGTATGCCTCTACTTGACTTGCTTGTTAATCAAAGATGGTTATGTTTCCTAACCATGAACAATGAGTTGTTATTTGATTAACAAGGTCACATCATTAGTTGAATGATCTGATTGACATGACCCATTCCATTAGCTTAGCACCCGATCGTTTAGTATGTTGCTACTGCTTTCTTCATGACTTATACATGTTCCTATGACTATGAGATTATGCAACTCCCATTTGCCGGAGGAACACTTTGGGTGCCACCAAACGTCACAACGTAACTGGGTGATTATAAAGGAGCATTACAGGTGTCACCAAAGGTAGATGTTGGGTTGGCGTATTTCGAGATTAGGATTTGTCACTCCGATTGTCGAAGAGGTATCTCTGGGCCCTCTCGGTAATACACATCACAAAAGCCTTGCAAGCATTACAACTAATATGTTAGTTGTGAGATGATGTATTACGGAACGAGTAAAGAGACTTGCCGGTAACGAGATTGAACTAGGTATTGGATACCGACGATCGAATCTCGGGCAAGTAACATACCGATGACAAAGGGAACAACGTATGTTGTTATGCGGTCTGACCGATAAAGATCTTCATAGAATATGTAGGAGCCAATATGGGCATCCAGGTCCCGCAATTGGTTATTGACCGGAGACATGTCTCGGTCATGTCTACATTGTTCTCGAACCCGTAGGGTCCGCACGCTTAAGGTTACGATGACAGTTATATTATGAGGTTATGCATTTTGATGTACCGGAGGTTGTTCGGAGTCCTGGATGTGATCACGGACATGACGAGGAGTCTCGAAATTGTCGAGACGTAAAGATTGATATATTGGAAGCCTATGTTTGGACATCGGAAGTGTTCCGGGTGAAATCGGGATTTTACCGGGTTACCGGGAGGTTACCGGAACCCCCCGGGAGCCATATGGGCCTTCATGGGCCTTAGTGGAAAGGTGAAAGGGCTGCCCACAAGGGCTGCGCGCCTCCCCCCTTCCCCTAGTCCTATTAGGACTAGGAGAGGTGGCCGGCCACCCTTCTCCCCCTTTCCCCCTTGGGAATCCTAGTTGGAATAGGATTGGGGGGGGGGGGGAGTCCTACTCCCGGAAGGAGTAGGACTCCTCCTGCGCCTCTCTCTCTTGGCCGGCGCCCCCTCCCCCCTTGGCTCCTTTATATACTGAGGTAGAGACACCCCAAAGACACACAAGTTGATCCACGTGATCTATTCCTTAGCCTTGTGCGGTGCCCCCTGCCACCATATACCTCGATAATACTGTAGCGGAGTTTAGGCAAAGCCCTGCTACTGTAGTACATCAAGATCGTCACCACGCCGTCGTGCTAACGGAACTCTTCCCCGACACTTTGCTGGATCGGAGTCCGGGGATCGTCATCGAGCTGAACGTGTGCTCGAACTCGGAGGTGCCGTAGTTTCGGTGCTTGATCGGTTGGATCGTGAAGACGTACGACTACTTCCTCTACGTCGTGTCATCGCTTCCGCAGTCGGTCTGCGTTGGGTACGTAGACAATACTCTCCCCCTCGTTGCTATGCATCACATGATCTTGCGTGTGCGTAGGAATTTTTTTGAAATTACTACGAAACCCAACAGTGGCATCCGAGCCTAGGTTATTTATGTTGATGTTATATGCACGAGTAGAACACAAGTGAGTTGTGGATGATACAAGTCATACTGCCTACCAGCATGTCATACTTTGGTTCGGCGGTATTGTTGGACGAGATGACCCGGACCAACATTACGCGTACGCTTACTTGAGACCGGTTCTCCCGACGTGCTTTGCACATAGGTGGCTTGCAGGCGACTGTCTCTCCAACTTTAGTTGAACCAAGTATGGCTACGCCCGGTCCTTGCGAAGGTTAAAATGGAGTCTATTTGACAAACTATCATTGTGGTTTTGATGCTTAGGTGAGATTGGTTCTTACTTAAGCCCGTAGCAGCCACGTAAAACATGCAACACCAAAGTAGAGGACGTCTAACTTGTTTTTGCAGGGCATGTTGTGATGTTATATGGTCAAGGCATGATGCTGAATTTTATTGTATGAGATGATCATGTTTTGTAACCGAGTTATCGGCAACTGGCAGGAGCCATATGGTTGTCGTTTTATTGTATGCAATGCAATTGCGATGTAATATTACTAAACGGTAGTGATAGTCGTGGAAGCATAAGATTGGCGAGACGACAACGATGCTACGATGGAGATCAAGGTGTCGCGCCGGTGACGATGGTGATCATGACGGTGCTTCGGAGATGGAGATCACAAGCACAAGATGATGATGGCCATATCATATCACTTATATTGATTGCATGTGATGTTTATCTTTTTATGCATCTTATCTTGCTTTGATTGACGGTATTATTATAAGATGATCTCTCACTAAATTATCAAGAAGTGTTCTCCCTGAGTATGCACCGTTGCGAAAGTTCTTCGTGCTGAGACACCACGTGATGATCGGGTGTGATAGGCTCTACGTTCAAATACAACGGGTGCAAAACAGTTGCGCACGCGGAATACTCAGGTTATACTTGACGAGCGAAGCATATACAGATATGGCCTTGGAACACGGAGACCGAAAGGTCGAGCGTGAATCATATAGTAGATATGATCAACATAATGATGTTCACCGATGAAACTACTCCATCTCATGTGATGATCGGACATGGTTTAGTTGATTTGGATCACGTGATCACTTAGAGGATTAGAGGGATGTCTATCTAAGTGGGAGTTCTTAAGTAATATGATTAATTGAACTTAAATTTATCATGAACTTAGTACCTGATAGTATCTTGCTTGTTTTATGTTGATTGTAGATAGATGGCTCGTGCTGTTGTTCCGTTAAATTTTAGTGCGTTCCTTGAGAAAGCAAAGTTGAAAGATGATGGTAGCAATTGCACGGACTGGGTCCGTAACTTGAGGATTATCCTCATTGCTGCACAGAAGAATTACGTCCTGGAAGCACCACTGGGTGCCAGGCCTGCTGCTGATGCAACACCAGATGTTATGAACGTCTGGCAGAGCAAAGCTGATGACTACTCGATAGTTCAGTGTGCCATGCTTTACGGCTTAGAATCGGGACTTCAACGACGTTTTGAACGTCATGGAGCATATGAGATGTTCCAGGAGTTGAAGTTAATATTTCAAGCAAATGCCCGAATTGAGAGATATGAAGTCTCCAATAAGTTCTATAGCTGCAAGATGGAGGAGAACAGTTCTGTCAGTGAGCATATACTCAAAATGTCTGGGTATAATAATCACTTGATTCAATTGGGAGTTAATCTTCCAGATGATTGCGTCATTGACATAATTCTCCAATCACTGCCACCAAGCTACAAGAGCTTCGTGATGAACTACAATATGCAAGGGATGAACAAGACTATTCCCGAGCTCTTCGCGATGCTGAAAGCTGCGGAGGTAGAAATCAAAAAGGAGCATCAAGTGTTGATGGTTAACAAAACCACTAGTTTCAATAAAAAGGGCAAAGGGAAGAAGAAGGGGAACTTCAAGAAGAACGGCAAAAAGGTTGCTGCTCAAGAGAAGAAACCCAAGTCTGGACCTAAGCCTGAAACTGAGTGCTTCTGCTGTAAGCAGACTGGTCACTGGAAGCGGAACTGCCCAAAGTATTTGGCGGATAAGAAGGATGGCAAGGTGAACAAAGGTATATGTGATATACATGTTATTGATGTGTACCTTACTAATGCTCGCAGTAGCACCTGGGTATTTGATACTGGTTCTGTTACTAATATTTGCAACTCGAAACAGGGGCTACGGATTAAGCGAAGATTGGCTAAGGACGAGGTGACGATGCGCGTGGGAAACGGTTCCAAAGTCGATGTGATCGCGGTCGGCACGCTACCTCTACATCTACCTTCGGGATTAATATTAGACCTAAATAATTGTTATTTGGTGCCAGCGTTGAGCATGAACATTATATCTGGATCTTGTTTAATGCGAGACGGTTATTCATTTAAATCAGAGAATAATGGTTGTTCTATTTATATGAGTAACATCTTTTATGGTCATGCACCCTTGAAGAGTGGTCTATTTTTATTGAATCTCGATAGTAGTAATACAAATATTCATAATGTTGAAGCCAAAAGATGCAGAGTTGATAATGAAAGTGCAACTTATTTGTGGCACTGTCGTTTAGGTCATATCGGTGTAAAGCGCATGAAGAAACTCCATACTGATGGACTTTTGGAACCACTTGATTATGAATCACTTGGTACTTGCGAACCGTGCCTCATGGGCAAGATGACTAAAACACCGTTCTCCGGTACTATGGAGAGAGCAACAGATTTGTTGAAAATCATACATACCGATGTATGTGGTCCAATGAATATTGAGGCTCGTGGCGGATATTGTTATTTTCTCACCTTCACAGATGATTTGAGCAGATATGGATATATCTACTTAATGAAACATAAGTCTGAAACATTTGAAAAGTTCAAAGAATTTCAGAGTGAAGTTGAAAATCATCGTAACAAGAAAATAAAGTTTCTACGATCTGATCGTGGAGGAGAATATTTGAGTTACGAGTTTGGTGTACATTTGAAAAACTGTGGAATAGTTTCGCAACTCACGCCACCCGAAACACCACAGCGTAATGGTGTGTCTGAACGTCGTAATCGTACTTTACTAGATATGGTGCGATCTATGATGTCTCTTACTGATTTACCGCTATCATTTTGGGGATACGCTCTAGAGACGGCCGCATTCACATTAAACAGGGCACCATCAAAATCCGTTGAGATGACGCCTTATGAACCGTGGTTTGGCAAGAAACCAAAGTTGTCATTTTTGAAAGTTTGGGGCTGCGATGCTTATGTGAAAAAGCTTCAACCTGATAAGCTCGAACCCAAATCGGAGAAATGTGTCTTCATAGGATATCCAAAGGAAACTATTGGATACACCTTCTATCACAGATCCGAAGGCAAGACTTTTGTTGCTAAATTCGGAAACTTTCTTGAGAAGGAATTTCTCTCGAAAGAAGTGAGTGGGAGGAAAGTAGAACTTGACGAGGTAACTATACCTGCTCCCTTATTGGAAAGTAGTACATCACAGAAAACTGTTTCTGCAACACTTACACCAATAAGTGAGGAAGTTAATGATAATGATCATGAAACTTCAGAACAAGATACTACTGAACCTCGTAGATCAACCAGAGTAAGATCCGCACCAGAGTGGTACGGTAATCCTGTTCTGGAAGTCATGCTACTAGATCATGATGAACCTACGAACTATGAAGAAGCGATGGTGAGCCCAGATTCCGCAAAGTGGCTTGAAGCCATGAAATCTGAGATGGGATCCATGTATGAGAACAAAGTATGGACTTTGGTTGACTTGCCCGATGATCGGCAAGCAATTGAGAATAAATGGATCTTTAAGAAGTAGACTGACGCTGATGGTAATGTTACTGTCTATAAAGCTCGACTTGTCGCAAAAGGTTTTCGGCAAGTTCAAGGGGTTGACTACGATGAGACTTTATCACCCGTAGCGATGCTTAAGTCTGTCCGAATCATGTTAGCGATTGACGCATTTTATGATTATGAAATTTGGCAGATGGATGTCAAAACTGCATTCCTGAATGGATTTCTGGAAGAAGAGTTGTACATGATGCAACCGGAAGGTTTTGTCGATCCAAAGGGAGCTAACAAAGTGTGCAAGCCCCAGCGATCCATTTATGGACTGGTGCAAGCCTCTCGGAGTTGGAATAAACATTTTGATAGTGTGATCAAAGCATTTGGTTTTATACAGACTTTCGGAGAAGCCTGTATTTAAAAGAAAGTGAGTGGGAGCTCTGTAGCATTTCTAATATTATATGTGGATGACATATTGCTGATTGGAAATGATATAGAATTTCTGGATAGCATAAAGGGATAGTTGAATAAAAGTTTTTCAATGAAAGACCTCGGTGAAGCTGCTTACATATTAGGCATTAAGATCTATAGAGATAGATCAATACGCTTAATTGGACTTTCACAAAGCACATACCTTGACAAGATTTTGAAGAAATTCAAAATGGATCAAGCAAAGAAAGGATTCTTGCCTGTGTTACAAGGTGTGAAGTTGAGTAAGACTCAATGCCCGACCACTGCATAAGATAGAGAGAATATGAAAGATGTTCCCTATGCATCAGCCATAGGATCTATCATGTATGCAATGCTGTGTACCAGACCTGATGTGTGCCTTGCCATAAGTTTAGCAGGGAGGTACCAAAGTAATCCAGGAGTGGATCACTGGACAGCGGTCAAGAACATCCTGAAATACCTGAAAAGGACTAAGGATATGTTTCTTGTATATGGAGGTGACAAAGAGCTCACTGTAAAAGGTTACGTTGGTGCAAGCTTTGACACTGATCCGGACGATTCTAAATTGCAAACCGGATACGTGTTTACATTAAACGGTGGAGCTGTCAGTTGGAGCAGTTCTAAACAAAGCGTCGTAGAGGGATCTACATGTGAAGCGGAGTATAGCTGCTTTGGAAGCAGCGAACGAAGGAGTCTGGATGAAGGGGTTCATATCCGATCTAGGTGTCATACCTAATGCATCGGGTCCAATGAAAATCTTTTGTGACAATACTGGTGCAATTGTCTTGGCAAAGGAATCCAGATTTCACAAAAGGACCAAACACATCAAGAGACGCTTCAACTCCATCTGGGATCTAGTCCAGGTGGGAGACATAGAGATTTGATACATACGGATCTGAATGTTGCAGACCCGTTAACTAAGCCTCTTCCACGAGCAAAACATGATCAGCACCAAGGCTCCATGGGTGTTAGAATCATTACAGTGTAATCTAGATTATTGACTCTAGTGCAAGTGGGAGACTGAAGGAAATATGCCCTAGAGGCAATAATAAAGTTATTATATATTTCCTTATAATCATGATAAATGTTTATTATTCATGCTAGAATTGTATTAACCGGAAACATAATACATGTGTGAATACATAGACAAACAAAGTGTCACTAGTATGCCTCTACTTGACTAGCTTGTTAATCAAAGATGGTTATGTTTCCTAACCATGAACAATGAGTTGTTATTTGATTAACAAGGTCACATCATTAGTTGAATGATCTGATTGACATGACCCATTCCATTAGCTTAGCACCCGATCGTTTAGTATGTTGCTACTGCTTTCTTCATGACTTATACATGTTCCTATGACTATGAGATTATGCAACTCCCGTTTGCCGGAGGAACACTTTGGGTGCTACCAAACGTCACAACGTAACTGGGTGATTATAAAGGAGCATTACAGGTGTCACCAAAGGTAGATGTTGGGTTGGCGTATTTCGAGATTAGGATTTGTCACTCCGATTGTCGGAGAGGTATCTCTGGGCCCTCTCAGTAATACACATCACAAAAGCCTTGCAAGCATTACAACTAATATGTTAGTTGTGAGATGATGTATTACGGAACGAGTAAAGAGACTTGCCGGTAACGAGATTGAACTAGGTATTGGATACCGACGATCGAATCTCGGGCAAGTAACATACCGATGACAAAGGGAACAACGTATGTTGTTATGCGGTCTGACCGATAAAGATCTTCATAGAATATGTAGGAGCCAATATGGGCATCCAGGTCCCGCTATTGGTTATTGACCGGAGACATGTCTCGGTCATGTCTACATTGTTCTCGAACCCGTAGGGTCCGCACGCTTAAGGTTACGATGACAGTTATATTATGAGGTTATGCATTTTGATGTACCGGAGGTTGTTCGGAGTCCCAGATGTGCTCACGGACATGACGAGGAGTCTCGAAATGGTCAAGACGTAAATATTGATATATTGAAAGCCTATGTTTGGACATCGGAAGTGTTCCGGGTGAAATCGGGATTTTACCGGGTTACCGGGAGGTTACCGGAACCCCCCGGGAGCCATATGGGCCTTCATGGGCCTTAGTGGAAAGGTGAAAGGGCTGCCCACAAGGGCTGCGCGCCTCCCCCCTTCCCCTAGTCCTATTAGGACTAGGAGAGGTGGCCGGCCACCCTTCTCCCCCTTTGCCCCTTGGGAATCCTAGTTGGAACAGGATTGGGGGGGGGGGGAGTCCTACTCCCGGAAGGAGTAGGACTCCTCCTGCGCCTCTCTCTCTTGGCCGGTGCCCCCTCCCCCCTTCTCCTTTATATACTGAGGTAGAGACACCCCAAAGACACACAAGTTGATCCACGTGATCTATTCCTTAGCCGTGTGCAGTGCCCCCTGCCACCATATACCTCGATAATACTGTAGCGGAGTTTAGGCGAAGCCCTACTGCTGTAGTACATCAAGATCGTCACCACGCCGTCGTGCTGACGGAACTCTTCCCCGACACTTTGCTGGATCGGAGTCCGGGGATCGTCATCGAGCTGAACGTGTGCTCAAACTCGGAGGTGCCATAGTTTCGGTGCTTGATCGGTTGGACCGTGAAGACGTACGACTACTTCCTCTACATCGTGTCATCGCTTCCGCAGTCGGTCTGCGTTGGGTACGTAGGCAATACTCTCCCCCTCATTACTATGCATCACATGATCTTGCGTGTGCGTAGGAAATTTTTTGAAATTACTACGAAACCCAACAAAACTAATGTTGCAAAATTATGCAGAAAATAAGTTTTAAGTTAATACAAGCCTAAGTGTAAAACCACTTAAGAACTGAAATAATTTACAAGCTTTACAGAACTAATTCTGCAAAATATAGAAATACAACAGTAAATCTATACAACCATGAGTGATGCTATGTCTTCCTACTGAAAATCCTTAATTGATGCTATGTCTTCCTACTGAAAATCCTTCTGCTAGAATCGGAGCATTGAGACTAACAATTTAACAAACACTTGCAGTGTGGTGCCCTATAGCAAGAAATAAGCAGGAGGGATAGGAACAGGGAAGCATTGGATGTGGGGAGAGAAAAAGTAAACGATACCTTGTTGTTGGCCGGAAAGAGTAGCAAAACTCCAGCCTCTAGGTCAATATCGTCCTCGTAGAAGTCATCGACAAAGAGGTCTATTTCCGCCCGCTTGCAGAGCCTGTGTATAGTGTGTCTCAACTCCCACCTGGTTCAGAGAATGAAGATTAAATATACTCCTATGTTTGCAAGAATTCTACAATGCTTAACTAAAAATCTGAAACATTAGTATGATTATTTGGACTTTTTATGGAACCTGAAGCTAGTTCTCAGGGTTGTCCCTCATCTCAAAGCACAGATATGTGGATACATTTAATATAGCCTTGTATTGACCTTCAAGCATCCTATGAAATCACAAATTACAACTCACAAGCTCTAAAGTTCACAAATCAACCACAGCCAGTTCATTAAAAAGTAGCCAATTAAGGTTTGCTGCAACAGTACTGAAAGGAATACCCGTAGTACAATTTTTTTGCAATCATAGCATCAAGCTTGTTCTTCTCAAGTTCTCATCCTCTCGTATCCAAAAATCACATGATCAGTAGCCAGCTGCATTGCCGGCTACCCCATTAGCAGATAGAGCCCCTGTTTTTGACGTTCTGCTTGAGCTCGAGCTCCCAGCCGAAGCGCTTCTTGCTGGATAGAAGTATTATCCCAAGTCATGGCTGATCTGAACGGAAAAGGGAAAAACAACCAAATCAATGAACGGAAGCACCGATTGGGGAGGGGTGGAGAGGGAGAGGAGACTGAGAAGAACACTCACTGTTGGGGGAGGGGAAGCACCAGCAGTCAATGACCAGATCCTTCTCAAACGAACCGGCTGGCGCAGATCTGAGGAAGCCCATGGCGTGGCGGCGGTGGTGGCGGCTCCCGGGTGACGCGCAAGGGTGCGAGTGCTCTCTCTCGCAGGTGACCAACCTCTCTCTCTCTCTCTCTCTCAGCCCAGGATCTGAGAAGGACGGCGGCGTCCACCACCGCGCCTTGGCCTCTCCTCGAACTCCAGCGCATGAGCTAGGGTTAGAAGTGTTTGGGGGCTAAGCAGTGTGGGTGCAGGAGGATGAAGGAGACAGAGCAGCAACCTTGCTACCACGGTGATGGCGTGCTGAAGACGTCGGGCGGTCGGCGGCGTGCAGGCTGCCAGATAGCTTTTTTTTTAGAATAGGCTGCCAGATAGCTAGCGGTCGGTGACGGAGGGAGTGCGAGAGAGGATTTGGGTTTGGGGAATTTGGATTTAGTCGAAGGCTGAATGAAAAAATAGGAGGGAGGCTTGGCGCTAAGTTTTTGGCCCGCGCGCGCAAAGATGGGCCGGCCCAATTGGCAACCAACAAGTCGGTCGGCATTACTCCCCGACCAACAGTCTGATGAAGACACAAGCTTTCTCGACCGACAGTCCAACGCAAAATATCCAAGTATTGCCGAGCGATAGTTGGACACGATACATAAGTATTGCCGACCAATAGTTAGTTAGAAGTTTTCCCAACCAACAGTCTGTTGGCGAAATTGACTTTTCCCAACACACACCAGTAGGGAAATCTGGTGCGTGGTGTAGTGGGGCTTGATATAGTGGGACCTTTTAAGCACTCCCAGGATAAGAAGACCCACCTGTTGGTGGCGGTTGACAAATTTACTAAATGGGTTGAAGCAGAGCCTGTCAGTATGTGTGATGCAGCCACGGCGGTTCAATTTCTCAAAAAGATCATTTTCCGTTTTGGGTTTCCACACAGCATCATCACAGATAATGGCACAAACCTTTCTAAAGGTGAGATGGAGGAGTTCTGCCAACGAGAGCACATCCGGCTTGATGTAGCATCCGTGGCTCATCCCCAGTCCAATGGGCAAGCTGAGAGGGCGAATCAAGAGATCTTGAAAGGTACTAAGCCCAGGCTTATGGTTCCTTTGAAGCGGACGCTGGGTTGTTGGATGGAAGAGTTACCATCTGTGTTATGGAGTATAAACACCACCCCAAACCGATCCACGGGTTATACACCTTTCTTCATGGTTTACGGGGCTGAGGCTGTCCTCCCAAGTGATATTCGTCATGACTCGCCCCGGGTTGCCAATTATGTTGAAGCAGACAATGAGCAAGCGCGTCAAGAGGCGTTGGACCTGTTAGATGAGAAACGGGACATGGCTTTGGCTCGGTCGGCAGTTTATCAACAAGACCTGTGGCGTTATCACAGCCGTCGGGTTAAGACACGAACCTTTCAAGAAGGCGACTTAGTGCTTCGGCTCATTCAGAATAAGACCGATATGCACAAGTTATCCCCACCTTGGGAAGGACCCTTTGTGGTCAGCAAAAATCTGCACAATGGATCTTACTACCTCATTGACGTTCGAGAAGACTCACGCAGTTCTGAGGAGGAGACCCGACGGCCATGGAACATAGCTCTCTTTCGGCCCTACTACACCTTTTTATAAATTCATTTAAAAATACCACCAAAATTTGGGAATGACATATGATGTCCCTAAATCATTTTTATGCAAAAATATCCTTTAGTCATTTGGAGATTTTGAGTTTTACCACAAGTTTTTAAATCTGGTCCAATTGCACTTTTGCACTACAACCTATTTAAATATTCCTTTAAAACTTCCACCAAAATTTGGGGATGTTAGTAGGAGTATATTATTCAACTTTATGCAAAAATCCACTGGTGTTATTTAAAAAAATTGAGCAAAACATCCTCTTTTGCTCCCTGGCCCAGTTTGGCTTTTTCTACAGCAACTCTAATTTTGGTTGCTCTAATGTCGATGATCTTTCTCCTGCTTATTAACCACCCTGCAAAACCCTTAAGTCCAGGGGAGTGGACCCATTGGAGTATATTTGGTGCATGCAATGATAGCCTCTACTTTCTGTCCAGAAATGGTTTTCTCAAAAACTTCCACTATCAAGTTTCTAGTCTGGACCAACTAACCTTGCCACCCTCTTTAACATCTAAAGAGACACTAGTCTGGAGAGTTTGGCCACCCCAAGAAATGCCTAGGTGCCCTTGGCATTTTGTCAAACACCTTATGGGCATGGTCAGTTTTGACATAGTTTCTGGTTTGTACATTGGACCTGCTTGCTTTGCCTAACCAGCATGTCTAATGACCCTGCCCTAGCCTATAGCCCACCCTGCTAACCCACATGTGGTTTGGAGCCTCCAAGCAAGCGTTGGCATTTTGCCGAACACCTCGCGTGCGTGCGCTGGGCGCGCCCAGAGCGCATGTTTTGCACGTGCGCGCACCGAGTTGCCGCATCCCACTGCCATCGCCCCGCGCTCGTTCTGGCCCTTCCCCACTCGCAGCCAATGCGCCCCGACTCCCCCCTCGCCGCAGAGCCGCCCTGGCCCTCTCCTGGCGCTCTACAGCGCCACCGACGCAAGCCACCACTGTCGCTCCGACAACTCCTGCCGTGGACGGCGCTGCCCGAGCCACAATCGCGCGTCGGCTCGCCCTGAACAGCTCGAGCTCATCCCCTCGCCCTGCCAAACCCCGCAAGCCATCGCCACGCGCCCCCTGGCTATAGAACGGTGGTTCGCCGTTCTTATCCACGGCCGCCGTCGGAACCGACCTCGACCGCCTATATAAGGAGCCCCGAGTTCGTCCAGTCCCTCAGGCGACCTCAAGCCACCCACCTAGCACTCCCATAGCCGGCCATCGACCAGGGAAGGTCTTCTTCCTCGTCTCCGGCCAGTCCGGCCACTGCCACGTTCCGGTCCCGCTTGTCGCAACCAGAGCCTCCCCCGGACCCCCAAATTCCCCCGAAGCCACCTCCGCCGCGGAGCTCGCCGCTGGCGACTCCCTCCATCCCCGCCACCCCCTCGACAACCAGGAGGACCGCCCTGGACCCGCGGATCCATCCCTGCCCTCCGGAGCCCGCGAGGAGCCGCCGTTCGCCGGCGTCGATCGCTGGAGCCCCGCCTCTGTTCGGCCAGAGGAGGAAGGAGGCAGGGGCGACCGGTCAAACCTGACCAGTGGGCCCCCTGGACCCACTGTTAGTGACCTAGCGCCGGTCCACGCTGGCGTAAGTGGAGGCGTAATGCAGAGTACGCCTTCGACGTGTATTCTTTTCAAAACGTTTTTCTTTTTTCTGTTTTATTTAAAATCAGAACTTTGTCTGGACATATCTTTTAAAATAAAATTCTAAATGACTTGATTCTTTTTCTTACCTTTCTCAAATCCTGTCTAGTTTATTTTCATATTTATTTGAAAAAAATCCAGACAAGTATTTTGTACTATTTTTAAGCTATGTATTAATTTAATATTTTCAAAAATAGGATTTTGAAGAAGAAGGCAACTTTCAAAATGCAAGCCCCACTTGCATACTCTTGAAGGCAAGCATTCTGAACCCTGGCATAATATTTTCGTGTGTTGTTTGATACGGTTACCACACCACTTTGACATGGAACATTCGATATTTTATGTGATGATACAACCATACGCATGAGTGAAAAAATGAAGATTTTTGCTATTGGAAATAGTCATGCTTGTGATAGTAATCATCCTCGTATGCTTTTCGTGCCTGCCGGAAGGAAGCCGGGAAAGTCTCTGTCTTGGGTAGACCTAAGCTTGTCCCTAGTTCCTCGTCGAGACGAGTGTGTCCGGTATGGCATGATGGGGTATGATGAGTGGTGATTCAGTCTGTTGGATGAAATATATTTGTTATACTAATCATGCAGGGAATACTTAAACCTCCTGAGTCGACCATAGATCGAGTCTTGTTCCAGTAACCCCCATACTTGTTTCATACTACCACTTGTCCCTGCAGCAGGTAGGGTACAGTTCAGTAAGTTTTCAACCCCTTTCTTGGCACACACCGTACAGAGAGGCCACGGTGGAAGATACCGGATGCATCTGGTAGGCAGGCCACCTGGTCCGGGGGCATGGGTGTTTCCGGTTGGGACCAAGAGGGGGGCACCCCTTAGTAGCGCGCGGTATAAATTTGATCCCATGCTAATCGAGGTTGTAGCCTCCCCACTTAGAGTTTTGCTTGACAGGTGTCGTGGGTGATTCGAGACACCGGTAAGCTAAGCTGGTGTGTGCGAGTCAGGTGTGTCTTCTATTAAAAGACCGTAGACGGAATTAGTCCTGATGGACAGAAGGAATCCGTTACTCGTGGGTAAAGAGTACACCCTCTGCAGAGATTATATCTATTCGAATAGCCATGTCCATGGTTAAGGACTACATTCTGGGTTGGGTCAAGTGTCGGTCTTCGGAGGAGAAAATGCTAAACCAGGATATGGATCATGACTTGTGACTCGTGATGATTATGGTTATTATTATTATGAACTAACCCTTTATATTATTTGAATTATTGAGTATCCCTGGGATGGTTCTACCTCCTGGATATTCACTGTGATTGCTTTCTTATAAGCCCTTCATGTGGTGTCGCTGAGACGCCCGACTGTGGCCTGCTTGTTAATTATTTACTTTATAAGCCCTTTATGTGGTGTCGCTGAGACGCCCGACTGTGGCTTGCTTGTTAATTATTTACTTTATAAGCCCTTTAGGTGGTGTTGTTGGGGAACGTTGCAGAAAATTAAAATTTTCCTACGGTTTCACCAAGATCCATCTATGAGTCCATCTAAGCAACGAGTCAAGGGAGTGAGTTTGCATCTACATACCACTTGTAGATCGCGTGCAGAAGCGTTCAAGGGGATGGTGATGATGGAGTCGTACTCGCCGTGATTCTGATCACCGATGACCAAGTGCTGAACGGACAGCACCTCCGCGTTCAACACACGTACGGGACGGACGATGTCTCCTCCGTCTTGATCCAGCAAGGAGGAAGGAGAGGTTGAGGAAGATAGCTCCAATGGTAGCACGACGGCGTGGTGGTGTTGGTGCAGCAGTACTCCGACAGGGCTTCGCCAAGCACGTAACGGAGGAGGAGAGGTGTTGGGGAGGGGAGGGGCTGCGCCTTGGGTTGTGTACAGCAGCCCTCCCCTCACCCCTCTATTTATAGGGGAAGGGGAAAGGGGGGCCGACCCCTCTAGATGGGATCTAGAGGGGGGGCGGCGGCCAGGGAGGGGGGACTTGCCCCCCAAGCAAGGGGGGCGCCCCCTTTAGGGTTCCCCCCCCCCAAACCCTAGGCGCATGGGCCCAAGGTGGGGGGCGCGCCCAGCCCTCCAGGGGCCGGTTCCCTGCCCCTTGCGGCCCATGTGGCCTTCCGAGAGGGGTGGCCCCTCCCGGTGGACCCCCAGAACCTCTCCGGTGGCCCCGATACAATACCGATATGCCCCCGAAACTTTCCGGTGTCCGCATGACAACTTTCCATATATAAAACTTCACCTCCAGACCATTCTGAAACTCCTCGTGACGTCCGGGATCTCATCCGGGACTCCGAACAACATTCGGTAATCACATACAAGTCTTCCTAATATCCCTAGCGTCTCCGAACCTTAAGTGTGTAGACCCTACGGGTTCGGGACACATGCAGACATGACCGAGACGACTCTCCGGTCAATAACCAACAGCGGGATCTAGATACCCATGTTGTCTCCCACATGTTCCACGATGATTTCATCGGTTGAACCACGATGTCGAGGATTCGATCAAACCCCGTATACAATTCCCTTTGTCAATCGGTACGTTACTTGCCCGAGACTCGATCGTCGGTATCCCAATACCTCATTCAGTCTCGTTACCGGCAAGTCACTTTACACGTACCGTAATGCATGATCCCGTGACCAACCACTTGGTCACTTTGAGCTCATTATGATGATGCATTATCGAGTGGGCCCAGAGATACCTCTCCGTCATACGGAGTGACAAATCCCAGTCTCGATCCGTGTCAACCCAACAGACACTTTCGGAGATACCTGTAGTGCACCTTTATAGTCACCCAGTTACGTTGTGACGTTTGATACACCCAAAGCACTCCTAGGGTATCCGGGAGTTACACGATCTCATGGTCTAAGGAAAAGATACTTGACTTTGGAAAAGCTCTAGCAAAACAAACTACACGATCTTGTGCTATGCTTAGGATTGGGTCTCGTCCATCACATCATTCTCCTAATGACGTGATCTCATTATCAATGACATCCAATGTCCATAGCCAAGAAACCATGACTATCTGATGATCAACGAGCTAGTCAACTAGAGGCTTACTAGGGACATATTGTGGTCTACATATTCACACGTGTATTACGATTTCTGGATAATACAGTTATAGCATGAATAAAAGACAATTATCATGAACAAAGAAATATAATAATAACACTTTTATTATTGCCTCTAGGGCATATTTCCAACAGTCTCCCACTTGCACTAGAGTCAATAATCTAGTTACATTGTGATGAATCGCACACCCATAGAGTTCTGGTGTTGATCATGTTTTGCTCGCGAGAGAGGTTTAGTCAACGGATCTGCAACATTCAGATCCGTATGTACTTTGCAAATTTCTATGTCTCCATCTTGAACATTTTCACGGATGGAGTTGAAGCGACGCTTGATGTGCCTGGTCTTCTTGTGAAACCTGGGCTCCTTGGCAAGGGCAATAGCTCCAGTGTTGTCACAAAAGAGTTTGATCGGCCCCGACGCATTGGGTATGACTCCTAGGTCGGTGATGAACTCCTTCACCCAAATTGCTTCATGCGCTGCCTCCGAGGCTGCCATGTACTCCGCTTCACATGTAGATCCCGCCACGACGCTCTGCTTGCAGCTGCACCAGCTTACTGCTCCACCATTCAACATATACACGTATCCGGTTTGTGACTTAGAGTCATCCAGATCTGTGTCGAAGCTTGCGTCGACGTAACCCTTTACGACGAGCTCTTCGTCACCTCCATAAACGAGAAACATGTCCTTTGTCCTTTTCAGGTACTTCAGGATATTCTTGACCGCTGTCTAGTGTTCCTTGCCGGAATTACTTTGGTACCTTCCTACCAAACTTACGACAAGGTTTACATCAGGTCTGGTACACAGCATGACATACATAATAGATCCTATGGCTGAAGCATAGGGGATGACACTCATCTCTTCTTTATCTTTTGCCGTGGTCGGGGATTGAGCCAAGCTCAATCTCACACCTTGCAACACAGGCAAGAACCCCTTCTTGGACTGATCCATTTTGAACTTCTTCAAAATCTTATCAAGATATGTGCTTTGTGAAAGACCTATGAGGCGTCTCGATCTATCTCTATAGATCTTGATGCCTAATATATAAGCAGCTTCTCCAAGGTCCTTCATTGAAAAACACTTATTCAAGTAGGCCTCAATGCTATCTAGAAGTTCCATATCATTTCCCATCAAAAGTATGTCATCTACATATAATATGAGAAATGCTACAGAGCTCCCACTCACTTTCTTGTAAACGCAGGCTTCTCCATAAGTCTGCATAAACCCAAACGCTTTGATCATCTCATCAAAGCGAATGTTCCAACTCCGAGATGCTTGCACCATCCCATAAATGGATCGCTGGAGCTTGCATACTTTGTTAGCGTTCTTAGGATCGACAAAACCTTCCGGCTGCATCATATACAGCTCTTCCTTAAGATGTCCATTAAGGAATGCCGTTTTGACGTCCATCTGCCATATCTCATAATCATAGTATGCGGCAATTGCTAACATGATTCGGACAGACTTTAGCTTCGCTATGGGAGAGAATGTCTCGTCATAGTCAATCCCTTGAACTTGTCGATAACCCTTAGCGACAAGTCGAGCTTTATAGACGGTAATATTACCATCCGCGTTCGTCTTCTTCTTAAAGATCCATTTGTTTTCTATCGCTCGCCGTTCATCGGGCAAGTCTGTCAAAGTCCATACTTTGTTTCATACATGGATTCTATCTCGGATTTCATGGCTTCAAGGCATTTGTTGGAATCTGGGCCCGCCATCGCTTCTTCATAGTTCGAAGGTTCACCGTTGTCCAACAACATGATTTCCAGGACAGGGTTGCCGTACCACTCTGGTGCGGAACGTGTCCTAGTGGACCTTCGAAGTTCAGTAGGAACTTCATCTGAAGTACCTTGATCATCATCATTATTTTCCTCTTCAGTTGGTGTACGCATCACAGGAACATTTTCCTGAGCTGCACTACTTTCCCGTTCGAGAGGTAGTACTTCATCGAGTTCTACTTTCCTCCCACTTACTTCTTTCGAGAGAAACTCTTTTTCCAGAAAGCATCCGTTATTGGCAACAAAGATCTTGCCCTCGGATCTTAAGTAGAAGGTATACCCAACGGTTTCCTTAGGGTATCCTATGAAGACGCATTTTTCCGACTTGGGTTTGAGCTTTTCAGGTTGAAGTTTCTTAACATAAGCATCGCATCCCCAAACATTTAGAAACGACAGCTTAGGTTTCTTCCCAAACATAATTCATACGGTGTTGTCTCAACGGATTTAGGGGTGCCCTATTTAAAGTGAATGTAGCTGTCTCTAGAGCGTATCCCCAACATGATAGTGGTAAGTCGGTAAGAGACATCATAGACCGCACCATATCCAATAGAGTGCGATTACGACGTTCGGACACATCATTACGCTGAGCTGTTCCAGGCGGCGTGAGTTGTGAAACGATTCCACATTTCCTTAAGTGTGTACAAAATTTGTGACTTAAATATTCTCCTCCACGATCTGATCGTAGGAACTTTATTTTTCGGTCACGTTGATTCTCTACATCATTCCGAAATTCTTTGAACTTTTCAAAGGTCTCAGACTTGTGTTTCATTAAGTAGACATACCCATATCTACTCAAGTCATCAGTGAGAGTGAGAACATAACGATATCCTCCGCGAGCCTCAACGCTCATTGGACCGCACACATCAGTATGTATGATTTCCAACAAGTTGGTTGCTCGCTCCATTGATCTGGAGAACGGAGTCTTGGTCATCTTGCCCATGAGGCATGGTTCGCATGTGTCAAATGATTCATAATCGAGAGACTCCAAAAGTCCATCAGCATGGAGCTTCTTCATGCGCTTGACACCAATGTGACCAAGGCGGCAGTGCCACAAGTATGTGGGACTATCGTTATCAACTTTACATCTTTTGGTATTCACGCTATGAATATGTGTAATATTACACTCGAGATTCATTAAGAATAAACCATTGACCATCGGGGCATGACCATAAAACATATCTCTCATATAAATAGAACAACCATTATTCTCAGATTTAAATGAGTAGCCATCTCGCATTAAACGAGATCCAGATACAATGTTCATGCTCAAACTTGGCACTAAATAACAATTATTGAGGTTCATAACTAATCCCGTGGGTAAATGTAGAGGCAGCGTGCCGACGGTGATCACATCGACCTTGGAACCATTACCGACGCGCATCGTCACCTCGTCCTTCACCAGTCTCCGCTTATTCCGTAGCTCCTGCTGTGAGTTACAAATATGAGCAACGGCACCGGTATCAAATACCCAGGAGTTACTACGAGTACTGGTAAGGTACACATCAATTACATGTATATCAAATATACCTTTAGTGTTGCCGGCCTTCTTATCCGCTAAGTATTTGGGGCAGTTCCGCTTCCAGTGACCCTTCCCCTTGCAATAAAAGCACTCAGTCTCAGGCTTGGGTCCATTCCTTGACTTCTTCCCGGTAACTGGCTTACCGGGCGCGGCAACATCCTTGCCGTCCTTCTTGAAGTTCTTCTTGCCCTTGCCCTCCTTGAACTTAGTGGTCTTATTGACCATCAACACTTGATGTTCTTTCTTGATCTCAACCTCTGCTGACTTCAGCATTGAAAATACTTCAGGAATGGTCTTCACCATCCCCTACATATTGTAGTTCATCACAAAGCTCTTGTAGCTTGGTGGGAGCGACTGAAGGATTCTGTCAATAACCGCCTCATCTGGGAGGTTAATGTTCAGCTGGGTCATGCGGTTGTGCAACCCAGACATTTTGAGTATGTGCTCACTGACAGAACTGTTTTCCTCCATCTTACAACTATAGAACTTGTCGGAGACTTCATATCTCTCGACCCGGGCATGAGCATGGAAAACTAGTTTCAGCTCCTCGAACAGCTCATATGCTCCGTGTTGCTCAAAACGCTTTTGGAGCCCCGGTTCTAAGCTGTAAAGCATGCCGCACTTAACGAGGGAGTAATCATCAGCGCGAGACTGCCAAGGATTCATAACGTCTTGGTTCTCTGGGATGGGAGCGTCATCTAGCGGTCCTTCTAGGACATATTGTTTCCTGGCACCTATGAGGATGATCCTCAGGTTCCGGACCCAGTCCGTATAGTTGCTGCCATCATCTTTCAGCTTGGTTTTCTCTAGGAACGCCTTGAAGTTCATGTTGACATGAGCGTTGGCAATTTGATCTACAAGACATATTTGCAAAGGTTTTAGGCTAAGTTCATGATAATTAAGTTCATCTAATCAAATTATTATAATGAACTCCCACTCAGATTAGACATCCCTCTAGTCATCTAAGTGTTACACGATCCGAGTCGACTAGGCCGTGTCCGATCATCATGTGAGACGGACTAGTCATCGTCAGTGAACATCTTTATGTTGATCGTATCTTCCATACGACTCGTGTTTGACCTTTCGGTCTCCGTGTTAACCCTAAGTGTTTTGCATGTGTAAAACTACCTTACACCCGTTGTATGTGAACGTAAGGATCTATCACACCCGATCATCATGTGGTGCTTCAAAACGACGAACTTTAGCAACGGTGCACAGTTAGGGGAGAACACTTCTTGAAATTGTTGTAAGGGATCATCTTATTTACTACCGTCATTCTAAGTAAACAAGATGCATAAACATAATAAACATCCCATGCAATTATATAGTAGTGACATGATATGGCCAATATCATATAGCTCCATTGATCTCCATCTTCGGGGCTCCATGATCATCTTGTCACCGGCATGACACCATGATCTCCATCATCATGATCTCCATCATCGTGTCTTCATGAAGTTGTCACGCCAACGACTACTTCTACTTCTATGGCTAACGCGTTTAGCAATAAAGTAAAGTAATTTACATGGCGTTCTTCAATGACACGCAGGTCATACAAAAATAAAGACAACTCCTATGGCTCCTGCCGGTTGTCATACTCATCGACATGCAAGTCGTGATTCCTATTACAAGAACATGATCTCATACATCACAATATATCATTCATCATTCATCACAACTTCTGGCCATATCACATCACATGACAATTGCTGCAAAAACAAGTTAGACGTCCTCTAATTGTTGTTGCATCTTTTACGTGGCTGCAATTGGGTTCTAGCTAGAACGTTTTCTAACTTACGAATAACCACAACGTGATTTTGTCAACTTCTATTTACCCTTCATAAGGACCCTTTTCAACGAATCCGCTCCAACTGAAGTGGGAGAGACAGACACCCGCCAGCCACCTTATGCAACTAGTGCATGTCTGTCGGTGGAACCGGTCTCACGTAAGCGTACGTGTAAGGTTGGTCCGGGCCGCTTCATCCCACAATACCGCTGAAGCAAGATAAGACTAGTAGCGGCAAGCAAGTTGACAAGATCTACGCCCACAACAAAATTGTGTTCTACTCGTGCAATAGAGAACTACGCATAGACCTAGCACATGATGCCACTGTTGGGGAACGTTGCAGAAAACTAAAATTTTCCTACAGTTTCACCAAGATCCATCTATGAGTCCATCTAAGCAACGAGTCAAGGGAGTGAGTTTGCATCTACATACCACTTGTAGATCGCGTGCGGAAGCGTTCAAGGGGATGGTGATGATGGAGTCGTACTCGCCGTGATTCAGATCATCTATGACCAAGTGCTGAACGGACAGCACCTCCGCGTTCAACACACGTACGGGACGGACCATGTCTCCTCCATCTTGATCCAGCAAGGAGGAAGGAGAGGTTGAGGAAGATAGCTCCAACGGCAGCACGACGACGTGGTGGTGTTGGTGCAGCAGTACTCCGACAGGGCTTCGCCAAGCACGTAACGGAGGAGGAGAGGTGTTGGGGAGGGGAGGGGCTGCGCCTTGGGTTGTGTACAGCAGCCCTCCCCTCACCCCTCTATTTATAGGGGAAGGGGAAAGGGGGGCCGACCCCTCTAGATGGGATCTAGAGGGGGGGCGGCGGCCAGGGAGGGGGGACTTGCCCCCCAAGCAAGGGGGCGCCCCCTCTAGGGTTCCCCCCAACCCTAGGCGCATGGGCCCAAGGTGGGGGGCGCGCCCAGCCCTCCAGGGGCTGGTTCCCTGCCCCTTGCGGCCCATGTGGCCCTCCGAGAGGGGTGGCCCCTCCCGGTGGACCCCCAGAACCTCTCCGGTGGCCCCGATACAATACCGATATGCCCCCGAAACTTTCCGGTGTCCGCATGGCAACTTCCCATATATAAAACTTCACCTCCGGACCATTCCGGAACTCCTCGTGATGCCCGGGATCTCATCCGGGACTCCGAACAACATCCGGTAATCACATACAAGTCTTCCTAATATCCCTAGCGTCACCGAACCTTAAGTGTGTAGACCCTACGGGTTCGGGAGACATGCAGACATGACCGAAACGACTCTCCAGTCAATAACCAACAGCGGGATCTGGATACCCATGTTGGCTCCCACATGTTCCACGATTATTTCATCGGTTGAACCACGATGTCGAGGATTCGATCAAACCTCGTATACAATTCCCTTTGTCAATCGGTACATTACTTGTCCGAGACTCGATCGTCGGTATCCCAATACCTCGTTCAGTCTCGTTACCGGCAAGTCACTTTACTCGTACCGTAATGCATGATCCCGTGACCAACCACTTGGTCACTTTGAGCTCATTATGATGATGCATTACCGAGTGGGCCCAGAGATACCTCTCCGTTATACGGAGTGACAAATCCCAGTCTCGATCCGTGTCAACCCAACAGACACTTTCGGAGATACCTGTAGTGCACCTTTATAGTCACCCAGTTACGTTGTGACGTTTGATACACCCAAAGCACTCCTACGGTATCCGGGAGTTACACGATCTCATGGTCTAAGGAAAAGATACTTGACATTGGAAAAGCTCTAGCAAAATGAACTACACGATCTTGTGCTATGCTTAGGATTGGGTCTCGTCCATCACATCATTCTCCTAATGATGTGATATCATTATCAATGACATCCAATGTCCATAGCCAAGAAACCATGACTACCTGATGATCAACGAGCTAGTCAACTAGAGGCTTACTAGGGACATATTGTGGTCTACATATTCACACGTGTATTACGATTTCCGGATAATACAGTTATAGCATGAATAAAAGACAATTATCATGAACAAAGAAATATAATAATAACACTTTTATTATTGCCTCTAGGGCATATTTCCAACAGGTGTCGCACAGACGCCCGACTGTGGCACGTTTGTTACCCGTCTTACTTTATAAGCCCTTTATGTGGTGTCTCTCAGACGCCCGAATGTGGCATGCGGTTATTTATTTACTTTATAAGCCCTTTATGTGGTGTCGCTCAGACGCCCAACTGAGGCCTGCTCATTATTTACTCTCCTTTCAAGGCATCGCTTCAGACACCCGATCGGTGCATTTTATTACTACTCCGTTATTGCATATTCATGTTGTATATAAATAACCTATCTGCATGCATCAGGGATTCTATTTTATGACTGACGTTGTGATCATAGAATATTTCAGTGCATGATTATCATTTTTTATGTTATACACGTGTTCATAAGGTTTGCGAGTACATTCAAAGTACTCACTGGCTTGTCCCTGGCTATTGTCTTGGCCAGATTTCTTGCTTGGAGAGGAGCGTTGCGATGACAGCCCCGGAACCTAAGAAATGGTGACAACAGCCTCACGAAGATAGGAGTTAACCTGGTCAACTGTTCCTGTGGGAAATGGAGTCCCATGGCCACTGATGAACCACAAACCGCTTCCGCCATCAACCACTAGAAACCAATTGTTGTACTCATAGGCCAGAATGGTCTTGTACTATATATTATGTATTTTGCTTGGAGTTTCTATATCAAGTTGGTGCCTCGTTAGCTAACAGTAATCCTGGGGCTGGTGAGCACAAGGGCCATTTTCTGGGAAATTGATATCCCAAAAATCCGGTGCTGACAAGCTTGGTATCTGAGCCAGGCTGACCATTGGCTAATCCTATCTTAGCCAGGTCGATAAACCTAGGTTAACCAACCCGCCAGACCTTAACCTAACCCCAGCCAAGCTTCTTGTACAAGATAGCCACACAGTGACCCGACACCTTTTGGCAGTCGGTGCCCAACCTATCAGCCTAGCCCGTCGATCACGCGCCAGTGACCGACACCTAAATTGTCTCATTCGCAAGCGCGCGAAGGAAGACTTCGTCCTTTTTTTCTATAAAAAGGGCACGCTAGCCTCAACACAGCACAGCACAACCTCTTCCCCAAACCAAGCTATAATGCCTGGCCCTGTCGTGCACAATGAAACCACGACAAACAACCTTGGAGGTTTTGTGACCGTGCTAGCAAACCTCACCCGTCGTGCCATTGCATTAGAAGAGCCCCCGGAGTATGTTGTGTATCAAGGACCCATGAGCGGTGAGAGCCGTTAATTCTGGGCCACTATGCACATCTATGGTAGGGGTCTATCACCAGAACGCCCCTACAGGTTCACCGGAAGGACAACTTCCTTTGAACCACAAGCCATCCAACTAGCTGCTCGAGAGGCTGTAGTTCAACTCCGGCACTTGTCGCCCAGAGTTAACTGCCGTTCATTCTACTACTACCCCAGCCGTGACGGGTATGGTAGGCCACCCCAAGTTGCCAACGGAGATCACGAGATGGATCCTGCTTTGTTGCATCTAGTCCGCTATGTAAGTGCACTAGAGGAACTGTTCGATCAAATCACCCTCGATCTGATCGCAACTCGTGGAGAACTGGTTCGCCGAGCCCCGGTGAGAAGAGAAGATGAGCCCAACACTGAAAACCCAGGCGTGCTATTCGGACAACCGATCGAGTCCCTGAGGTTAGCCCCAGCCATCGACCAAAATACTTTGATGTCCCCATAAGTGCTTCGTCGCCTTTTGGGAACACGCTCCAACGGGATTGTGGCCAACAATCCCCGGGATGGTCATCATCGCTACGCCGACCCTGCAGCCCCTCAACCCCCTCCAGCAAATTCCGACGGTGAAACCCGTGGAGAAGCCTCGACGTCCACAAGGCACGCTTGCTTAGATATAACGAGGTAGACTAGAGTCGCTCGAGTAGTACCGAGTCTTAGTATGTCCACGCCATGTAATTATGTGATCCTGTATCGCCATGATTAAATGTTGTTTGCTTGTGCGTCCCTATTTTTAACAGTAGCCATGCATAAGTGTGTTGGTGTACGATTGCATTTTTAACCCAGGCATAGCTGCCAACCCCGACAACTCAAAGTTTGTGCTATGAGTAAACCTTTTGGTTTCAGCTATTAGGAATAATATCTTCAGAACAACCCTTATCA
Source organism: Triticum dicoccoides (assembly GCF_002162155.2). NCBI lineage: Eukaryota > Viridiplantae > Streptophyta > Magnoliopsida > Poales > Poaceae > Triticum > Triticum dicoccoides. The sequence continues at coordinate 715,775,035 of NC_041383.1, forward strand.
AATCTCGAGCATTTTTCTTAAGGGGGGTAGTGTTGTAACACCCCAAAAATTTAACCATGTTTTGTTTATTAAAAAAATTTCAGGAAATTAAATTTTTTTATTTTCTGGATTTATCTTTGATTTCAGAACCTTTCTTTCCTTTGATATTGTGGAGTTTTTGCCCCAAGATTTTTTTTCCAAATGTATTGTTGGACTTATATATTCTCTCAATAAAACATTTCTTTTATCAGTGGGATTATTTTATATAATTATTTTTCCCTGAGCTTTATTTCTCTAAAATGGTTTTTATAAGTTTTAGGGTCCCATTTGCACTGCAACCTTTTTATAAATTCATTTAAAAATCCCACCAAAATTTGGGGATGACATATGATGTCCCTAAATCATTTTTATGCAAAAATATCCTTTAGTCATTTGGAGATTTTGAGTTTTACCACAAGTTTTTAAATCTGGTCCAATTGCACTTTTGCACTACAACCTATTTAAATATTACTCTAAAACTTCCACCAAAATTTGGGGACGTTAGTAGGAGTATATTATTCAACTTTATGCAAAAATACACTAGTGTTATTTGAAAAAATTGAGCAAAACATCCTCTTTTGCTCTCTGGTCCAGTTTGGCTTTTTCTACAACAACTCTAATTTTGGTTGCTCTAATGCCCATGATCTTTCTCCTGCTTATTAACCACCCTGCAAAACCCTTAAGTCCAGGAGAGTGGACCTATTGGAGTATATTTGGTGCATGCAATGATAGCCTCTACTTTCTATCCAGAAATGGTTTTCTCAAAAACTTCCACTATCAAGTTTCTAGTCTTGACCAACTAACCTTGCCACCCTCTTTAACATCTAAAGAGACACTAGTCTGGAGAGTTTGGCCACCCCAAGAAATGCCTAGGTGCCCTTGGCATTTTGTCAAACAACTTATGGGCATGGTCAGTTTTGACATAGTTTCTGGTTTGTACATTGGACCTGGTTGCTTTGCCTAACCAGCATGTCTAATGGCCCCGCCCGACCCTATAGCCCCACCCTGCTAACCCTCATGTGGTTTGGAGCCTCCTGGCAAGCGTTGGCATTTTTCCGAACACCTCGCGTGCGTGCGATGGGTGTGCCCAGAGCGCACATTTTGCACGCGCGTGCACCGACCACTATCGTCGCCCCGCGCTCGTTCTGGCCCTTCCCCACTCGCAGCCAACGCGCCCCGACTCCCCCCTCACTGTAGAGCCGCCCTGGCCCTCTCCTGGCGCTCTACAGCGCCACCGACGCAAGCCGCCACAGCCACGCGCCAGCTCGCCCTGAACGCTCGAGCTCATCCCCTCGCCCTGCCAGACCCCGCCAGCCATCGCCACACGCCCCGTGGCTAAAGAACGGCGGTTCGCCGTTCTTATCCACGGCCGCCGTCGGAACCAACCTCGACCACCTATATAAGGAGTCCCGAGTCCGTCCAGTCCCTCAGGCGACCTCAAGCCACACACCTAGCACTCCCATAGCCGGCCATCGACCAGGGAAGGTCTTCTTCCTCGTCTCCGGCCAGTCCGGCCGCCGCCACGTTCCGGTTCCACTCGTCGCTACCAGAGCCTCCCCCGGCCCTCCAACACCACCACTCGACTCCTCTTGACCGTGCGGAGCTTCCCACCCTCTCAAAAGTGACCGGGAACCACCATAGCACGGACCCCCAAATTCCCCCAAAGCCACCTCCACCGCGGAGCTTGCCGCCGGTGACTCCTCCATCCCCGCCACCCCCTTGACCACCTGGAGGACCGCCCTGGACCCGCAGATCCATCTCTGCCCTCCGGAGCCCACGAGGAGCCACCGTTCGCCGGTGTCGATATCTGGAGCCCGCCTATGTTCGGCCAAAGGAGAAAGGAGGCGGGGGCGACTGGAAAAACCTGACCAGTGGGCCCCTTGGACCCACTGTCAGTGACCCAGCACCGATCCACGCTGGCGTAAGTGGAGGCGTAATCCCAGAGTACGCCTTCGACGTGTATTCTTCTCAAAACATTTTTCTTTTTTCTGTTTTATTTAAAATCAAAACTTTGACTAAACTTTGACTGGACATATCTTTTAAAATAAAACTCCAAATGAGGTGCTTCTTTTTCCTGTCTTTCTCAAATTCTGTCTAGTTTATTTTCATATTTATTTGAAAAAATTTCAGACAACTTTTTTGTACTGTTTTGAACCTATGTGTTAATTTGAATATTTTGAAAAATAGGATTTTGAAGAAGAAGGCAACTTTCAAAATGCAACCCCCACTTGCATACTCTTGAAGACAAGCATTCCGAACCCTAGCATAATATTTTCGTGTGTTGTTTGATGCGGTTACCACACCACTTTGACATGGAACATTCGATATTTTATGTCATGATACACCCATAAGCATGAGTGCAAAAATGAAGATTTTTGCTGTTGGAAATAGTCATGCTTGTGATAGTAATCATCCTTGTATGCTTTTTGTGCTTGCCGGAAGTAAGTCAGGAAAGTCTCTGTCTTGGGTAGACCTGAGCTTGTCCTTAGTTCCTCATCGAGATGAGTGTGTCCGGTATGGCATGACGGGGTATGATGAGTGGTGATTCTGTCTGTTGGATGAAATATATTTGTTATACTAATCATGCAGGGAATACTTAAACTTCCTGAGTCGACCATAGATCGAGTCTTGTTCCAGTAACCCCCATACTTGTTTCGTACTACCACTTGTCCCTGCAGCAGGTAGGGTACCGTTCAGTAAGTTTTCAACCCCTTTATTGGCACACACACCGTACAGAGAGGCCACGGTGGAAGATACCGGATGCATCCGATAGGCAGGCCACCTGGTCCGGGGGCATGGGTGTTTCCAGTTGGGACCGAGAGGGGGGCACCCCTTAGTAGCGCACGGTATAAATTTGATCCCATGCTAATCGAGGTTGTAGCCTCCCCACTTAGAGTTTTGCTTGACATGTGTCGTGGGTGATTCCAGACATCGGTAAGCTAAGCTGGTGTGTGCGAGTCAGGTGTGTTTTCAATTAAAAGACCGTAGACGGAATTAGTCCCGATGGACTGAAGGAATCCGTTACTCGTGGGTAAAGAGTACACCCTCTACAGAGATTATATCTATTCGAATAGCCGTGTCCATGGTTAAGGACCACAGTCTGGGTTGGGTCAAGTGTCGGTCTTAGTGTAGGTCTTCGGAGGAGAAATTGCTAAACCAGAATATGGATCATGACTTGTGACTCGTGATGATGATGGTTATTATTATTATGAACTAACCCTTTATATTATTTGAATTATTGAGTATCCCTGGGACGGTTCTACCTCCTGGATATTCACTGTGATTGCTTTCTTATAAGCCCTTTATGTGGTGTCGCTGAGACGCCGACTTTGGCCTGCTTGTTAATTATTTACTTTATAAGCCCTTTAGGTGGTGTCGCATAGACGCCCGACTGTGGCATGTTTGTTACCCGTCTTACTTTATAAGCCCTTTATGTGGTGTCGCTCAGACGCCCGACTATGGCATGCTGTTATTTATTTACTTTATAAGCCCTTTATGTGGTGTCGCTCAGACGCCCGACTGAGGCCTTCTCGTTATTTACTCTCCATTCGAGGCGTCGCTTCAGACACCCAATCGGTGCATTTTATTACTACTCCGTTATTGCATATTCGTGTTGTATATAAATAACCTATCTGCATGCATCGAGGATTCTATTTTATGACTGACGTTGCGATCATAGAATATTTCAGTGCATGATTATGATTTGTTATGTTATACCCGTGTTCATAATGTTTGCAAGTACATTCAAAGTACTCACTTGCTTGTCCCTGGCTATTGTCTTGGCCAGATTTCTTGCTTGGAGAGGAGCATTACGATGACAGCCCCGGAACCTAAGCAATGGTGACAACAGCCTCGCAAAGATAGGAGTTAACCTGGTCAGCTGTTCTTGTGGGAAATGGAGTCCCATGGCCACTGATGAACCACAAACCGCTTCTGCCATCAACCACTAGAAACCAATTGTTATACTCATAGGCCAGAATGGTCTTGTACTACATATTATGTATTTTGCTTGGAGTTTCTGTATCAAGTTGGTGCCTCATCAGCTAACAGTAATCCTGGGGCTGGTAAGCACAAGGGCCATTTTCTGGGAAATTGATATCCCAAAAATCCGGTCCTGACACCTTATCCATTAAATCGGCTATCATGCCACAACACAGCTTGGGAGCTTCACACCCAAGGGGCCAAAGAGAGTCTGGATGTTATACACAGCTCAAACATAGGCACCCATTGAGCACAGCTCACAAAGTTACTTCGGGCTCTTTTGTGCAAAAGCCACAAAGAGTTTGAAGGGACCCTTGTAATTGGGTATCGACCCACGGCTTGGAAGCCTGGTGTATTCACCTAAAACCCCGGGTTAACCTGCCTTCATCAAGTAAGCCACTCCTATCCAAGTAATCTTGGCATGACCTGCCGAACATTTGACAAGTCAATCTTATACAGACCCTGAACTTGTCAAAGTTAAAACGATGATTGGTTAGTTGGAGGCCCATCTTAAAAGGCTTTGCAAAACGGTTTAACTCAGTGGCCTGGAAGCCCATGGAAAGCCTCGAATTTGGGCCTGGCCGCCCTTGAAAAGCCTTGACTACATGTTTTCTTGTTTGCTTTTCTTGCTAAAGTTTCACCTTTTGGATGCATTTTGTTAAACCGGTGTTCTTTGACCCGGTGTGGCTTTTCAGTCATAATGTTAAACCAGTGTTTGTTAACCCGGCTTGGCATTCAGCTATAAGTTGTCAGACCATCTCATCAAACCGGTGTTTGTTAAGCTAGCCTGGCTTTGACTATATGTCGCCAGTATGATCATCCGGTGTTCATTATAACCCGGCATGACTTATTCATCCTATCATTATAGGGTAAGGGTCTTGACAGCTCACAAATTTGGGCTTCCACCCTTACTAAGTGATTCCACATCACAAGTATGAGTTATTTCATATTCATTCCGCTTTGGTTCTCAACCAGGCTTTATCATGGGCACTATGACCCGTCCAGCGGTAAACTGCCAGGACATCTCTTTTCCTTGCAGACACAGGGATTGCATAATATTATAAAGATATATAAGCTAGCATTGAAATCGGCATGGCGGATCAAGCAAAGTATATCCCAGTGCACGATGGCAGCAGATCAAAGTAGTTTAACTAGCCTATTACAAGGCACTTCAAGGCCCAAAATATGGACTTGTTCTTTCCATAGATCAAAGTTCATGACAACATCAATCAGATTGCCGGATCAGGCCTCATCACCATGTTGACGTGAAGTGGATGGATCATCTGGCATCGGTTCAGCCTCCTCCTCCTCATCCAGTGGCTGGAAGTCAATGGTGGTCCAGTCAATCCAGGTTAAGGCCTGAAAGACAGCCTCTTCACTTATAAGTTCAGCCGGATCAACGTCAGGGGCGTAAGTGTGCTTACGGATTGGCGGGATAAGATTTTGCACTTCTGGCACGACAGTCTCAACTCGTTTGTTGTTGGCATCATAGAAGGACCGGTGAACCATCAAGTTTGCTTCTTCTGCCAATTGACTCGCCAGAGGACGCATCTCCCTTGTCACAACTTTGAGGGCGTCGTTGTCAAACTCTGCCTCGTTCTCTTATTCACTGGGGAAGCCCCTGGCAATATCCACCGGATCAAGGTCAGCTATCCATGCTTTGGCCCGGGTAAGTGCCAACAAAGCGCCGGCCCTGGCAGCAGATCGATTCATCTCTTCTATCTGTGCTGGCGTTACGGATAACTTTGCTAGAGTATCCTTGATCAAAGTGGGGGCCAGATTGTTGTACGAAGCTGCACAGATAACCCGCTGGGCACCGGTATATAGTTGTTCAATCAGAGTGTACGCTGCCTTCAGCTTCATCCGCATATCAGAGCCCAGATGAGCAATGCGGCTACCTACAACGGTTTAAGAATTTCATGTTAAACTGGCACAATTACCAACATGGTCATTCAAGAAGTCTTGGTAAAACTACCTACCAAGCACTTCAGAAGTCATTGCGTTCACTTGGCGCTTTAACCCAGAGAGTTCTTCCGCCACCGGTTTAAGAGCTGATTCGGCGTCTTCCGCCCGCTTCAGCAATGCATTTTTCTCCGTCTCCCAGTTGGCACGCTCCGTCTTGAACCCTTCCTTGAGTTGCTCCATGGCTTCCAAAGCGGTTTTCAGTTCATATTTTGCCTTGGACGTCTCTGTTTGTTGGGTCTTGAGGTTCTCTTGAAGATCGGCGATTTGAGAGCCTTGGCAATTTATATCAGCCTGTTACAGATAGAGGAAGAGCATGTAAATATTGTCAAAGTCCCAAACATATAACCAGTTATACACTTGGCACATGGGGGCTAATGCGGCTTGCTTCTTCACTACTAATTGTTTAAAGTCCCAAGGATCAATACAAGTTCTAATCTTGGCACTTGGGGGCTAATGTGTGTTTAATCCAAAAAATACGCAAGGAAAGCCAACAAGATACAGTATGGAATATAAAAGTCTCGGTTCGTCTTCAAAAGACAAACCGACCCTTGGGGGCTACGAAGTCCAAGTGTTCTTCATCTTTAAAGACCCGATTTACCTTTAAAAATATAAACCGGCCCTTGGGGGCTACAATACAATGAATATATAGAAATAAGATGGTGTTTGGAAGATTACCTCATAACGTTCCTTCATCAGATTCACCAAACCGACCTCATACTCTCGGCTGGTGTAAAGCCGGTTCAGGAATCCGGAATGAAGATCCTGAGCAGAAAGGTCAACATAGTCCGACAAATCGGTCTTCCCCTTCCCCTTGCCCATAGCAGCAAATTCGTCCATGGTAGTGTGCTTTGATAAAGCAACTGGATTGCCCGGGGCGGTATAAGCAGTACCAGTGACAACAACGTCATCATCATCTTTGGTTGGGCTCGGCGGATTGACGTTGTCTTTTGCTGGGCTTGGCGGATTGGCAGTAGGGCTTGGCGGTTTGGTTGCAGAGCTTGGCGGATCAGCAGTCGACCTCACCGGATCATCAATTGGACTTGGAGGCGTGGCGCATGGACTTGATGTATCCACATATGTTTCCGGATCAGCCTCCGACGGATTGGCATCAGCTGCTGGATCTTGTGGAGCGGACTCATCCATGACATTATCAGGATCTTCACCAGCATTATCTAGGGTCTTCTCTGGTTCAACATCATCAGAGGGACCGCTGGTCTTGGCTTTCTTGCTCAATCGAGCCTTACCACTGCAACATCAAAATAAAGATCTGTATGATAAACCGATGCATGAAGAAGTAGATTGAAAAGCAATATACTTACCCAGCGACGGTCTTGAGGGGAGGCAGCTGTGTGGTTGATGAACCACCAGACGAGTTAGAAGACGCCTGGTAATTCGGATCAGACGGATTAAGTGGGTATCGAAAGAAACCCTTCAAAGGATAATGTTTTTCGGGAGAGCAAGTAACCTCTGGACGACGCTTCTGGGTTGGTGTATCTGGTAAACCGGAAGATGTGACCTGCTGGCCACTGTGTCGGGTTGTGCGGCGCCCTTCAGGTTGCTGTTTCTTTAAAGAAAATTTTGGATCCAAATAAGCAAGAGGGTGAGAGCGTTTCACTTTCTGAACTACACGGCAAAATCTTTGAACCGGCACAAGATCTGAACCGGAGGAAAGAGAGATTACCTCAACATGGTCCGCACGGCTGACCTCCGCATCATCCTGATGATAGTCATTGTTAATAAGATGTATGAAAAAGGAGCCAAGGTAGTCAAGTTCTACCTCTTGATCCGAATCTTCAGCATCTTCAGGCAGATCAGCAGCTTCGCCGGTCTTCTTCTTGGTTGATTTCTTGATAGCTTTGCTCTTAGCACGAGGAGCTCTGGCCGCTTTCTCTAAAGTTTTCTTCTTCCAAAAGTTGTTGTTGGGATGAAAATATTAAAACAAAGGATTATTAGAACAAAATGTTAAAGCGGAGGCGGATCAAGAAAATACAAGATTATAAACTTACTGCTGGCGGTTTGTTGGCGGCGTAAAAAGGAGCCAGCCCGGTTTGACTGCATATGGCGATGGGTTCGTCTAACATCTTCTTTACTGATTCGGTGACTTCGTCATCAGTCACCTCTATCTCAGTATACCGTTGAGGATCGTTGGAGTTGCCGGTATACTCATGCATTAGTCCAGAGCGGCGACTTAAGGGAAGGATGTGCCATTTAACCCAGCAGCAAACAAGATCAACGCCAGTTAATCCATTGGCCATGAGAGTCCGGAGCTTGGCGACTTGAGGGGCATAAGTTTGCCTCTCTTTGGCAGTTAATCGTTTAGGTAACGGGTGGCCATTGCTAAGCAGCTGAGGGCGGTAACCCGGCAAGGGATTATCTTCGGCAGGGGCTGTGTTCTTGTTGGAAATATGCCCTAGAGGCAATAATAATTAGTTATCATTATATTTCCTTGTTCATGATAATCGTTTATTATCCATGCTATAATTGTATTGATAGGAAACTCAGATAAATGTGTGGGTACATAGACAACACCATGTCCCTAGTAAGCCTCTAGTTGACTAGCTTGTTGATCAATAGATGGTTACGGTTTCCTGACCATGGACATTGGATGTCGTTGATAACGGGATCACATCATTAGGAGAATGATATGATGGACAAGACCCAATCCTAAGCCTAGCACAGAGATCGTGTAGTTCGTATGCTAAAGCTTTTTTAATGTCAAGTATATTTTCCTTAGACCATGAGATCGTGCAACTCCCGGATACCGTAGGAATGCTTTGGGTGTACCAAACGTCACAACATAACTGGGTGGCTATAAAGGTGCGCTACAGGTATCTCCAAAAGTGTCTGTTGGGTTGGCACGAATCGAGACTGGGATTTGTCACTCCGTGTGATGGAGAGGTATCTCTGGGCCCACTTGGTAGGACATCATCATAATGTGCACAATATGATCAACGAGTTGATCGTGGGATGATGTGTTACAGAACGAGTAAAGAGACTTGCCGGTAACGAGATTGAACAAGGTATCGGTATACCGATGATCGAATCTCGGGCAAGTACAATACTGCTAGACAAAGGGAATTGTATAAGAGATTGATTGAGTCCTTGACATCGCGGTTCATCCGATGAGATCATCATGGAACATGTGGGAGCCAACATCGGTATCCAGATCCCGCTGTTGGTTATTGGCCGGAGAACGTCTCGGTCATGTCTGCATGGTTCCCGAACCCGTAGGGTCTACACACTTAAGGTTCGATGACGCTGGGGTTATAAAGGAAGTTTGTATGTGGTTACCGAATGTTGTTCGGAGTCCTGGATTTGATCCCGGACGTCACGAGGAGTTCCGGAATGGTCCGGAGGTAAAGATTTATATATGGAAAGTTGTTGTTCAGGTTCCGGGAAAAGTTCGGGTTTTTTCGGTATTGTATCGGGAAGCTTCCAGAAGGTTCCGGAGGATTCCGGAGGGGTCCGGAGGTCCGGAAATTGTTCCACCACGTCCAATACAGCAGCATGGGCTGTAAGGGGGCGCCCTAGCCTTAATGGGCTAGGGGCACCAGCCCCCACAAGGCCCATGCGCATGGGAGAGGGGAAACCCTAAGGGGGAGGGCCTCCACTTGACTTGGGAGGCACTCCTCCCCCCCTTGGCCGCCGCCCCCTCCTCAGATTGGATCTAAGGGGGCCGGCCCTCGTCTCCCTTGCCCCTATATATATGTGGGGGGTGGGAGGGCAGCCGCACCCAAGTTCTGGCGCAGCCCTCCCCCTCTCCCAAGTACTCCTCCTCTACCGCGGTGCTTGGCGAAGCCCTGCAGGATTGCCACGCTCCTCCATCACCACCACGCCGTGGTGCTGCTGCTGGATGGAATCTTCCTCAACCTCTCCCTCTATCCTTGCTGGAACAAGGCATGGGAGACGTCACCGGGTTGTACGTGTGTTGAACACGGAGGTGCCGTCCGTTCGGCACTAGGATCTCTGGTGATTTGGATCACGACGAGTACGACTCCTTCAACCCCATTCTCTTGAATGCTTCCGCTTAGCGATCTACAAGGGTATGTAGATGCACTCTCCTTCCCCTCGTTGCTGGTTTCTCCATAGATAGATCTTGGTGACACGTAGGAACATTTTGAATTTCTGCTACGTTCCCCAACAGTGGCATCATGAGCTAAGTCTATTGCGTAGATTCTTTGCACGAGTAGAACACAAAGTAGTTGTGGGTGTTGATTTTTCTCAATATGCTTACTGTTACTAGTCCAATCTTGTTTCGGCGGTATTGTGGGATGAAGCGGCCCGGACCGACCTTACACGTACACTTACGTGAGACAGGTTCCACCGATTGACATGCACTTGGTGCATAAGGTGGCTAGCGGGTGCCAGTCTCTCCCACTTTAGTCGGAACGGATTCGATGAAAAGGGTCCTTATGAAGGGTAAATAGAAATTGGCATATCACGTTGTGGTTTTGCGTAGGTAAGAAACATTCTTGCTAGAAACCCATAGCAGCCACGTAAAACATGCAAACAACAATTAGAGGACGTCTAACTTGTTTTTGCAGGGTATGCTATGTGATGTGATATGGCCAAGAAGAATGTGATGAATGATATGTGATGTATGAGATTGATCATGTTCTTGTAATAGGAATCATGACTTGCATGTCGATGAGTATGACAACCGGCAGGAGCCATAGGAGTTGTCTTAATTTATTGTATGACCTGCGTGTCATTAAACAACGCCATGTAATTACTTTACTTTATTGCTAATCGGTAGCCATAGTAGTGGAAGTAATAGTTGGCGAGACACATTCATGAAGACACGATGATGGAGATCATGATGATGGAGATCATGGTGTTATGCTGGTGACGATGATGATCATGGAGCCCCGAAGATGGAGATCAAAAGGAGCAAAATGATATTGGCCATATCATGTCACTATTTGATTGCATGTGATGTTTATCATGTTTATACATCTTATTTTCTTAGAACGACGGTAGTAAATAAGATGACCCCTCATTAAAATTTCAAGAAAGTGTTCCCCCTAACTATGCACCATTGCGAAAGTTCGTCGTTTCGAAGCACCACGTGATGATCGGGTGTGATAGATTCTTACGTTCACATACAACGGGTGTAAGCCAGATTTACACACGCGAAACACTTAGGTTAACTTGACGAGCCTAGCATGTACAGACATGGCCTCGGAACACAAGAGACCGAAAGGTCGAGCATGCGTCGTATGGAGGATACGATCAACATGAAGATGTTCACCGATGATGACTAGTCCGTCTCACGTGATGATCGGACACGGCCTAGTTGACTCGGATCATGTAATCACTTAGATGACTAGAGGGATGTCTATCTGAGTGGGAGTTCATAAGATGAACTTAATTATCCTGAACATAGTCAAAAGACCCTTTGCAAATTATGTCATAGCTCACGCTTTAGTTCTACTATTTTAGATATGTTCCTAGAGAAAATATAGTTGAAAGTTGACAGTAGCGATTATGCGATCAGTAGAAAGCTTATGTCCTTGATGCACCGCTCAGTGTGCAGAACCCCAAACCTCGTCTGTTGATGTTGCGAACATCGGACATAAACGTTTTGATAATTACATGATAGTTCAGTTAAACGGTTTAGAGTTGAGGCACCAAAGAAGTTTTCAAAACATCGCGGAACATATGAGATGTTTCGAGGGCTGAAATTGGGATTTCAGGCTCGTGCCCACGTCAAGAGGTATAAGACCTCCGACGATTTTGTTAGCCTGCAAACTAAGGGAGAAAAGCTCAATCGTTGAGCTTGTGCTCAGATTGTCTGAGTGCAACCATCACTTGAATTGAGTGGGAGTTGATCTTCCAGATGAGATAGTGATGTTTCTCCAAAGTCATTACCACCAAGCTGCTAGAGCTTCGTGATGAACTATAACATATCAGGGATAGATATGATGATCCTTGAGGTATTCGCGATGTTTGACACCGCGAAAGTAGGAATCAAGAAGGAGCATCAATTGTTGATGGTAGGTGAAACCACTAGTTTCAAGAAGGGCAAGGGCAAGGAGGGATACTTCATGAAACAGCAAATCAGCTGCTGCTCTAATGAAGAAACCCAAGGTTGAACCCAAACCCGAGACTAAGTGCTTCCGTAATAAGGGGAACAACCACTGGAGCAGAATTACCCTAGATACTTGGTAGATGAGAAGGCTGGCAAGGTCGATAGAAGTATATTGGATATACAATAAGTTAATGTGTACTTTACTAGTAGTCCTAGTAGCACCAGGGTATTAGATACCGGTTCGGTTGTTAAGTGTTAGTAACTCGAAATAAAAGGCTAAGGAATAAACGGAGACTAGCTAAAGGTGAGCTGACGATATGTGTTGGAAGTGTTTCCAAGGTTGATGTGATCAAGCATCGCACGCTCCCTCTACCATCGAGATTGGTGTTAAAATAATTGTTATTTGGTGTTTGCGTTGAGCATAGAAATGATTGGATTATGTCTATCGCAATACGGTTATTCATTTAAGGAGAATAATGGTTACTCTGTTTATTTGAATAATACCTTCAATGGTATTGCACCTAAAAGGAATGGTTTATTGAATCTCGATCGTAGTGATACACATTTTCATGCCAAAAGATATAAGATAGTAATGATATTACCACTTACTTGTGGCACTACTGTCGTGGTTCTAAGTCTGACAGTAGAATAGGGGTAGGATAACGGAGCATGATCTATCGAGATGCATATGGGTGACACGGTGGTTTTAACGAGTTCGGGCCTCTCACAGTGGAGATAACAACCCTACGTCTCGTGCTCCGTAGAGGCTTTGTTTTATCTGAGTATATATCCGGAGATTACAATGTGTGTGTGTGAGAGAGGAACGGATCCCCATGTCTGAGCTAAGTCCTGAGACTAATGGTGAAAAGAGAGAGAGAGGTGGAAGAAAAGAACCCCCAAGTCTAGTGGTGGGGGTGGCTTATATAGAGTGCGCCACCCCCTCACCTCCTATGTTACAAAGTGGAGTATCAATGCCATAATACATGGCCACTACAAAACCGTCATGCTGACTATTGGTCTTCGCATATCCGAGTGAGTTACACTGCCGAGTGGAATGAGCTCGTCGAGTGGAGTGCTGTGCTCCGAGTGGTTGTTGCCGTCCGAGTGACTTTGAAGTTGCGGTACATCTGGACGGCGATCTAGCCCAGGGGCCCAGTACAAAGTGTATGGTGTTCATGGGTAGGGTCTTTAGGTCAGGCCTGTTACCCTACCCCTAATACATGTCCTCGTCATTAGCCCCCGAATCGGTCGAGGTTGAGCAGGTCGAGTTGAGGTGAATTCCCAGATGAGTCGAGTGCTACAGAGGCACTTATGAACTTCCTCTGGTCACCCGGTGGTCTTATCTCCGCGTGTTGCCTTGACGGATTCCAGACTGCACGGTGTCCGAGTGAAATGAGCTCAATCGGGTCCACGGAGGAGCGTTGAACTCATCTTATAGCAATTTTTTGGAGTGATTTGGAGCTGGTCCTGCATCGAGTAACTGATTACTCGGAATTTCTTCATGCCTGGAACGTGTCTTTTTTTTGTTTGGCCGTCACTCGGACCGGGCAGACCGTTCTGAGTGGATACCATTCCAGTGGGGGCACGCTGAGTGCACCCACTGGGTGTAGTCCTCGAGACTGCCGTCGACTGCGGGCAGTCGGCGGGAGTCTTAGAGCCTGTATTTTTTGTTGTTGTTTGGCCGTCACTCGGACCGGGCGGACCGTTCTGAGTGGATACCAACAGTCGGCGGGAGTCTTAGAGCCTGTCTTTTTTTGTTGTTCATCACTCGGACTGGTCTGGCCGTACCGAGTGGAGATTACTCCAGTGGGGGCATGCTGAGTGCACCCACTGGGTGTGGTCCCTGAGACCGCCGTCGACTGCGGGCAGCCGGAGGAGGTCTCAGAAAACTAAAAATCTTCTTAGCTGGTACCAGTCGAACTTGTTCCTCTCTGACTCGGAGGTCGAGTAGTACTTGAGGATCTGGTATTGGTCTAGCTTGTTTCTCCTTGACTCAGAAGTCGAGTAGTACTTGAGTGATCTGGAGCTGGTCTTGACCGAGCAAAGAATGTTTCTTTTTGAGTTCTCTTCCAGTGGGGGCACGCTGAGTGCACCCACTGGGTGTAGTCCCCGAGCCTCTGTTGGACTAAATGAGTCGGGCAGAGGGTTTAAGTGTCGTGGTAAACCTCCATGCAGTCGACACGGTAAATATCTTTTAGTCTGAAATTGAGTGAATCGGATGCATCTTCAGACGCTTGACATGGTAAATAAGCTCGGCCTGGAGCTGAGTCAGTCGGACTGATCTTCGTGCGCTCGGCACGGAATAAATTCAGCCTGGAACTCGGTCAAGCAGGTCAATCTTCGTACTCTCGGCACGGTGAATGAACTTTGCTTTGAAACTGCCGACTATAGAAAAAAGTTGGACACTCCAGGGAGTGATCGTTCCAGTAGTACTTCTTATATTGACCGTTAGATTTTGCATGAAAGGGGTATTTGCAAGAGTACATTGTATCCATAGAGGAGCTTCGTTTTCACCCTTTTGCATGAAAGGGGTATTTGTCTGAGTGGACGTGCTTCACTTATAGATCTTCGGCGAACCGAGCATGTTTGGTCAGAAGAATATTCCTGATGTGATCAATAGGTTGACCAAATGGGCGTAACCCCTGAGGGTGACATGGCCAACTGTCGTGCGTAGCCCCCGAGTGATGCTCGAAGGAGGTAAGCTTGCTACAGAGTGTGATATGAGGTTTGACCATATGAGTAACTTAGTCGTTCCCATGTTGGGGGTGTAGAGGTGAGGACATGTCCAACTGATGGTGACACGCGGGGCGGCCGAGGGGCGAGGACATGTATAACCGAGTGGTGACACGCGGGGCGGCCGAGTGGTGAAGACGTGCAAAACCGAGTGGCGACGCGCAGGGCGGCCAAGTGGTGAAGAAGTGCAGAACCAAGTGGCGACGTGCGGGGCTGCCGAGTGGTGAAGATGTGGAAAACCGAGTGGCGACGCGCGGGG
>NC_041383.1:715791834-715818203 GCF_002162155.2 Triticum dicoccoides
TCTACACTCAGTAGGATTTTTTTTAAACTTAGGCGAGTACTGAACTGCAGCTAAGCCCCCGAGTGGGAGGGTTGCTCTCCACTCGGTAGGATTTTTTGAAACTTAGGAGAGTACTGGACTGTAGCTAAGCCCCCGAGTGGGAGGGTTGCTCTCCACTTGGTAGGATTTTTTTGAAACTTAGGCGAGTACTGGACTGCAGCTAAGCCCCCGAGTGGGAGGGTTGCTCTCCACTCGGCAGGATTTTTTAAACTTAGGCGAGACGGATTCGCAACTAAGTCACCCACTGGGGGATTTAGAGCATAAAAAATAACAATCATTTATGAGATTGCAAAAACTGTGTCGCGGGGTGACCGAGTGGTGATGAGGTGACCAACCGATTGACGAGGCCCGGAGCGGCCGAGTGGTTATCAAGTGACCAACCTGGTGGTGACGCGCGGGGCGGCCGAGTGAAGTAGACGCATCCTGCGATGTGGCAACGCACGGGGCGACCGAGTGACCAAGATGCTTGCCGCGGAGTGACGATGCGCGGGGCGTCCCAGTGATTTAGACGCGTCCCGCAGAGTGGCGACACACGGAGCGTCCGAGTGAAGTAGACGCATCCCACGGAGTGATGATGAGCGGGGCATCCGAGTGAAGTAGACGCGTACCGCGGAGTGATGATGCGCCGGGGCGTCCGAGTGATGTAGACGCGTGACGCAGAGTGACGATGCGCCGGGGCGTCCGAGTGATGTAGACGCGTCCCGCGGAGTGACGAGGTGCAGGACGTCTGAGTGTAGTAGACGCGTCCCGCGGAGTGGTGACGCGCGGAGCGGCGAAGTGGATGAAGATGTGGTTAGTTACGTAGATTCTGTTGGGTAACGTTGCAGAAAATAAAAAATTACCTACTCGTTTCACCAAGATCATCTAGGAGTTCATCTAGCAACGAGTGAATAGATGCATCTACATACCTTGTAGATCGTGAGCGGAAGCGTTCAAAGAACGGGGATGATGTAGTCGAACACGACGTGATTCGAATCACCGGAGATCCTAGCACCGAACGGACGACACCTCCGCGTTCAACACACGTACGGAACAGCCACGTCTCCTCCTTCTTGATCCAGCAAGGGAGGGAGGAGAGGTTGAGGGAGATGGCACCAGCAGCAGCACGACGGCGTGGTGTTGATGGAGCTGCAGTACTCCGGCAGGGCTTCGCTAAGCACTATGGAGTTGGAGGAGGTGTTGGGGAGGGAGAAGGAGGCAACCAAAGGCCAAGGACTCAAGGTATGAAGTCCCTCCTCTCCCCCCACTATATATAGGGGTGCCAAGGGGGGGTGGCCGGCCCTAGGAGATCCAATCTCCTAGGGGGTGCGGCGGCCAAGGGGGGTTTCCCTCCCCCCCAAGGCACCTAGGAGGTGCCTTACCCTCCTAGGACTCTTTCCCCCTTAAACCCTAGGCGCATGGGCCTATGTGGGGCTGGTGCCCTTGGCCCAAGCAGGCCAAGGCGCACCCCCTACAGCCCATGTGGCCCCCGGGGATGGGTGGCCCCACCCAGTGGGCCCCCGGGACCCCTACGGTGGTCCCGGTACAATACCGATAACCCCGAAACTTGTCCCAATGCCCGAAACAGGACTTCCCATATATAAATCTTTACCTCCGGACCATTCCGGAACTCCTCGTGACGTCCGGGATCTCATCCGGGACTCCGAACAACATTCGGGTTACTGCATATACATATCCCTACAACCCTAGCGTAACTGAACCTTAAGTGTGTAGACCCTACGGGTTCGGGAGACATGTAGACATGACCGAGATCGCTCTCCGGTCAATAACCAACAGCGGGATCTGGATACCCATGTTGGCTCCCACATGCTCCACGATGATCTCATCGGATGAACCACGATGTCGAGGATTTAATCAACCCCGTATGCAATTCCCTTTGTCAATCGATATGTTACTTGCCCGAGATTCGATTGTCGGTATCCCAATACCTCGTTCAATCTTGTTACCGGCAAGTCACTTTACTCGTACCGTAATGCATGATCCCGTGACCAAACACTTGGTCACTTTGAGCTCATTATGATGATGCATTACTGAGTGGGCCCAGTGATATCTCTCCGTCATACGGAGTGACAAATCCCAGTCTCGATCCATATAAAACAATAGATACTTTCGGAGATACCTGTAGTGCACCTTTATAGTCACCCAGTTACGTTGTGACGTTTGATACACCCAAAGCACTCCTACGGTATCCAGGAGTTATACGATCTCATGGTCGAAGGAAGAGATACTTTGACATTGCAAAACTCTAGCAAACGAACTATACGATCTTGTGCTATGTTTAGGATTGGGTCTTGTCCATCACATCATCATCCTAATGATGTGATCCCGTTATCAATGACATCCAATGTCCATAGCCAGGAAACCATGACTATCTATTGATCAACGAGCTAGTCAACTAGAGGCTTACTAGGGACATGTTGGTGTCTGTTATTCACACATGTATTACGATTTCCGGATAACACAATTATAGCATGAATAAAGACAATTATCATGAACAAAGAAATATAATAATAATGCTTTTATTATTGCCTCTAGGGCATATTTCCAACAGTCTCCCACTTGCACTAGAGTCAATAATCTAGTTACATTGTGATGAATCGAACACCCATGGAATTCTGGTGTTGATCATGTTTTGCTCTTGGGAGAGGTTTAGTCAACGGATCTGCTACATTCAGGTCCGTATGTACTTTACAAATCTCTATGTCTCCATCTTGAACATTTTCACGGATGGAGTTGAAGCGACGCTTGATGTGCCTTGTCTTCTTGTGAAACCTGTGCTCCTTGGCAAGTGCAATAGCTCCAGTGTTGTCACAGAAGAGCTTGATCGGCCCCGACGCATTGGGTATGACTCCTAGGTCGGTGATGAACTCCTTCACCCATATTGCTTCATGTGCTGCCTCCGAGGCTGCCATGTACTCCGCTTCACATGTAGATCCCGCCACGACGCTCTGCTTGCAACTGCACCAGCTTACTGCCCCACCATTCAAAATATACACGTATCCGGTTTGTGACTTAGAGTCATCCAGATCTGTGTCGAAGCTAGCGTCGACGTAACCTTTTACGACAAGCTCTTCGTCACCTCCATAAACGAGAAACATTTCCTTAGTCCTTTTCAGGTACTTCAGGATATTCTTGACCGCTGTCCAGTGTTCCTTGCCGGGATTACTTTGGTACCTTCCTACCAAACTTACGGCAATGTTTACATCAGGTCTGGTACACAGCATGGCATACATAATAGAACCTATGGCTGAGGCATAGGGGATGACACTCATCTCTTCTATCTCTGCTGCCGTGGTCGGACATTGAGCTGAGCTCAATTTCACACCTTGCAAAACAGGCAAGAACCCTTTCTTGGACTGATCCATTTTGAACTTCTTCAAAATCTTATCAAGATATGTGCTTTGTGAAAGACCTATGAGGCGTCTTGATCTATCCCTATAGATCTTGATGCCTAATATATAAGCAGCTTCTCCAAGGTCCTTCATTGAAAAACTCTTATTCAAGTAGGCCTTAATGCTGTCCAAAAGTTCTATATCATTTCCCATCAAAAGTATGTCATCTACATATAGTATGAGAAATGCTATAGAGATCCCACTCACTTTCTTGTAAACACAGGCTTCTCCATAAGTCTGTGTAAACCCAAACGCTTTGATCATCTCATCAAAACGAATGTTCCAACTCCGAGATGCTTGCACCAGCCCATAAATCGAGCGTTGGAGCTTGCACACCTTGTTAGCATTTTTAGGATCGACAAAACCTTCCGGCTGCATCATATACAATTCTTCCTTAAGGAAACCATTAAGGAATGCCGTTTTGACGTCCATTTGCCAAATTTCATAATCATAAAATGCGGCAATTGCTAACATGATTCGGACGGACTTCAGCTTCGCTACCGGTGAGAAAGTCTCATCGTAGTCAACCCCTTGAACTTGTCGATAACCCTTAGCGACAAGCCGAGCTTTATAGATGGTCACATTACCATCCGCGTCTGTCTTCTTCTTAAAGATCCATTTCATTTTCTATGGCTCGCCGTTCTACGGGCAAGTCAGTCAAAGTCCATACTTCGTTTTCATACATGGATCCTATCTCGGATTTCATGGCTTCTAGCCATTTGTCGGAATCCGGACCCGCCATCGCTTCTTCATAGTTCGAAGGTTCACCGTTGTCTAACAACATGATTTCCAAGACAGGGTTGCCGTACCACTCTGGTGCGGAACGTGTCCTTGTGGACCTTCGAATTTCAGTAGGAGTTTGATCAGAAGTATCTTGATCATTATCATTAACTTCCTCTCTAGTCGGTGCAGGCACCTCAGGAACATTTTCTTGAGTTGCGCCATTTTCCGGTTCAAGAGGTAATACTTCATCAAGCTCTACTTTCCTCCCACTTACTTCTTTCGAGAGAAACTCTTTCTCCAGAAAGGACCCATTCTTGGCAACAAAGATCTTGCCTTCGGATCTGAGGTAGAAGATATACCCAACAGTTTCTTTAGGGTATCCTATGAAGACGCATTTTTCCGATTTGGGTTCGAGCTTTTCAGGTTGAAGTTTCCTGACATAAGCATCGCATCCCCAAACTTTTAGAAATGACAGCTTAGGTTTCTTCCCAAACCATAATTCACACGGTGTCGTCTCAACGGATTTCGACGGGGCCCTATTTAAAGTGAATGCGACAGTCTCTAAAGCATAGCCCCAAAAAGATAGTGGTAAATCGGCAAGAGACATCATAGATCGCACCATATCTAATAGAGTGCGATTACGACGTTCGGACACACCATTACGCTGAGGTGTTCCAGGCGGCGTGAGTTGTGAAACTATTCCACATTTTCTTAAGTGTGTACCAAACTCGTGACTCAAGTATTCTCCTCCACGATCTGATCGTAGAAACTTGATTTTCCTGTCACGTTGATTCTCAACTTCACTCTGAAATTCCTTGAACTTTTCAAAGGTCTCAGACTTGTGTTTCATTAAGTAGACATACCCATATCTACTCAAGTCATCAGTGAGGGTGAGAACATAACGATAGCCACCGCGAGCCTCAACACTCATTGGACCGCACACATCAGTATGTATGATTTCCAATAAGTTGGTTGCTCTCTCCATTGTTCCTGAGAATGGAGTCTTGGTCATTTTACCCATGAGGCATGGTTCGCACGTGTCAAATGATTCGTAATCAAGAGACTCTAAAAGTCCATCAGCATGGAGCTTCTTCATGCGTTTGACACCTATGTGACCGAGGCGGCAGTGCCACAAGTATGTGGGACTATCACTATAAATCTTACATCTTTTGGTACTTACACTATGAATATGTGTAGCATTACGCTCGAGATTCATAAAGAATAAACCATTCACCATCGGAGCATGACCATAAAACATATCTCTCATATAAATAGAACAACCATTATTCTCGGATTTAAATGAGTAGCCATCTCGAATTAAACGAGATCCTGATACAATGTTCATGCTCAAACTTGGCACAAAATAAGAATTATTGAGGTTCAAAACTAATCCTGTAGGTAAATGTAGAGGTAGCATGCCGACGGCGATCACATCGACCTTGGAACCATTCCCGACGCGCATCGTCACCTCGTCCTTCGCCAGTCTCCGTTTATTCCGCAGCTCCTGTTGTGTGTTACAAATATGAGCAACGGCACCGGTATCAAATACCCAGGAGTTACTACGATTACTGGTAAGGTACACATCAATTACATGTATATCAAATATACCTTTGGTTTTGCCGGCCTTCTTGTCCGCTAAGTATTTGGGGCAGTTCCGCTTCTAGTGACCACTTTCCTTGCAGTAAAAACACTCAGTCTCGGGCTTGGGTCCATTCTTTGGCTTCTTCCCGGCAGCTTGCTTGCTGGGCGCGGCAACTACCTTGCCGTCCTTCTTGAAGTTCTTTTTACCCTTGCCCTTCTTGAACTTAGTGGTTTTATTGACCATCAACACTTGATGTTCCTTTCTGACTTCTACTTCTGCTGATTTCAGCATAGCAAATACTTCAGGAATGGTCTTTTCCATCCCCTGCATATTGAAGTTCATCACAAAGCTCTTGTAGCTCGGTGGAAGCGACTGGAGGATTCTGTCAATGACCGCATCATCCGGGAGATTAACTCCCAGCTGAGTCAAGCGGTTATGTAACCCAGACATAGTGAGTATGTGCTCACTGACAGAACTATTTTCCTCCATCTTACAGCTGAAGAATTTGTCAGAGACTTCATATCTCTCGACCCGGGCATGAGCTTGGAAAACCATTTTCAGCTCTTCGAACATCTCATATGCTCCATGTCTCTCAAAATGCTTTTGGAGCCCCGGCTCTAAGCTGTAAAGCATGCCGCACTGAACGAGGGAGTAGTCATCAGAACGTGCCTGCCAAGCGTTCATAACGTCTTGTTCTGCAGGGAGAACAGGTGCATCACCTAGCGGTGCTTGTAGGACATAATCTTTCTTGGCAGCTATGAGGATGATCCTCAGGTTCCGGACCCAGTCCGTATAGTTGCTGCCATCGTCTTTCAGCTTGGTTTTCTCTAGGAACGCGTTGAAGTTGAGGACTACGTTGGCCATTTGATCTACAAGACATATTGTAAAATTTTAGACTAAGTTCATGATAATTAAGTTCATCTAATCAAATTATAATGAACTCCCACTCAGATTTGACATCCCTTTGGTCATCTAAGTGTTACACGATCCGAGTCGACTAGGCCGTGTCCGATCATCACGTGAGACGGACTAGTCATCGTCGGTGAACATTCTCATGTAGATCGTATCTTCCATACGACTCGTGTTCGACCTTTCGGTCTCCGTGTTCCGAGGCCATGTCTGTACATGCTAGGCTCGTCAAGTTAACCCTAAGTGTTTTCGCTGTGTAAAACTGTCTTACACCCGTTGTATGTGAACGTAAGAATCTATCACACCCGATCATCACGTGGTGCTTCGAAACGACGAACTGTAGCAACGGTGCACAGTTAGGGGAGAACACTTCTTGAAATTTTGTAAGGGATCATCTTATTTACTACCGTCGTTCTAAGTAAACAAGATGCATAAAACATAATAAACATCACATGCAATTATATAAAGTAGTGACATGATATGTCCAATATCATATAGCTCCTTTGATCTTCATCTTCGGGGCTCCATGATCATCTTGTCACCGGCATGACACCATGATCTCCATCATCATGATCTCCATCATCGTGTCTTCATGAAGTTGTCACGCCAACGACTACTTCTACTTCTATGACTAACGCGTTTAGTAATAAAGTAAAGTAGTTTACATGGCGTTCTTTAATGACACGCAGGTCATACAAAAAATAAAGACAACTCCTATGGCTCCTGCCGGTTGTCATACTCATCGACATGCAAGTCGTGATTCCTATTACAATAGCATGAACATCTCATACATGACATATAGATCATTCATCATTCATCACAACTTTGGCCATATCATATCACAAAGCACTTGCTGCAAAAACAAGTTAGACGTCCTCTAATTATTGTTTGCAAGTTTTACGTGGCTGAAGTAGGGTTCTAGCAAGAACGTTTTCTTACCTACGTGAAACCACAACGTGATTTGTCAACTTCTATTTACCCTTCATAAGGACCCTTTTCATCGAATCCGCTTCAACTAAAGTAGGAGAGACAGACACCCGCCAGCCACCTTATGCAACTTGTGCATGTTAGTCGGTGGAACCGGTCTCACGTAAGCGTACGTGTAAGGTTGGTCCGGGCCGCTTCATCCCACAATACCGCTGAAGCAAGATAAGACTAGTAGCGGCAAGAAAGTTGACAAATCTACGCCCACAACCAATTGTGTTCTACTCGTGCAAGAAGAACTACGCATAGACCTAGCTCATGATGCCACTGTTGGGTAACGTTGCAGAAAATAAAAAATTTCCTACTCGTTTCACCAAGATCATCTAGGAGTTCATCTAGCAACGAGTGAATAGATGCATCTACATACCTTGTAGATCGTGAGCGGAAGCGTTCAAAGAACGGGGATGATGTAGTCGAACACGACGTGATTCGAATCACCGGAGATCCTAGCACCGAACGGACGGCACCTCCGCGTTCAACACACGTACGGAACAGCCACGTCTCCTCCTTCTTGATCCAGCAAGGGAGGGAGGAGAGGTTGAGGGAGATGGCACCAGCAGCAGCACGACGGCGTGGTGTTGATGGAGCTGCAGTACTCCGGCAGAGCTTCGCTAAGCACTATGGAGTTGGAGGAGGTGTTGGGGAGGGAGAAGGAGGCAACCAAAGGCCAAGGACTCAAGGTATGAAGTCCCTCCTCTCCCCCCACTATATATAGGGGTGCCAAGGGGGGGTGGCCGGCCCTAGGAGATCCAATCTCCTAGGGGGTGCGGCGGCCAAGGGGGGTTTCCCTCCCCCCCAAGGCACCTAGGAGGTGCCTTACCCTCCTAGGACTCTTTCCCCCTTAAACCCTAGGCGCATGGGCCTATGTGGGGCTGGTGCCCTTGGCCCAAGCAGGCCAAGGCGCACCCCCTACAGCCCATGTGGCCCCCGGGGATGGGTGGCCCCACCCGGTGGGCCCCCGGGACCCCTACGGTGGTCCCGGTACAATATCGATAACCCCGAAACTTGTCCCGATGCCCGAAACAGGACTTCCCATATATAAATCTTTACCTCCGGACCATTCCGGAACTCCTCGTGACGTCCGGGATCTCATCCGGGACTCCGAACAACATTCCGGTTACTGCATATACATATCCCTACAACCCTAGCGTAACTGAACCTTAAGTGTGTAGACCCTACGGGTTCGGGAGACATGTAGACATGACCGAGATCGCTCTCCGGTCAATAACCAACAGCGGGATCTGGATACCCATGTTGGCTCCCACATGCTCCACGATGATCTCATCGGATGAACCACGATGTCGAGGATTTAATCAACCCCGTATGCAATTCCCTTTGTCAATCGATATGTTACTTGCCCGAGATTCGATCGTCGGTATCCCAATACCTCGTTCAATCTTGTTACCGGCAAGTCACTTTACTCGTAACGTAATGCATGATCCCGTGACCAAACACTTGGTCACTTTGAGCTCATTATGATGATGCATTACTGAGTGGGGCCAGTGATATCTCTCCGTCATACGGAGTGACAAATCCCAGTCTCGATCCATATAAAACAATAGATACTTTCGGAGATACCTGTAGTGCACCTTTATAGTCACCCAGTTACGTTGTGACGTTTGATACACCCAAAGCACTCCTACGGTATCCAGGAGTTATACGATCTCATGGTCGAAGGAAGAGATACTTTGACATTGCAAAAACTCTAGCAAACGAACTATACGATCTTGTGCTATGTTTAGGATTGGGTCTTGTCCATCACATCATTATCCTAATGAAGTGATCCCGTTATCAATGACATCCAATGTCCATAGCCAGGAAACCATGACTATCTATTGATCAACGAGCTAGTCAACTAGAGGCTTACTAGGGACATGTTGGTGTCTGTTATTCACACATGTATTACGATTTCCGGATAACACAATTATAGCATGAATAAAGACAATTATCATGAACAAAGAAATATAATAATAATGCTTTTATTATTGCCTCTAGGGCATATTTCCAACAGATTCAGGGTCGTAGTTGCTGTCGATGATGTTCTGGATGTTAACCTGTCGAGTGAACCCAGGGGCTTCACGGCAAACGAGGGCCATTCGAGCGGAGGCCTCATCTGAGTGTTCCTGCCCATCCAAGTGAACCACAGCTACTCAGCTAGGTTGCGATCTGGACGGTGTGGAGCTGGTTCGGCAGGCCGACTCGGAGTGTTGGGCTCGGAGGCGTTGGCGAGGTTCGGCGTGGAAGTGCCCATGAGCGAACGAGCGCTGCTTCCTCCGCTGGAGGCGGGCGGCTGCTAGCGGCCATGGACACCATGCAGCGGAGGCAGCCAGGCGCGACGGCGCCGGAGCTGGGCGCGGGAGGGCAGACGATGAGGTCGACTTGGTACAAAGTCCAGACAGTCATGGAGCAATAAATCCTTGGTAATTACGCATTGAAGGAGTTGCCCATGTCCAGGACGTGTACGCGGAATCTGCATGCAAGAGAGCACTAATTAAGCGAGAGTTAGAGCCATTCATAAATGTAATGAACGTTTCCCATGGCCATTTATCTCCTGCATGCAGGACATAAATGGGATGGAATTAAGATTAAAAGGAGAGTAGAGGGGCGCAGAGCTCCCTGGTCGGCCACGGCAGCGGCGGCGGCGGCTTTGACACGGATCCAGCGCAAGGTGAGGCGGCCCGCGACAAGTCCGAGTGCGGACCACGTTCTTCTGCGAGGCTACGCGCAAGCGGAGCTTGAGGCGGCGGTTGGTCGATCCGGTGGCTCCCATCTTGTTGTGGCCAAGGACGTGTACAGCCTCGACCACGACGCCGCGTCAGGTTCGTGCATCGACCGCGGAGGTCTCCGCGCCGCGGTTGACGAGGGACGCCGCTGCAGCGTGCCATGTCGGGCCGTCACAGGGAGGCCGCTGCAGCACGAGGCCTACGCGCACATCGCAACGACCATGGCCGAGCGCCCGCGTCGCCAGATGGACTGCCGAGCGCTTGCGATCGCTGCACCCGGATGACGGGTGAGTTGAGGTCGACTAAGAAGAGGAAGCAGGAGGCGCAGTCTAGTAAGCTGGCGGCCGTGTGTGAGGGCGATGGCCACGACCCTTGGCGCAGCACGTCAATGCCCTTTTCTCTTCCTCGTCCCTTGTCTGATCTATCCATCAGAAGTTTTTGTTGTTGATCCCGATGGGCGCCTGCTAGTACAGGGAGGAAAACAACGGATTTGTTTAGAGCTATGATGATTGTTAGATCATAAGAGGATAGCATAGAAAGAAATCTCTTGATCGATCCGTCTGCGAACGGTCATGTACGCCTGCAACATCAAGTGAAGATGTATCTTATCCTCTCCTTTTGAGATGCTTTAGTTACCTGCTGCAAAGATGAACAATTCGATCAGGATGAACAGGAAATTAAACATAGACGAATGAAAAAGAAACCATCTGCATCATGGCTCGATAGACGCCATGCCCCATGGTGGGTGCCAACTGTCGTGGTTCTAAGTCTGACAGTAGAATAGGGGTAGGATAACGGAGCATGATCTATCGAGATGCATATGGGTGACACGGTGGTTTTAATGAGTTCGGGCCTCTCACAGTGGAGATAACAACCCTACGTCTCGTGCTCCGGAGAGGCTTTGTTTTATCTGAGTATATATCCGGAGATTACAATGTGTGTGTGTGAGAGAGGAACGGATCCCCGTCTGAGCTAAGTCCTGAGACTAATGGTGAAAAGAGAGAGAGAGGTGGAAGAAAAGAACCCCCAAGTCTATTGGTGGGGGTGGCTTATACAGAGTGCGCCACCCCCTCACCTCCTATGTTACAAAGTGGAGTATCAATGCCATAATACATGGCCACTACAAAACCGTCATGCTGACTATTGGTCTTCGCATATCCGAGTGAGTTACACTGCCGAGTGGAATGAGCTCGTCGAGTGGAGTGCTGTGCTCCGAGTGGTTGTTGCCGTCCGAGTGACTTTGAAGTTGCGGTACGTCTGGACGGCGATCTAGCCCAGGGGCCCAGTACAAAGTGTATGGTGTTCATGGGTAGGGTCTTTAGGTCAGGCATGTTACCCTACCCCTAATACATGTCCTCGTCAACTGCCATGTAAGTCATATTGGTGCAAAATGCATGAAGAAGCTCCATGTTGATGGATCTTTGGACTCACTCGTTTTTGAAAAGTTTGAGACATGCGAACCATGTCTATTGGTGTATACGCATGAAGAAACTCCATGCAGATGGATCGTTTGGACTCACTTGAGTTTGAATCACTTGAGATATGCAAATCATACCACATGGGCAAAATGACTGAAAAGTCTCGGTTTCAGTAAGATGGAACAAGATAGCAACTTGTTGGAAGTAACACATTTTGATGTGTGTAGTCCAATGAGTGCTGAGCCATGCAGTGAATATCGTTATGTTCTTACTTCACGGATGATTTGAGTAGATACTGAGTATATTTACTTCATGAAACACAAGTCTGAATTATTGAATGGTTCAAGTACTTTCAGAGTGAAGTTAAAGATCATCGTGACAAGAGGATAAAATGTCTATGATATGATCATAGAGATGAGTATCTGAGTTACGAGCTTTGGCACGCAATTAAGACATTGTGGAAATTGTTTCACAATTAATACCGCCTGGAGCACCATAGTGTGATGGTGTGTCCGAACATCATAGTTGCACCTTTTTGGATATGGTGCGTACCATGATGTCTCTTATCGAATTACCACTATCATTCATGGGTTAGGCATTAGAGACAATCGCACTCACTTTATAGGGCACCACGTAATTCCGTTGAGACGACACCGTTTGAACTATGGTTTAGAGAAACCTAAGTTGTCGTTTCTTAAAAGTTTGGGGCTGCGACGCTTATGTGGAAAAGTTTCAGGTTGATGAGCTCGAACCCAAAGCGGATAAAAATGCATCTTCATAGGACACCCAAAAACAGTTGGGTATACCTCCTATCTCAGATCCGGAAGCAAAAGTAATTGTTTCTAGAAACGGGTCCTTTCTTGAGGAAAAGTTTCTCTCGAAAGAATTGAGTGGGAGGATGGTGGAGACTTGATGAGGTTATTGAACCATCACTTCAACAAGTGTCTAGCGGGGCACAGGAAGTTGTTCCTGTGGCGCCTACACCAATTGAAGTAGAAGCTTATGATAGTGATCATGAAGTTTTGGATCAAGTCACTACCATACCTCGTAGGGTGACAAGGATGCGTACTACTTCAGAGTGGTACAGTAATCCTGTCTTGAAGGTCATGTTGCTAGACAACAATGAACCTATGAGCTATGGAGAAGCGATGGTGGGCCCGAATTCCGACAAATGGTTAGAAGCCATGAAATCCGAGATAGGATCCATGTATCAGAACAAAGCATGGACTTTGGTGGACTTGCCCGATGATCGGCAAGCCATTGAGATAAATGGATCTTTAAGAAGAAGACGGACGTGGACGGTAATGTCACCGTCTATGAAGCTCGACTTGTGGCGAAGAGTTTTTCACAAGTCCAAGGAGTTGACTACGATGAGATTTTCTCATCCGTAGCGATGCTTAAGTCCGTCGGAATCATGTTAGCATTACCTGCATTTATGAAATCTGGCAGATGGATGTCAAAATGAGTTTCCTTACCAGTTTTCGTAAGGAAAGGTTGTATGTGATACAATCAGAAAGGTTTTGTCGATCCTAAGGATGCTAAAAGGTATGCTAGCTCCAGCGATCCTTCCATGGACTGGTGTAAGCATCTCGGAGTTGGAATGTGCGCTTTGATGAGATGATCAAAGATTTTGGGTTTATACAAAGTTCATGAGAAACTTGTATTTCCAAAGAAGTGAGTGGGAGCAATATAGAATTTCTGATGAGTATATGTTGTTGACATATTGTTGATCAGAAATTATGTAGAATTTCTGGAAAGCATATAGGGTTATTTGAAAGGTGTTTTTCAATAGAAAACCTGGATTAAGCTACTTGAACATTGAGCATCAAGATCTATGAGGATAGATCAAAAAACGCTTAATGGTACTTTCAAATGAGCATATACCTTGACATGATCTTGAAGGTGTTCAAGATGGATCAGTCAAAGAAGGAGTTCTTGCCTGAGTTGTAAGGTATGAAGTTATGAGTTAAAGCTCGACCACGGAAGAAGAGAGAGAAAGGACGAATGTCGTCCCCTATGCTTCAGACGTAGGCTCTATAGTATGCTATGCTGTGTACCGCACCGGAAGTGTGCCTTGTCATGAGTCAGTCAAGGGGTACAAAGAATGATCCTGGAATGGATCATTGGACGGCGGTCAAAATTGTCCTTGGAGTAACTAAGGACATGTTTCTCGATTATGGAGGTGATAAAGAGTTCGGCGTATAGGGTTACGTCGATGCAAGCTTTAACACCTATCTGAGTGACTCTGAGTAGCAAACTGGATACGTATAGTGGAGCAACCATTTGGAGTAGCTCCAAGTGGAGCGTGGAAGCAGCATTTACAATATGACCTAGAGATTTGCGAAGTACATATGGATCTGAATGTTACAGATCCGTTGACTAAAACCTCTCTCACAAGCAAAACATGATCAAACCCCAGAACTCATTGAGTCTTAATCACATGATGATGTGAACTAGTTTAGTGACACTAGTAAACTCTTTGGATGTTGGTCACATGGTGATGTGACCTGTGAGTGTTAATCACATGGTGATGTGAACTAGATTATTGACTCTAGTGCAAGTGGGAGACTGTTGGAAATATGCCCTAGAGGCAATAATAAATTAGTATTATTATATTTCTTTGTTCATGATAATCGTTTATTATCCATGCTATAATTGTATTGATAGGAAACTCAGATACATGTGTGGGTACATAGACAACACCATGTCCCTAGTAAGCCTCTAGTTGACTAGCTCGTTGATCAATAGATGGTTACGGTTTGCTGACCATGGACATTGGATGTCGTTGATAACGGGATCACATCATTAGGAGAATGATGTGATGGGCAAGACCCAATCCTAAGCCTAGCACAGAGATTGTGTAGTTCGTATGCTAAAGCTTTTCTAATGTCAAGTATATTTTCCTTAGACCATGAGATTGTGCAACTCATGGATACCATAGGAATGCTTTGGGTGTACCAAACGTCACAACGTAACTGGGTGGCTATAAAGGTGCACTACAGGTATCTCCAAAAGTGTCTGTTGGGTTGGCACGAATCGAGACAGGGATTTGTCACTCCGTGTGACGGAGAGGTATCTCTGGGCCACTTGGTAGAACATCATCATAATGTGCACAATGTGATCAAAGAGTTGATCGCGGGATGATGTGTTACGGAACGAGTAAAGAGACTTGCCGGTAACGAGATTGAACAAGGTATCGGTATACCGACGATCGAATCTCGGGCAAGTACAATACCGCTAGACAAAGGGAATTGTATACGGGATTGATTGAGTCCTTGACATCGTGGTTCATCCGATGAGATCATCGTGGAACATGTGGGAGCCAACATGGGTATCCAGATCCCGCTGTTGGTTATTGGCCGGAGAATGTCTCGGTCATGTCTGCATGGTTCCCGAACCCGTAGGGTCTACACACTTAAGGTTCGATGATGCTCGGGTTATAAAGGAAATTTGTATGTGGTTACCGAATGTTGTTCGGAGTCCCGGATGGGATCCCGGACATCACAAGGAGTTCCGGAATGGTCCGGAGGTAAAGATTTATATATGGAAAGTTGTTGTTCAGGTTCCGGGAAAAGTTCGGGTTTTTTCGGTATTGTACCGGGAAGCTTCCAGAAGGTTCCGGAGGATTCCGGAGGGGTCCAGAGGTCCGAAAATTGTTCCACCACGTCCAATACTGCAGAATGGGCTGTAAGGGGGCGCCCTAGCCTTAATGGGCTAGGGGCACCAGCCCCCACAAGGCCCATGCACATGGGAGAGGGGAAACCCTAAGGGGGAGGGCCTCCACTTGACTTGGGAGGCACTCCTCCCCCCTTGGCCGCCGCCCCCTCCTCAGATTGGTCTGAGGGGGCCGGGCCCCCTCTCCCTTGCCCCTATATATATGTGGGGTGTGGGAGGGCAGCCGCACCCAAGTTCTTGCGCAGCCCTCCCCCTCTCCCAAGTACTCCTCCTCTCCCGCGGTGCTTGGCGAAGCCCTGCAGGATTGCCACGCTCCTCCATCACCACCACGCTGTTGTGCTGCTACTGGATGGAGTCTTCCTCAACCTCTCCCTCTCTCCTTGCTGGATCAAGGCATGGGAGACATCAACGGGCTGTACGTGTGTTGAACGCGGAGGTGCCATCCGTTCGGCACTAGGATCTCCGGTGATTTGGATCACGACGAGTACGACTCCTTCAACCCTGTTCTCTTGAACGCTTCTGCTTAGCGATCTACAAGGGTATGTAGATGCACTCTCCTTCCCCTCGTTGCTGGTTTCTCCATAGATAGATCTTGGTGACACGTAGGAAAATTTTGAATTTCTGCTACGTTCCCCAACAGTTCTGACAGTAAAACCATGTTTGGTTCCAGTCTTTGGGATGACTATGGTGTGATGCATCTGGGAAATCAACCTCCTTCCTCTTCTGGATTGATACCCCACCAAGTTCTATGTAAGGGCCATTTGAAAACTCGGTTCGGCGGTTTAAGTGGAAGAAGTCCCGGAACAGCTCGACAGATGGTTCTTCTTGAAGGTAAACCTCACAAAATACTTGAAAGTTGCATATGTTTGACACGGAATTTGGTCCAATGTCTTGTGGATGGAGTTGAAAGCTGGCAAGGACATTCCAGAAATTTTCTGAACCAGGAGGGCTGAAGCCCCGGTCTAAGTACTGCATAAAAACGATGACTTCTCCATCCTGAGGCTCAGGAGGGAACTCAAGGCCAGGAACTCGCCAGTGAAGGACATTCTTTGAAGCTAAAGCGCCTATCACTACATATCCATTGATCTGCGTTTCCGTAATCCGAGACGGAACCTAGTTGCAAGCAGCGAATTGTTTGGTCATCTTGAAACAGTAAAACTGTAAAGGTAAAATGAAGTCTGGTTTACGACGGACGATTCAAGAGTATTAATTGGTGTCAAACCGAAAAATCTGATCAAGGCATATGTGTGAAGTAAACCGGAAACTGCTATTCAGATCAAAATGGCGGTTTAAAGCGGGGCTAATGATAGGTGGCGGATTACCGACTGCTAAAAGTTTAAACCGCCCTTTGGCGCAGGAGACAGAGATGAAAATTTGCTAAGTGTTGACAGAAACAGGTTCCACACAATGATGAGATTTATTTGGATCTACCACGCTTTAGTAAAGAAAAATTACTGCGACTTATAATGGTGTTAAGCATAACAGAGAAGGTCGTGCGCTCTACAAAATAAAGGGAAGATCTACTAGTATTAAAAAATGGATGCGGAGTCACTACCGCACGAGATCTATACTACTATTGGATCAAAGCAACCACGGCAGAAGGAAAAACGAAGAACTGAGAAGGAAAAACGAAGAACTGTACAGACGAACTCGTGAACCCTAGCACAGATCTAGAAATGCGGGAAAGAGAAAAACTTACCACTGCAGATCTACTGCGGAGGGATGCGGTGAACTCTGGTCCATTTCAGGTTGATGCAGCGGCCTTTGTCGATGTAGTTCTCAAGGGTCGAGGGCGGCGGCGGAGCTTCAGAGCTTGGGCGTCGCGAGGAAGAAGAAGGCATGGAAGGGGAAGAAAGAAAAGGACCCTCGAGCTTTATTTATAAGGAGGAAAGGATAAAAGGCAGGCGCGAGAATCGAGGAGCCTGAAGCGGCAGAGAGGGCGCGCGTGTCGCCTCGATTTTCAGGATGCCATTAATGAGGGGAATCTTTTAATCTTTTTATACATAAATGATGTCATGATGGGCCGTTGCTGTGTCCACAGGATGACGTCATGGCGGTTTAACAAGGTTTACAGGAGAAGACAATATGGCGGTTTACGAGAATATAAGAAGATGTTCACAAGATTTCTTTAAAGTATTGAAGATTGACATGAACAGGTTCAAATCAATCTGGGGCCTAATGTTGGGGATATAACTATTGAGTGTAAACCGTCCAGGAGGGCCCGGTTCACCCTCGACTATGCTGAAGCCCATGAAGAACCAG
Organism: Triticum dicoccoides; assembly: GCF_002162155.2. Classification (NCBI taxonomy): domain Eukaryota; kingdom Viridiplantae; phylum Streptophyta; class Magnoliopsida; order Poales; family Poaceae; genus Triticum; species Triticum dicoccoides. Next base: position 715,809,542 of record NC_041383.1, read on the forward strand.
AAGATGGCGCTTTACTAATGAAGCTTAGAGGCCTGGGCCCAAAGGCGGATTAGGGCCCATAGTGGTAAACCGCCATGACTATGTAACTTGTAATGTAAGTTAGGAAAGGAGAGACCGAGCCGGACACTTTGTATGAGTCGGCTTCGGGGCATTGTAGACCGGCCAGGCGTCAACCTATGTATATAAAGGGACGACCCGACGGTGGTTCAGGGACAAGAAAACAACAACTCGAGACTCAGGCAAGCGTATTTGCTCCCGGGTCATCGAAACTCAATCAATCCCATCACAACTAGACGTAGGCTTTTACCTTCATTGAAGGGGCCGAACTAGTATAAAACTCACATGTCCCTTGTCCGGTTTAACCCTTCAAGCTAACCTGTTGCGATGGCTCCACGACTAAGTCCTTTCATGAGGACATCTGACGTGTTAATTCCACGACAACTTCCATGACGATAAATCGTGCGTCACAGAAGTGCTTTTGTCAAGGGTGACCGACACGTGGCATCCACCATAACGGAACACCGTTAAGCTATCGGGTCGGGTTTTGGATCCGATAACCCGTTAACAGCCCCGACCGATGGGGATTTTCCACGTGTGAAATCATCATTGGCTGGAGGAAACACGTGTCGGCTCATCGTTGGGACAGATGTCATCCACTCATTGGACAAAAGGCGCCTATGATACGTCGACACGTGGCACGACCCAATAGTGGCCCATTCCTGTGAAAAGGCCGGCCCGTTTGACTTGGTCAAAAGGTGGCGGGCCGCCCCATGGAAAGCCTGTTAACAGCATGTTCGCATATAGCCCATTTATAGCCTGCTAACCCAAGGCCCGTTACGCCCTATCCGAATTAGGCCTAGTAGCGTCATCTAGGCCATCCAATATGGTTCCAGCCCATTTTCACATCTGGCCCATGTATGGCCCATGACGTCTTTCAGCTCATATGAGGCCCTTTGTAACTCTTGGCCCATTAATGGCCCATGGTGAAACTGGCCCATAATGAATAGTGTATCACTTTAAACCCATTAATGGCCGTGGTGAAACTGGCCCGTAATGAATAGTGTATAACTTTATACCCATTAATGGCTCGTTATTCCGTTGTGCTGTTTCCAGCCCAAGTTATCTTTCGACCTTTTGAGGGCCCATTTATTCTTGGGCTCATTTGTAGCATTCGGTTACTTACAGCCCGTTACTGTCATTTTCTGCTTGTGGGCCAAATTCAGCCCGTCGTTATAGTCAGCCCGTTTGTGGACCGTTAATCTGTTGGGCCATTTTCATAGCATCACCAAATACGACCTATTAACGGCCCGTTATGGTCATCCCATAAAACGTACATTTTCCATTAAAGGCCCGTCTATGGCCCATCAAAGGCCCGTACAAGATCCATAAATGAGTCGGCCCTTACAAGGCCCATGGATCCTACGAGACGTAGAAGGCCCATGGATCCTACAAGACATAGAAGGCCCATGGATCCTATGGCCCATTGAAGGCCCATGGATCCGACGGCCCATTGAAGGCCCATGGAACCGACGGCCCGTACATGGCCCATGGAGCGTACGGCCGGTGAAGGGCCATGGTCAGGCGAGTTGGCCCCCGTTTGAGCGATATAGCATATTCAAAGAATTATCCTACTCAATACTATCACCTCTAAAAAACATACATTATACGACAAAGAGACCAAGGCATAGAAAGGTAGAATAATCCTACACTATACAATAAAGAAATTACAGCCGATTATACCCACTGGGCATTATGGTTCGGCACAGGTGATAATAAAACATACATAAACAACAAATTACATACACTGGGCAAATACAGCTCATACATCATGGACGCGCATCAACTTAACTCTATTTGAACTATAATCTCTTCAGAAAATAGGATTGGCCGGATTCAGATAGCACAAATTTCAGTCTGCAAAATCTCCAATTCCTTCATGGTTACCTGAGTGTCTTGTTTCATTTTTTTTGACTCCTGCATCTAATACTTGCATGTCCAGTCTCAACTTGTTGATTATACGTTGACAATCATGTACACCTTGTCTTGCCACTCTAGTTGATGCTCGAGAACATCATCACATTCCAATTCCAATCCATAATCATTTGGTAACGGCCATGCCGCACTGCTCGTAGATCTTTGTGTTGATGTCACTTCATCCTAAAATGTTTGTGTAAGTACACATGACTATGGCAAAAATATAGTTACAATAGTGAAGCGAGCAAGACACTATTTTGTACTACATGGAAAAACAGGACTAACAATAATGTTACACGTCATGAAGCACAAGCAGGTGATATTTTAAAAATTATAAAAAAGATAGTTTGTGCAACCCGCAACAGAAATCTCTCTTAGCTCACCAGAGGAGCATGATGTTGGGGCCCAATCGAAAACACAGACAAGCTACAAATTTAGACAGCATGTTGCGTATAAGTAAGCAAACAGTTGGCCATTCTGTAGCTCAATTAAAGTCTTAGGGAGCATAATGAACAGCAGAGGGTTTCATACAAACATACTACAGCAGGCAAAACTATGCAATCATTAGCGTAGTATAAACTAGATTGTGAGCCTCATGCAATAATAGTTGGTTAATAGACTTCAAAGCTTCAGGCACACTTCGGCAGAGTAATTAAATTCTAAGGCCTTTAATTATGTCAAATAATAGTTATACAAGTACCGAACATCAGGCATGATTATTTGGGCATCTCATTAACTAAGGACAAATAAAACAATTGAAAAGAGCAAATTAACTATGCCTGAAACAAACAAGGAATTGAACTGTTGAGTTGCATACAGTGACTTACCTTAGCAGGTTGAAGAGGCTCAGCGCAGCTCCTACTTCTCTTGCACGACTCCTTCCTAACATCTTGTACTTGGAAATCTTCAATCTTATCTTCATTGCACCCCCTCTGTAAGGTGACACAAACTAGTTACTCGTCCCCTTGGAAGATAAATATGCATACTTTCTAGTCTGTGAACACAAAAGGATGACATTATAACAAAACAACACCACATAGTGAAACATGCCGCATCTCTTGAACTTGCACACAATCAAATGAGCATTTACTATGTCTGCACTATGTAAAAACTAGGCATACCTAAGAACTGGATCTCCAGGTACTCTTGGAGAGCCTACTGTAGTGTACAGCCAAACCTTTATGTCACCTATGAGTTAGACAAGGCCCCACTACAGCATCCCTTAGTGTTTAAATCATTGACAAGCTCTGTTAGTGTGTTAGATCAAGAACAGCAAGTAATCAAAGAAAACAGTACTAGTATGGTTGGCTGATGCAAACAAGCAATTAAACAGATGTGTGGGCAAATCTTACATATCAAGAAAAGAAGCAAAGAAGGAGGCTTAAAGACCATCACTTGACTCACCAGATTTAAGAGGCATTTAAACATCATGTGCAACGTATGAACTAACATAAACATTGCATATTCCAGATTCTACAATGGAATGCACATGTATTAGGTTATGCCATGTATGATGATGCCTAAATGTACAGATAACAGGCATGAGTGATTCATCATTGCATGCACAATTGAATTGCAGGTTAAGGGCCAGTTCGATTCCGCCTTTTCCGGGCATATTGTCAAAATAAGCCATAAAGGATGTAAAGAATTCATTTTTGAGTTATGGGCTCGGGCTTAACTAATTTCACTTTGGAGGGGGGTGTTTCGGGTAGAACCTCACTAAAATTGAAGGGAAGGGGAATAGTGAAATGACTCTGTTGTCTGCCTATATTACACTGAAAATGCAACTGCTGACGCCCGTGTCACACCTGACCCTCAAGTAAAAAGAAACACGCAAGTGTTCATTGCCCTGCCCGCTTGCATCTCCTCTCCCCTTTCCCTCTACCTCGATCCCCTGCCTGCAGCATTAGGGTTCCTCCAGCGAGCCGTCGCCACTGGTCCCATCTGGCCTAGTCCTCGACGATGCTATGTCCAGCTAGGCTACATGGCCGGCGGGTAGGGGCAAATCTCCCTGGCTGCTCCTCCTTCTGGTGCCGCCCCTCATTCTCATGGTCTCCAGCAGGTGCTCCACTGTGGTTCGTCCAACGCACTACTCCAGCGGGCGCTGCACAACTACGGCTGATGCCACACTGCGGCAGAAGGCACCTTATTCCCCCTCCCCTCCTCCAGGCCATGTCCTTGAGGTGCTGTTGAAGGATGAGCTCATCCAACAAGGTGAGGATCTCCTCTGATTTTTTGCCAAATTTTCATTCTGATCCACTATACGATGAATTGCTATGAGCTGCTTCTGCTGCTGCTATATGATGCATTGCTATGAGCTGCTCCTGTTGCTACTATATGATGAATTGCTATGAGCTGCTGCTATATGATGAATTGCTATGAGCTGCTGCTGCTATATGATGAATTGCTATGAGCTGCTGCTGCTGCTATATGATGAGTTGCTATAAGCTACTCCTGCTGCTGCTATATGATGAATTGCTATGAGCTGCTCCTGCTGCTGCTATATGATGAATTGCTATGAGCTGCTCCTGCTGCTGCTATATGATGAATTGCTATGAGCTGCTCCTGCTGCTGCTATATGATGAATTGCTATGAGCTGCTGCTGGTATATGATGAATTACAGACTACTGTTACTGTATGATGAGTTGCTATGAGCTGCTGCTGCTGCTATATGATGCTTTCAGGTGGTGCTGCTATATGATAATAACCAGCCACTTGGACCATCGAATTTCAATAAATAATTGTTCTTCATTTAAATGTGGGTCATGCGTTCTTCGTTTAAATTAGGCAATGGGATCTCTATGGAAAACATTGACCAAAGTAGATTGTGCCAAGTAGATGGTATCTTTGTATTTGCATTTTGAGCAAATAGTGATGGTATGTTTTCCTATCATATTAATTACTGCACTGGGTTCAATTTGTGATGTTTGCAAGTCAAATTAATTTCCAATGGGCAGAAAAATGAAAAAATATAATGCAATCTAGACTTTCCACTGATCATACCAAAGATAAGCTGAAAACGCAATGAAAAGAACTGGTTGGCCTATTACATGGAGCTTATATTCATAGGTGCTTATTTTCTTAGGATAACTCGTAATAACTGTCCCTAAGAAACTTGGCTAATAGAACTGGCATACAAATAACATGTCACGACGATTGCAATGGAGGAGTGACATACCATAGCACACTGTATAGGCTCACTGCTGCCTCTCCTTTTTCTGCGATGTTCTATGAAATTGCCACATACATCTTGTACTTTTTCATTGTGTAACCCTATCTGCAAGTTGACATGGCTAATTTCAGACATCTCTACATGATACTACATTGCATATCCCTTGCGCATATTTAAACCACCAATTAATGATTGTGTGCGTACCATAAACTAGCTATGACTCTGTATGCTGGACTAGCAGGCACTCTAAGGGAGCCTAATGTAGTGCACTGGAATTCCTACATGCCACCTACGATTTTGTGTAATGTACTGCCCCTGTTCCTAAATATATGTCTTTTTAGAGATTCTAGTATGGACCACATACAGATGTATATAGATGCATTTTCGGCTGTAGATTCACTCATTTTGCTCTGTATGTAGCCTATAGTGGAATCTCTAGAAAGACTTATATTTAGGAACGGAGGTACGAGGTAGTATCATGTATGACATCTACATATCTAATTTAGCAGCCAGTAGTAGAAATCATTGTCTGCACAAAGGGATTACTGGTCGAAAATCCTAGCAAAGCACGCTGGCAGGCACAGAACAATAAAAGACAGAGAGAGACGCACTTACAAGATCATAGCAATGCCTCAGTCCAGGACCTTGGTTGGCAAAGCTATTAGATCCAGAAGAAACATCGTCCTTGTAGTTTTTGCCAGCTGCATAACAGATAACAGTGACCGGTTAGTATATTTGAAGTACATCGGGTAGGTGATGCTGGACGGGTTTAAAGGTGACAAGTACCTAGGCCGTGGCGGGTACTTTTCATCTCTCCAGACGGTGGGAATCAGGCTAGAAACGTCAAGGGTGATGACACTGCGCTGGCTATCGGGGTCCGGTAAGGAGATCTAGAACCGTCGAGTAGGGTGTTTGTGGAGCAGCTCCGGTAGGGTGGACTACGATGTGGGCGAAGCGGATCTATGGCCGTGGACGAGGGCGTAGGTGAAGCTGCGTGGTGGTTGGGTTAAGGATGGTGTCGATGACACGCATCTGCGGCCGTGGACGGGGTGTCAGAAGCTGCTCCGGTGGTTGGGTTAAGGATGGTGTCAACGATGCGGATCTGCGGCCGTGGACGAGGCGTCAGAAGCTGCTTCGGTGGTTGGGTTAAGGATGGTGTCGACGATGCGGATCTGCAGCCGTGGACGGGGCGTCAGAAGCTGCTCCGGTAGGTTGGATGAGGGTGCGAGGAAGCGGATCTGAGGCCGTGGACTTGTGAGTTGGCAAAGCGGCCCCGGTAGGGTTGAGAATGGTATAGGCGAAGCTACTCCAGTAGGGTTGATGATGGTGTCGGCGAAGCGGCTCCGGTAGGGTTGAGGAAGGTGTCGGCGAAGCGGCTCCAGTAGGGTTGAGGAAGGTGTCGGTGAACAGGATCAGAGGCCGTCGACGGGGGCGTCGGTGGGGCGGCTCTGGGGGGTGTGGACGAAGCGTCTCCGGTGGGGAGTACAAATGAGCTGCTACAGATGCGCAGTGGTTGACGAGAGTACCAGCGAAGCAGATCCGGCACCGTGGACAAGACCGGCACTGAATGGGCTATGGTACAGTGGTGGATGAGCAGTCTACTTGTTTCTAGGTGAGGTGGGAGGGGTAGATGCGGCCGCAGAAGCAGATCCGACGAGGTGGACGCCGCTGGCAGTGAATGGGCTATGGTACGCCGGTGGATGAGCAGTCTAGGGTTTTGAGAGGGAAGGGGAGAAAGGGCGATGAAGTATGAACGGCGTGATGTAAGATGCTCTGGTGCTGTGGAGTTAGTCGTTTTTGCGGGAGGGGGAGAGGAAATGGGGGTGCCGTGTAGTGGGGGGAACTAGAAGTTACCAAAGCAGCCCCGACCTATCATGTATATGAGGGCGGTATTGTAACTGTTGGTCTCCGTGCACCAAGGACAAAAGGGGGATTTCACATGCTAAAGACTAAGGTGGCGGAAATTTTAGAAGGAGGCGGGAGATTTTGCCGCCCGCGGGATCGTTCGTATCTAGTTTCAACTAATTTTGGACCGTGCTAGCGGGAAGGTCATGCTAGACTGTGTACATGGGGCACGCGTCAGCAGTTAATAACTGGTGTGAAGTCGACCCCAGAAAAAAAGACAATAACTCGGGATGATGCGCCGATAACTTGGACGTTCACACGGGGGCGACCAATCGTACGGGTGTGGTGGCGCGTTCACAAAAAAGGGATCAAACGCTCAGCCTATGTATTTCTCGTGTAAATACATAATTTAGTGCCATTGGTTATTTACTTTAAACATAATGCATTGATGTGTTAGTGTAGAGGCGCACAAAAAGAAATGGATATTGTAGTCAGCTACTTAAAAGTGTCACCTCATATGATTACATAGCCTCCATTTCATAAATTGCGTACCCATTGAATTCATATATGAATATTACATATATTACTTCAAAATAGAAACTTAAACCATCCAAGACTAATGAATTTGAATGCAAGAGTAACAATGGTGCATGTACATGATAGCTACAATGGTTGTTTGAAGAAACATCACTGTAACTTTGGCATGCACAACTGAAAAGGTTTATTTAAATAGAAAAAATGTGATATGTGAGTGTCCAATCTTTATAGCGTTGAATCGATGTTGTACCTTTGACCACGATACGAAGTAGATATCGACTTAAGTTCAAGCGATGCACATCCACGATCGCTAGATAGTGATACGTGAATGAATTGCGCAATCTCTCTCACACGCATACATATCTCATTTCCCTGTGGGCATCGGAATCACACACCCGCACTTCGTGTATTTCTCTCCCTCCGTCAGGGTTGAATTCGTCTTTCTACCCCGTCCTACAAGTCTCTCACACAGAAACACACATGCTCTCTATGTCTAACACGCCCACCCCTTTAATTCCGCCCACCCACAGCCACTAATGTCTCAAAGTATAATAATGTCTCTCCCACATATGCCTAAGGTTAATTCGAGTTCCGGAACCATATGAATACATACAATGGGATTCCAACAGAGCACCTTTTGTTTTGAGATTTCTCTCTCTCTCTCTCTCTCTCTCTCTCTCTCTCACACACACACACACACACACGAGCGCGCGCGCGTGCCCATTGTTTCTTGCTTCATTTTTTCCGGCACTTGCATGCACACACACTGTTTGTTTATCTTCGTGAGGATTTAAGTATGCCTCGCACAAATGCTATCTACCTATCCCTTAATATAGCTAGATATGTGTCACACAAACTCCATCTCCCTACTAGCAAGATGCTCATGCGTTGCACGGAACATCAAGATGCATTTGTATGAGAAGTTTATCTTGTGGGAGAAAAGGATGAACGAGGGAATGCCTTATTTGCAAATGCGGAGAGGGGTGTGGGTATCTTTTTGCAAAATTGCCATAGTTTCCTTCCTATCTGTCGGATATAAATCGGATGGCCTATATTGCAGGATGGCAGGAACACCATCATCACCAACTCTGCTTTTTTATAAGAGTAGAGATATGTGAGTGTCACTGCCCCCCT
>NC_041383.1:715818576-715871045 GCF_002162155.2 Triticum dicoccoides
ACACACCCACACTTCCCAACACCGAAGGAGTAGGGTGACACCTCGATCTTGATACTAATCTATCGACTGGCTTCTCTCTAAAACACACACACACACACACACACTACCCGGCACCGAAGGAGTAGGGTGGCACATCGATCTTGATAATAATCTATCTACTCCTCTTTCAAACACACACACACACACTCGCTAGTTGTGCCTCTGTGCCTACCGCGCACACTCTCGATACGTCTTTCTCTCCCTCCTCCCCCCCAACAATGACATCAGAAGGGTGACAACTCGATTTGATCATAATCTGTCAATTGATTTCTCTCTCAAACATTGTGTCTCGGTGCCTCGCTCGGTAGCCCCCTCGATATGTAGACTTCTCGCGCGCGCACAGCTTTAGTGACGGCGACGCTGAACCCAGTGTTCCTTGTTTTTACCGGCCTCATGTGATAGTTTTAACCCTGTTTTCTGTTAATTAACAAGGCAACCCTTTGTTTGTTACTACTAGTGAATCTGAAATCATTCGGGGCAGACATAAAATATATCACTTCAACCCAATTATCGCAGCAACTATTTTAAAAGAAATTAGCTAGCTGCCCGTGCGTTGCACGAAACATCAAGATGCATTTGTATGAGTAGTTTATCTTGTGAGAGAAAAGGTTGAACGAGGGAAGGCCTTATTTGCGAACATGGAGAGACGTGTGGGTATATTTTTGCAAAATTGCCATAGTTTCTTTCCTATCCGTTAGATATAAATCCGGCGGTCTATATTGCAGGATGGCACGCACACCATCATCTCCAACTCTGTTTTCTACTCCATCCGTCCGAAAATACTTGTCATCAAAATGGATAAAAAGAGATGTATCTAAAACTAAAATACGTCTAGATACATTTCTTTTTATCCATTTTGATGACAAGTATTTCCGGACGGAGGGAGTATTTGTCTTTTTAGAGATTTCAACAAGTGACTATGACCAAACCTTACCAACATACTCAAAAAAGTAGTCCATAATTTTGATGTTACCCTCTTTTCTTGGCGGTGCAGTGCCATCTGGATACCTCATAAATAAATCAAGGAAAAATCTGACCCCTTCCTAAAAAGACATACGGAGCAAAATGAGTGAATCTACACTCTAAAATATGTCTATATACACATCCGTATGTGGTAGTCCATTTGAAATCTGAAAAAGACAAATATTTAGTAACGAATGGAGTATAAGAGTAGACATGGAGATATATCTCCAGCATGGTCTACAACAAAAATGTGCTGGGCTGGTTAGCGCCGGATGCTTGCAACGCGATGACATGAGTTCGAATTATGTCTTTTAACTTTAGATTTTTATATTATATATTACTCTACTTATTTAATATATACTTCTTTCACTACTGTACTGATAGTGGAACCCACAGAGTACTTAGAATACAAGATTAAGGATGGACTTGTTTCTTTTTAACTTTCTGTATGAAGTTGTAGCCACCCTGCAAGTCATGTGTACACTGTACATGCAATTAACTTTTTATAGAGGGACAATCATACAGGCAATTAACTCAAATGGATTGGATGTCACTCTATTATTTCCAGCATAAAGAGCATCTCCAATGGCAGCCAACAAATTTCCTCCCGCTTCCTTCCGCGGAGGACGACATCAAATGCCAGCGGCATATATTTTTACAACTCTAACCAACAAGATAAAATTCGTGCAAACACGGACTGATTTCATATAAGCATGAATGATTTCGTATAAAAAAGCCGGATCTTCATATAAACATGATGGATTTCATTATGTTTACATGAACTAAGAGGTGCCAATCCGGCTCTCTTGTATAATTAATACTCCCTCTGTCCGGAAAAACTTGTCCTTGAAATGGATGTATCTAGACTTATTTTAGTTCTAAATGGCCATCCGCGGATCCCTTTGTCTTCCTCATGTCCGTCAAACACTTGCGGGGTCGACGAAGGTCCTCGGAAGAGACGAAGCAGCAAAGAAACCACCTGAATTCGCAGTCGTCGCCTCGGCGGTGGCCTTCATGGGTCCCAAGTGGTGGCGGCCTCCCGTGTTCTACTTCTCCTCGATGATGGCGGCGGACACGGAGAAGCTGGCCACTGACTCGTCGCTCTCCATGCACCCAGCTTCTGTCTCTACCTACATGGTGCTGCCGCAGGCATGGGAGGCACGCCCACAGACACGGGAGGCGCGGCCACCGCAGACACTGGTGGCGCGGTACGATAGAGGGGTTTGCATGCGGGTTTAACGGAGGGGTTTAATTGAGGCGCCGGGCGTGCAGCGGGAGGCGCAGTACTATTCGATTTGACAACAGTAATGTGCCGTCAAATCACAAAGGCCCTCGCCTCTCGTGAAACCGACCGAGCTAGACTGCCCCGCCCTCTAGCCTTTTAAAAATGTATATACTCCACTTTTGTACATTAGTACTAGTATCGATGGATTGCGCCATGGAGCAAAACTTCAAATTAAAAAAAAGATGGTACATATAGAGAGCACTCATTGCCAAATTATGCATATAGTACTATTAAAAAGGCCTGTCACAATAATGGTGTCCAGCACAAGTGCACAACCCACCCTCAAATGAAACTAAGCACCCTGGAATTCTTTGACAAAACTAAGCACCCTGAAATTCTTTGACAACTAAACTGCTGGCTATATGATGTTGCCCATATATATTGTGCGTATATAATGTGAAGAAACGAGTGGTAGTACTATACCAACTAAAAGATGAAATGTAAGAAATACTAGTATGTATGTACTGAAGAGTTAAAGTAATGAGAAGAAACATAACATAGTTCTGCTAGGGGCTCAGCACAACACACCCCTCAAATTAAATTAAGCACACCTGAAATTAAACTTTGCAACTATTCCGGTAGACACTGCATTAGAACCACCATGAGCAACGACACTGCCACCTTACTCGGAGTCCTCGTCCATGTCCTCGACTTCGTCCTTGTCCCTCTTCCTCTTCGCCGATACTTCTTTGCTTGAACTGCACACTTGGCTCTTGCTCTTCATCCAACCCTTGTATATATTGAAACAAAGGTAGCCATCCATTGCAGCGTAGTGGATGTGGTCTATATATAGTACATTCCGCAGCCATGCATAACAATGAAACGTGTATGGAGGTTTCTCTAGTTTACCGTACGAAGGATGAACCATGGCTCCTGCTAGGGTCAGCATTGAAGGCTGACGAAGGGACACCAGCCGATTCTTCTGGAGGTCAAAGGTGTTGCCTACAATGAGGCCTATCCGACCCAGGACTTCCTTGTCGTTACCAAAGTCCACAGTAACGAATTTGACTAGGTTACTCTCGAGGAAGTCCTTAAAATCCAGGCATTCAACGTCGGCATGGCATATGTGGTAGACCAAGCATAAGTCATGCACGCAAACCTGGATCACGTCGGGCTTCTTCCTCTCTTCGTCCTTTAGATCCTTCTCTCGTCCCAGGACTGTGGTGTACTCAACATCTAGCCCAATGACCCACTCATCATCTGAGTCTTCGAACATGCGTCTGAAGCAAGAAAGGCATCCTTTCACCGTCGCGGAAGAACGAGTGTAGATGACATCAAACTCATCGCTGGTGATGGTTCTAACCTTGTACTCACCACCGATCGTGGAGATTTGGGATGCAATGGATTTGGGAGGAGGGTTAGGATTAGCAGAACTGTCGTAATGTGAAAGGGCAGGACGACTAGGAGCGAACCACCGTAGTATTAAAGGACGTGCGGGGACGAGTAGGAGCGAACTGCCAGCGTGCGAATGGCAGGGTAGTGGCTTTCCATTCTCCCATGATACGGACTTCCGAGAGCCCTTGGATCTGAGATCGAGCGGTTGCATGGCGTGATTCTAGACCTATGGGTGAATATCCTATCCTGGAGGGTTATTCTGCAAATTTTCAGCAACTTAGCATGCGACCGTTTGATCTCAGATCCAAGGGCTGCCAGCAGCCCGTATCATGGTCGCGCCTACCACGACCATCGCGTCGCACGCGCGGTCGTGCCCTTGGAGATTTAACACGGTGCATTAGGCTATCTGATGTTGGCATGTCATACATAGTCATCACTTAGTCACTCATACTACAACAAGGTTAGCTATAAGGTTGGATATAAGTGTATTTATTATTTTTACTCCTCTCTATCTCTTTCTTCGTACTCCCTCTGTCCCATAAAATAAGAACGTTTTTGACACTAGTGTAGTGCCAAAAACGTTCTTATATTATGGGACACAGGGAGTACTAGTATTTATTGCATTCGCCAAGGAGTGACCTCTTCCAATGAAATGGTGTGCTTATTAGTTTTTTGTTGCTAAGTTTGCTTCATTTAATTAGCTATAGACTCAAAATTATCTTTTCACCTAGGTACACGCGCTTAGCACCATTTCTTCCTTGGGTCACCAAACTAGTCTTTCTCTTCTTGATTAACTTGCCACGTCAGACTTTATGCCTATGTGGCAAGCTTAGCACCTGTAGGAGCAAGTAAGTACAATAGTGAGCTTTACATGGCATTTTTGCATATGTGGAGGAAAGAGAGGCAAGGAAAAAGTGGAGAAGTGGGCTCTGATGCAAGAACCAGCCTCTACTACATGGTGGAGCATTGGGAGAGGCACCTGTATGGAGGTGGTCAGGAATCGGGAGACTCACGCCGGTCGTAGCACCGCAGTTAAAATGATGATGGCAAGTCAAATCACGGGGCCCCACCTGTCCAGCAATAACTCGATGTCAAATCACATAGCCCTACATTTGCAGCAGCCTACTCCCTCGTCTTCTCGCGTCTCTGTCGAACTGACTAGGCGGAACTGCCCCGCCTACCGCGCAGGAAAAGCCCACGCAGTATACTCCCATCGCCTAGGTGACCAAGGTGGAGAGGAAAATGAGATAACTTAATGTTTAGTATTTGCTAAGGCTGGTTGTAATGGTACTAGCCTTAGAAATTTTGATGAGGTGTCATAGAATTAAATGAAGAAAGAGAGAGAGTTGAGTACTATGTGTCATATATGGCAATAAATAAAGTATTAAATGATACTAATATATGATACATGGCGCAGGAGTACTAAGTATTATTAATACAGTTTTGCTAGAACTCATCTAGATGAGATATAATTTGGTCTCATTCATCTTTTATAGCCATTGGATGTGATGCTATAAGATGCGTGTGTGCTGACGTGGGTTGTATTTGTTCTTGTTTTCGAAGTGAATGAGACCAAATTATATCTCATCTAGATGAGTTCTAGGTACTCCCTTATTAATATCATTGCGTGCAACAAACTGACCACTGCATGTCATGTTCGATAGTCTCAAGTCATTAAAAGCATACAAGCCCCACATCTCTTATTGGTTGATTCCTCTATTTATGTCAAAAAATAAGAAACAATGTGAGAGTTAATGCACCACGCCTATGTGTTTACTATTTGGTTTTCGTAAGATGACTTAATACTCACCTAGACGGAGGGAGTATTCGATTTGACAGCGGGTGGCACAGTTCCCGATACGACTTTAATGCAGACGAGGGAGGGAGTAGCGGTTCCCGATATGTTGAACGGCCAATGCATCCTCCTTCAATTAATGCATGAGGGAAGTAATGGGAGGAGGTCCGGGAAAAGAGGCTACATGATGTGAATGCAACACAGTTTGCCCTCATTGCCCTCATATAAAGGCGCCCCTCCATTCCAATGCATCTACCACATCGTACGCACCTAAGAATTTGCCTAAGCACCTACACTAAGCGCAAAAGAGCTCACTCCAGACCCATGGCAGCGATGCGCGTGAGCAGCCAGCGGTTGTGCTAGATGGTCCATGATGCCGGCCTACGGCATGGCATCGAGGATCGTCTCCAAACAGTGTTGGAGACCGGCTGGTGGATGGCCGCCGTCGACACCAACTACGACTCTCAGTTGGACCAGATGATCGTTGCCACCAGCAACAAGTTCACCGTCCTCAAGAAGCTCGCGGACGACATTGTCGTACTCCTCCAGCCCGCGCGCCCGGGCTCCTCATTGCGTGCCACCCTAATCGGCCTCCATGGCCGGAACCTCTTTCAAGCACTAGTGGCCCTGCGACTGCCCACCGACGCCATGAAGAATGTCCACCTAGAGGTCGCGCTCGCCGCGAGGCGCCTCACCCTGCAAGAATTCGTCGACCTACACATCCACATGTACGGGCAAATCGTGTACATAGGTATCTACAAGGCCAGTGAGGACGCTACGATGTTGGCCTTCCTCAACCAGCTGGAAGCCTTGGATGCCTTTGCTAAGAAGCACCTCGACCTCGCCACAAAAGCCGCCGCTCCTTAGCCACCGGTCGGTGTCCCGGTGCACTAAGTTGAGGAGGAGGAGGTCGTACATTCATGGATCCATCTTTCTTCTTGCCTTTTGTAACCACCACTGCGATCACATCATCGGGACCTTAATTCTTATTGTGATGTTGCATTCCCGTTCCAGTCAATACCGACATGTGCGATCCCATTGCTTAATTATATGCATCACTGTAACTAGTACTCCATCCATATATTTATAAGTTGTGCTTACCTTTTCAATCAACTTCGTGCAACGCGCGGGCATCTTGCTACAAACACTAGAATATGTCTATATAATCTATATGTGATAGTCCATTTGAAATCTCTAAAAAGACAAATATTTAGGTACGGAGGGAGTAATATATTAGGAGTATATCAAAACAATAGTGATTTCTTTCAAGTTTGTGAACAAATACTACTCTTCTACTACTTTGGATCCGCCGCAACACACGGGCACATTGCTAGTAAAAGGAAAAGGCCTGCCGCGTTCGCGTCGCACCCCCACATGCCCGGGAATCGGGAGTACTCCACGGCCCGTCTGGCACGACACATAGCTTAGGGAAGGCGTGTTGCCTAGCATTTTCACTTTCATGTGGGATCGCCGTTGAGCAAACCTACACCCCACCCGCCGCTAGGTTGGAAAACAGAAACGAGGGGAAGATCTAGTTGTAGCATGAAAGCCAAGAAATTTGGTGTCAGATGGGGCTCGTTGATAGAGTAGGAGCATTCCGTACTAGTACTACTCCTACTAGTACCAAGTTTATACTCCTAATACTATATTACTAGTACTAGCACTATACAACTAGTAGGTACGTGCACGACACAACATAGTAGGAACAAAAAACGGGAAGATCTTGTTTTGGGTGATTTATCTTTTTTTTAATCAACGTAGTATGAATAATATGATATGGGGGCACCCATGAAGCTTATGTGGCTTGGTTGCATGGCTACGAAAGGTTAGAGAAAAATAAATAGATAATGTGTTTAGAGTGCACTCCACTAAATAGATATACTTTGGATCCATTGCAATGGACCGGCACATCTATATCTATACCCCCTATATAGTGTGTGAACAACTTTGAAAGTTGGTCGTTGGATGAAGCCAATCCGACGATACAAAGATGGCAAATCCGAGCACTACTGTCCATTGGATATCATCCACCAGATTCTGCCACATGTATAATCTAGAAGACTCCATGGTTGAACTTAATTCATGACTAACTTTGCCACAACTAAGCTTAGGCAAAGTTATTAGTTCTCCAAAATGAGAGCCACAAGTTGGCAAGCCTAAGGGAATCTTGCCACATTTTTTGTGTGTATGGCATGTGGGGCCTTAGTGTGGCTTGCCTGTGGTGTGGCTTGAACCAAACACTCACCTAAGTTAATCAAACTTTCCTAACCTTACATTCCACCAGATTTTGCCACATGTTAGAATCTAAAAAACTCCACATGTAGAAGCATAATGCACAAACCACTAGAATCTCATGCGTGCAATGCATGTGTAGGGGCGGTGCGGCCGAGTGGGGTGAGGCGCACGTCGGGGGACGTGGTGCCGTGGGTTGGAGAGGCGTCATGGGAATCGCGAGATGAAACATGATGGTCATCGTAGTTGAACTTCCAAGGACAAGTTGTCATGTCTACGGACACATGCACTACATACCGATCACTGGAAGGAGTAGCATAGAAAGCTATATATGCGGATAAATATTTCCTTATAGTCAAGCGGACCCAGGCTACTACTCTGTTCCAAAGACATGCACACCATCGAAATAGTCCATCTATATCAATATACACCGAGAGGGAATAATTTTTTTTACAAGAGAGGAAATAGTTCGTCCATCCATAATGCCCTCCTGCTGGTGCAGCCTTTTCTTCTTCTTCTTGTTGTTGTTCTCATTTTCTATGGGAGACGGCTTCGCAACAAGCTCTTTGGACCTTGCAGCTATCTCGAAACGCACACGGGCATCGAGGGCAGCATATTTTATCCGCTCGTACGTCAAGGGATAATTATCCCATCCAGACGACCTTAATGCCACCGTCTCATCACCCTTCTGAAGATTTGTACCGAGCACAAAATTTGCTACGTCGAATAGGGATGGTGTCTGTTTATCACAATCTTCTATAGGAATTTTGATTCTGGTTTGTAGGTCAGCGATGCTTTTCAAATCAAGGTTGTATGGCTCCATCTTCTGTTTGTGCCCTTCGATGGCTGCCCCACAGAACTATACGTCCTCCCGAGACAAGAAATCGTGAAGCTCACCTAGTATGGAGGGCGAGTGTATGATGTAGTACACCAAAACATCATCTTTGAGGCACAGCTGAAGGACGGCGGTGCGCTGGATCTTCCCAGGGGCACGCTCCATGTACTCTATGTCAAGACCGATGGCCCTCGTCTCTACCTTTTCGAGGGAGTTCGATACATTGTTGATCCACTGCCGAACAACCCTTGGGTGGATGGTGACGGTGGCAACTATGCTCATCGAGCCTTCAACGAGGACATGTTGGATGCTAAAAACCTGCATCTCGATCTCTTTCGCCATTTGGAACCGCTAGAATGCAGGGCTGTGGTTTGGAGAATTAGGATTAGATGGCTAGTCTAACTGAAGTAGTAGATGATTATTTAAAGAGGTTAAAACAATGTGAACGCAGTGGGGTTTGGATGCAAATGAAGACGAAGGGGAGGTGAAGAAGCTGTAACACCCCCAGTGTCATGCTATAGTAACCCTCTGTGATCAAACTAATCATTTTTCCAAACAGTGCTTAATCAACTTTGTTCAATATCCCATTTGAAATTCTAGTCAATTCAAATTCAAGTGAAGTTAGAAGTTGCTCAAAAGTTGCTGGAAAAATGTTCATCATTTGTCAAAAATTCTGTAACAATTATTTGTTAAGGAACACAACGTCACTTTTGTGCAAAGATGAGCATTAGCAATTATAACAGCACCAATTCAGCATTTTTAAATGCTATCCTATTTATGGAAATACCAAATGAATTCTTCTGGTCTCCAAAATATTTGTGGCACTGTCTAAGATCACCAGGGAATAAAAAGGGTACTTCCCATATTTTTCCTAAGTAAATAGCATGCCCAATATTTTCTTACCCATCTCTGTTTATTAAAAAATAGAAAGCAAAGAAAGGAAAAGAAGAAGAGAGCCCCGTGCCTCACCTGGACTTCGGCCCACCCGAGCCAGCTGGCCCAGCTAGGCCGGCCCACTCCCCCTCCCCGGTCATCCCTCTCCTCTCTGTTCACGCGACCGAGCCCCTCCCCCTATCTCGTTCCCATCGGACCAGGCGCGGCGCCCCGCGCTGCCACGTCGGCGGCGAGGTGATAAGGGCAGCCCCGACGCCTCGGGCTCCCTCCCCACTCGCCCACTCCACCCAGCTCTTCCTCTCCGCCTTCCCCTCTCCCCACCAGATCCCCTTACATCCCTCCCCCAACATCTTCGTCGCCGCCCGCCGTCGTCCACACAACCACCGATCGCCTCTCATCTCGCCGGTGTGTCCAGGAGCATCCTCATCCTTGCCTACATCGTCTACATCGACCCGTTCGAGCTCAACATCGCCACCACGTGGATCGGCCCCGTCTTCCTCGTCTTCGCCCCGCTGGCCGTCGTCATCAACCACCTTCTTCAATCTCTGCCGTCGGCGATCTCCTTCGATCTGCTACCGTTCGTCCACCCCGGCGTCCACGAGCCGTCCACACGACCTCACAGTGAGCACCACAGCAAAAGCCCCATGTTTCCCGTTCGATTCCTCCCCGTAGCTGCCATCCCCACTTGTAGCGTTGACCCCGTCTATCCCATGCTCCGGCCGCTGCCGTTTAGTCGCAATAGATGGGAGTTCGCCCCATCCACGCACGCGCTTGACCGTCCACACATGGACGCGCTCGCGCACTCGCTCGCGTTGTGCCTACCGCCGCTCCCCTGCCTCGGTTTGGCTGCGCTTGTCGCGAGCTCCTAGCTGCCCCGGCCGCACCCGCCGGCGCGTGCTACATCGTCACGCACGCCCGGGTCGTGCCCGCGCGCAGCTCCTGTGCTACGGCCATGTTTCTCGCCTGCTGCGTTGCTGCTTGCCTCGCCGCTGCTGCTGCCCTTGCTGTTGGCGCCTGCTACTGCACTACTGCTGCTCCGGTTGCTGCTCTTCTAGTGCTGGTTACTACTGCTCTATCTTCCTGCTACTACGTTGTTGCTTGTTGCTGATAATGACCATGGCCGCCGTGGTTCTGCCCCCATGAGTGTTGGCCGTGGCACAACCACTAGATGTGAGAACGGCCCTGTCCAATTAGTTTAGTGTTAATCACTAGTTAGGTTAGTTACTAGCCTATGGCAGGTGGACCCCATTTAGTTAAGTCTATGCCATGTGGGGCATGCCTTCCTTTTTGACCAGTCAAATTGACTTGGTCAATTTGGATTAATTAAATGCAGAAATCTCAGAATATTTGTTAAACTTTGAAATATCATTTTAAATTCAACCGTAAGTCAGATGAAAATGTTTTCTACATGAAAGTTGCTCAGAATGACGAGACGAATCCGAATACCCGATCCGTTTGAATGGCACACGTCCGTAGCATAGAGAACATGCAACCTTTCCCCCCGTTTCATCGGTCCGAAAATGCCAAACTTCGGGGAAACATTACCGGATGTTATCCCCTTCGCTGGTAACGTATAGCACCGCGTTAGAACACGTCTAGCTCTGCCTGTTGTCCTGTTATACACTTGCTTGCTATGTATTTACTGTTTCTTCCCCCTCTTCTCTCCGGTAGACCCTGAGACCAATGATGCCCCTGTGATCGACTACGTCGACGACGACCCCTCCTTGCCAGAGCAACCAGGGAAGCCCCCCTTTTAATCATCCCGATATCGCCCATTCCATTCTCTCATGCTTGCATTAGATTTTTCTACTATTATTGATTGCGCCTATTCTGATGCATAGCCTGCTTTTGTATCTGCTCTTGTACCTTACCTGCTTATCCTAAACTGCTTAGTATAGGTTGGTTAGTGATCCATCAGTGACCCCCACCTTGTCCTTGTTGCCCCTGCTTCATCATTGAAGACCCGATCAACGGGATCGAAGACCTGGCCCCGGCACCGCACATCACTTTCCCCTTAGTTGCTCGACACTGCTGGGTTACTATCGAGTGCCGAGGGTGAGACCACTATAGCACTTCTGATGTTAACCCTGTAGTGTAGCTATTCGGTCATGGTCATCGAGGGTGATTCCGCCTTAACCACTTCCGACACGACTCTGTCGTGCAACCCCTCAAGTGTGAACCTCGGGGGTGATTCCTCTTACGTTCACCTTGATGATTACATCAAGTGGAATTCACCGGGAGTGATTCCTCGGGTTTTCCCCTTGATGATTGGACACACGGATACTTGGACTTTACAACTGTTACATGGAAAGGCGGGTCGACCCTGAGGGGTACCCGCGAGTGATGAGGAGTCGGGTTGACCTGGAAGGTGCCTGAGAGTTGAATACGAGGCGTGGCCGGGCATTCTTAGCCCTTGCCGCAAGTCCTCGAGACGGGGCAACGGGGTCACATCTTTCGTGAGTCTCTGCTTGTTACCGCGCGTTCCTAATCCACTACGATTTGGATATTTGATCCGAGGGGCCTCTGGTCTGATAGCACTAACCATCACGTGGGCATAGTATGGGCGTTCTGCGTCGTATGCATCAGCCGAAGCTTAATAGACGTCAGCGACTAAGCAGCGTGCGCCGGGTTGGACTGGTAAGCACCTACCTTTTTTAAGGAGGTAGCTAGGTCTGCTCACCGGCCGCCCACGCAACGTGCAGGAGTTCCCGGGGAGATGGCCGATGACCCCTGGGGGGCATAGGTTTAGTCCGGCGTGCTTGGCCTCTCTATTAAGCCTAGGTCGGGTTGCGGCGTATTGTTTAGCCGAGGCCGGGCATGACCCAGGAAAGTGTGTCCGGCCGGAGTTAATCAAGCATGGTGGATAAGTTGGTGCACCCCTGCAGGGAAGAAAACATCTATCAATAGTCTATCCTACGGTAACGGACACTCGGAGTTGTATCTTGATCGATACAAGTAGAACTGGATACATGTGATGAGAATTGGATGGTGATGAGAATTGGATTGTGATGATAATTGGATAGTATGGCTCTGGGATTTCTTTCTCGCAGGGAGTCGAGAAAGGATCTCTGGCCGAGGTTGATAACACTACTACTACTTTAGTTTATGCTACTCTACTCCCTTCTGTTTGCTGCAAGATGGTGGTTTCCAGAAGATGCTAGTCTTCGATAGGACTAGGCCTTCTCTCTATTCTGGCATTTCTGCAGCCCAGTCCACATATACAGCCTTCCTTTGGTAATGTTGCATATGTAGTGTAGATCCTTGCTTGTGAGTACTTTGGATGAGTACTCACGGTTGCTTTGCTACCCCTTTCCCCCCTTCTTTCTTCTTTCTGGTTTTTGCAACCAGATGGTGGAGTCCAGGAGCCAGATGCCACCTTTGACGACTGCTACTACCCCGAGGGCGCCTGCTACCACGTGATGGAGACTGTCGATGACCAGGAGTAGTTAGGAGGCTCCCAGGCAGGAGGCCTTGCCTTTTTGATCGATGTTGCTTTTGTGCTAGCCTTCTTAAGGCAAACTTGTTTAACTCATGTCTGTACTCAGATATTGTTGCTTCCACCGACTCGTTTGTATTCGAGCTTATGTATTCGAGCCCTTGAGGCCCCTGGCTTGTAATATAAAGCTTGTATTATTTTAATTTGTGTCTAGAGTTGTGTTGTGATATCTTCCCGTGAGTCCCTGATCTTGATCGTACACATTTGTGTTTATGATTAGTGTATGATTGAGTCAGGGGCGTCACAGAAGCTAAGGAAAATCGGTTCCCGATGGAGAAGTAAATGGGAAAAGTGGCGTGCAAGCAGTTGATTAGACGGCTAGGTAGACTAAACGAAAAGGCTATGCGGATAGACTGATGAGTCGTACCTGTTTGTGTACGTGCCCATCCTTCCGGATAGGTGGGACCTATGCAAACAGATAAAAAATGTGTCATAGCTTTTCTTTTGAGCGCGTGAGTGGGAGACACAACATTCTCTGGTTAAGGAATACTCCCTCCGTTTAGGTGAGTATAAGTCACCTTATGAAAATCAGGTTTTCCCAAAACCTTTAGGCGTGGAGCATTAACTTCCTGCTCGATCCCCTCCCAGCCTCGTTAGCCAGCATTCTCTTCCTCTACTGTCGTGTTCTACCTTTCCATTTTTCCTCTTCTCAAGTGTGGAACGATCTGCATGCTGTCCTTGATGCACTAGAACGACCACTGCATGCATCGCGGCAGGGCGTTGATTGGGCATGCATGAGAATTTGGTTCTGCTCGCAATATGGATGATACCTGAACGATGAAGTGAACAGGCATGCTAGCACGGGAGACCTATTTCCGCTATACAATACTGGAGTACTCATGTTCCTACTAGTAGTAGTAGTAGTACAACTGTGGTACACTTGATGGTCAAAATACTATTCATCCGGTCCTCACAGTGAAGTGACAACACCCTGCGCCTGACACTAGTCCAGGCGGCGTGTTCGGGTTACCAAAGTGAGCCTCACCCTGTGCACTGTGCAGTATGTCACCGCCACTGTACAACACATTGGCGCCTCGCCTCGTCTCCCTCTCCGCTCCCATAGCACCACTCCATCTCCATCTCCTTCTCCGTCTCCGTCTCTATCTCATTGTGCCCCCGTGTACTGTCGCATCACTCGCCTCCCCCAGTACCACTATTCCCTCGCTAGCCGCTCCAGCACCGACAGCCTTCTCCCTCGTAAATCAAGCCCCCCAAAACCCCCCACCTTCCAAACTCCACCATGGCCGAACGCGAACCGCGCAACATCCATATGAGCCGTGATTGGAGCAATCTCCCCAGTGACATCCTCGACCTCTGTTGTTCGTATATGGATATGTTGAGCGCCCTGCGGCTGGCTGCATGCTCGAGGGACATGCACACAGCCATCATCGAAGCGAGGCCTAAGCTTTTCAGGACACCCTGCTTGCTGCTATCTGGTCTTGCGAGATTGGCTCACCATGATACGAAGGCGTACATGATGCCCATGGACTTCAATCCAATCTCCATTAGCCGAAACTTCTTTGCGGGTATGTAGTGGGTCGTCGTACATCATTTCCCTCGACATCGTTCCGATCACCATTGCTCGAAACTTCTTGGCAGGTATGTACTGGGTCGGCATGAACTCCCACTGGATGGATGCCTTTAGAGAAGACGATAAAAAGTTGGTGCTCGTGAACTTCCAGACCTCCCATGATATTATCCTTCCTCCGTTGGATTATATAGAGTATTACCATCGCAATCCAAGTCATGTAGATTACCACGTCAGTTGGACGGACCTTGTTTTGCAGAAGATTGTAATCTGCCAAGTGCCCACACGACATGCGAATTACGCAGACTTCAAGCTAATTGCCTTGTTCGACCATGGACTCTCCTATCTTTACATTGGTGCCTTCTTTAGTTGGAGACAACTCAGCTCACAGTGGATCATCGTCAAAGCTGATACACACTTCTATGATGCTATTGAACACAATGGCATCATCTATGCGATCGACAAAGCAGATGGCACCACGTATTGCTAGGACAGCGTGTGTAAGTTGTTTCCATCTCATGTTAATGATGATGCCATGACACTGTTTGAACTTTTTGTGATGATTGGCATATCCCTGTTTGAGCAGAATTTGAGTAGAACTATGGCAATGTATTAGAGATGACGTAAATCAGCTATATTTGGAATGAGTTAATTCATGCGATTGTGACCATGTCATTACAGCCAATTTGTACCCTGAATAATCAAACGGTTAGGAATATATGGATATTACCCTTATTCTACAGTAATCTATATACTACTACTGAATATGAGTGTCTATCAATGGCCATGTTAGTATTCTCATTTTCATGCTGTAGAAACATGCACCACACTGTTGGTTTCATCTAGCCATACATTAGGGAAGTAAATGTGCATATGGAGAACTCTATATTTGGAAGTAGTGAAATCATGCAATGCTTACCATGTGTACATACCTAAATTCGCCCTTCAGCAATCAATGGCTAGAATAATATTCTCACAAAAAATTTGCCCATAGAACACGAGTATATAACAACGCATGCTCTGTTAGTTACCTTGAAGAATTTGTTTGTGAGGACAGAACATGATTACATAACATGCATGACATGGTAGTTTCCTGTGAAGAATCGATTGCGAGATAACATGAGTATAACCATGCATGGCACTTCTATATTTTTGAACCCAGTATACATTTCCCTGTATTTTCCTCCCAGTTCCAACAGGGACATATCAATGTTGTTTCTTGCATTATCCTACTCATACTCTGAACAAGCTGATCTTACATTAACAATGCCTATCCTTCTTGATATGATGCGGTGTCCCTATAGTTACTGCCCTTTGTAATCACACCACCTTTGCCAAAAACAGGGAAGCATAACTGGTTCCTCGCTTGATCAGATGACGGCAAAAGACTGATGATCATTCGGACACATGAGCCGGAAAAGTTATATTGCAAAAACCCCACTGTATACAAGCACCATGTAATACGTGAGTATCCGGACAGTGGCTGTTACGTCTATGAGCAGGATACCAGCTTGTTGGGGCCTTTAGGATTTTTTAGTTGGAGGCGGGTAAACAGCCTTGGTTCACAGTCTCTGTTTCTCGGACTCAATTATCCGATTAACCGTTGGCAAGGAAATTGATGGCAGAGAGGCTCTGTTTGCTATGGAAAACTGTGTTTGCACAGTGAGCCCTAGGAGTTCGGGAGCAAACTCCCCTGATTGTCAATGATACAGCCTGCAACCAAAAGAAGGTAAGAATGACAAAGGCATCTGGATTAACTTTGATCCTTGGATACCTCAGTTATGACATGCAGTGATGTGGTTCAAGCCTTCAGGTTGACAGGTAATTGGGCTGTTGCATCGAAAGGGTGGAGTACTTGTGTCTCCAGATCACTGGTCGCTGAAGCGGGGCTGCAAATTATGATGGTGTTGGATCATCTCTTCGAATGAGTTTGTTGTCTTTGCTGCTGGTTCTGGATGGGTAGTTCTTTCTTTTGTTATGCATATTCCTTGTCATTTGGTCATCCTCGTCTATGTCACTCTTACTATATAATAGTTGCTTCTGTTTAGAATGCCATTCTCGTCTGGATCACGAGAGTCTGAGCGCTGCAGATGGGTGCGTTTTGGTGGTGTAGCAAGACTTCTTATGAACTATCATGTCTTGCTCTTTATGTCAGTAGTAGTCACTAGTCAGTGTTTGAATGTTGTATATATATCGTTGTTTCGAACTGTTTATTGTTTCGAACTACTGGTGGGCTAAATGAGGGCATCACCATTCTCCAGTGTTCAGAGTATATCTCCTTTTTTCAAGTTATATAATTTGAGCTCAGTGTCTTTTCGATGATGTATACTTGTTTGGGCCAGTGAGGTGTCGTTGAATATGGGCCGAGTAGTAACGCAATGCCAAACAGGTCAATTATGACTCTCAGGTCGGGCTCTCAAAAGATCCTGGAAAAAAAGGTCGGTCTCTCCAAAAAATAAAGAATAAGGACTCTTAGGCCGACATGTGGGCGCCATCGGTGTTTTCGTGTGCTTGCGCGCCGAGAGCATATTGGCGCGTGCTCGAAATTCATGCTACCTTTTCATCCCCAGTCTCCTGCCCCTCCCCCACCTCTGGAATCTCAATTCCTACTCCAGTTCCCCCAAATCCCCCTCCTGTACTCCCTGTACTCAAGCGCACTATCATGTCGCTGGTTAACGCGGATCTTCGAGCCGGAGATCCTGAGGTCTGTCCTGCCTTTGGTCGCTGCATGCTGTAGCTCAACAGTGGCATGGCGGCGCTTGACGACCAGTTTGCCGGCAAAGTGCTGATGGTAACCATCAATGGCGACCGGCCTCCCGTCTCGCCGAACGACCTTGTCAAAGCTCTAGGCATTTCGCACGACATCCAAATAAGTTACTTGATCGTCGAAGTCTGTCTGCCACCGGCTGATTTCTACGTCAGGTTCCGGACAACTTTCAACTACAGTCGTGTGTTCGAATCCTCCCAGCATTTGTTCTACGATGGCGGGCTGGTGAGCTTTGATTGGTGGCACCCAGGATGGGGCTCGGTGCCCTCTGAGCTTGAGTTTTTAACAAAGCTTACCTTCCACAGCATGCCTCCACGTGCTTGGAACAGCGAGTCCATGAACGAGCTTATCAACGACCTTGGAGGTGAGCTTGTAAGTATGTTTGTTCCCCTAGACAGCTGGGCTCTGATGGTTATGGCATGGATGAAGAAGCCGTCCACCATACCAAAGGTGATTGGTGTTGAGATACCGTTGCAGGAACTGGGGTTGTACTATTCGTCGCCACCAAGGCCGCCACGGACCATGTTAGGGATGTACCTGTATCGAGTGTTCGTGCATGTCGAAGAACTGGTCAATCCATCAATCGAAGTCCTGCCGCCGCTGCTGGTGCCAGGGTCCGTCGATGACGTCCATTACAGGAGTCAACGTCAGACTTTCCCCGTGTTGCTCGGGACGATGGATGGCACAGGGCCTACTCCATCGCGCGGCGGAGGCCACAGCTTCTTTGGGAGAAGAGGCAGGGCTGGCTGCCTGGATGTGCTCTAATTTGAGGTAACAACTGAATCTTGTCACATACTAGTTAAATCCAAGCTATGGTTGTGAAGCACTGATATGCCAGTACATTTGATTGTGACCTGTTCTAATTTTGTACCTGAACTTTTTTTAGAAAGGGTAGTACATCAACTTAATGTGCTAGCAGAACTTATTGTGTTGTCTATCTGTTTTCTTTGCACAGCATTCAAGATATTTCCCTGTCATTGATAAAGATGATGAACCGTTATATACGACGTTGTTGGTTTCAACACAGCCCTACCCGTAGTGATCCACTGCTTCCATCCTGATTGTGCCGCCTGCGTGAAATTTTTGTATGCAAGTTCAGTGTGCTATGATGTTCTATATGATTGTGTCAACTATATAAGTTTTTTACTGAGCATCAGCAATGCATATGGCTGAAAGATGTATTTACGAGCATCGACCGATGGGTCTCTCTCTCTATCTCTCTCTCTCTCACACACACACACATACACACACGCGCACACACGCGCACCCGCACAAGTGGGACCCGTTGAATTATTTATTTGCTCATGACAGCTTTTAATTAGGTTCCACTGTAATCTCACTTTTTTCTTAAGTTATTAATTGAGCTAAGTGACTTCAAAAAGTTGTACAGAAGCCTTGTTTGGGCCTTTCCGGCGTCGTTGAATGTGGGCTGAGAGGCCATGTTAGGTTGTACTATACTACACATGCCTTCTTTTTCAACATCAGCAATGCAACTGGGCCGACAGTTGTACACAGTATCCGGGTCAACTTGTTATTCTCCGCCCCGCTGGGCTGCAAACTTTCCTAGGAGGTATGCATTAGGCTTAACAACAAAATGGAGTTTAAGAAATAATAAATATGATGTAATTATAATAACTGGGCAGTAACTATGCACCAAACGCATAATTAGTTCAAAAATATATTATTTTTGGAATTTGAAAATTTTAATTTCATTACTTGTTCCGCGCGCAATATTTCGTTGGATTTTAACGTAATACAACTTTATTTTGAAATAATATTTAACCTGAGTAGAAATTTCAGATAAAAATATTTTGGATCCCATCAAAATGTGGGAATTTTTTTTGAATTCTGATTTGAGCGGTTGCTTGAAATTATTAATCGTTGTCCTAGCGAGAAGTTGAGCTGTACTTTTAACAAACTGTAAATGGGCTGTAGTAAATTCCATTAGAATTAAAAAATGGGATGTACATTCTTACAAATTGCAAATGGGTTATATGTTCTCTGCCAAATCCGAGCTATGGGCCTACTAAGTTGACGCGTACCAAGGGCTTTGTCAACTTAGTCAATATAAATGATTCTAGCTACAGTGATCGTACGATGTCCATCCAACGGCTGTAGTGCTTCTTCAACCTCTGGTCTTCTTGCGCCAACCGCCCAAAGCAGCGCCAGTCGTGTCGCGTGCTCCTGCCTCCGTGGCCGACTGTGATGCCCCGGAGGCCTCACCGCCCCGTACTACTCCCACCGCTGGCCAGGCCATCCCTCTACTCACCCACACCCCCTGTTATTCTGCGGCGATGGCAGCCTCACACCGCAGCCGAACCAGTGAACCCTCGTACTCCTCTCCGCATGGGCTTCCACTACCGCGTCTTCCCCGGCTCCGCGTCATCCCCTTCCTAGGCCTCACCATCGTCCACCGCCCTGGTGCTCTCGGCGCGGCGTGGTCAACATGGTCAACGACCGACTTCCATCAGAAGAGTACTATACGTGGAGAGGCTGACAGCTGGGTCCAGGCGGCCGCAAGGAAGTGCCTCCTTATTATGCGCAAAATAGTTATTCCTCCACCTGACAGCAAAGACCCACCGGACGGGCCACCTTATTTCGCAAAAAAATGTTTCCCCCCTGACTGCTGGGACCCACCGGACGAGCCACCGTATTTCACGAAAAAATGTTCCCCCCGCTGTCAGCTCGGACCCTGCTAGCTTGGACCCACCAAGGTGGGAGGCTAACTTGTGGGCCTACTAAGTTGACTTGGACGAGGGCCTTTGTCAACTTTAGTCAATATGAACGATTCTAGCTCCAGTGACCGTACAATGTCCATCCAACGGCCGTAGTGCTTCTTCAACCTCTGGTCTTCTTGCTCTAGCCGCCCAAAGCAGCGCCGGTTGTGCCGCATGCTCCTGCCTCCCGTGGCCGGCTGTGCTGCCGTGGAGGCCTCGCCGCCCCCTATTATTCCCACCGCTGGCCAGGCCCTGCGGCGACGGCAGCCTCACACCGCAACCGAACCAGTGAACCCTCGTACTCCTCTTCGCACGGGCTTCCACTACCGCGTCTTCCCCGGCTCCGAGTCATCCCCTTCCTAGGCCTTGACGTCGTCCACCGCCATGGTGCTCTCGGCATGGCGTGGTCAACGTGGTCAAGGAACGACTTCCATCGGACATGGACTGTACGTGGAGAGGCTGACAGCTGGGTCCACGACCATAGTAAGGAAGTGCCTCCTTATTATGCGGAAAATAATGATTCCTCCACCTGACAACAGGGACCCACCGGACGGGCCACCGTATTTCACAAAAAAACGTTTCCCCCCTAACTGCTGGGACCCACCAGCTACATCTTCGCACGCAAGGAAGTGCGTCCGGGCAAAAAAAATGATTGGCCCCCCTGACTGCTGGGACCTACCAGCTACATCTTCGCACGCAAGCAAGTGCCCCCCTGACTGGTGGGACCCACCAGCTACATTTTTGCACGCAAGGAAGTGCCTAACAGTCGGGACCCACCTGGTCGAAGCATACGTAGTGTTGTCATTCTGGTCGCGAACGTGTACGTACATACTGGTGGATGTAGAGGCGTGCACGTGTCGTAGTAGAGGTGCGCACGTGTCGTAGTAGAGGCGCGCATGTAGCATGTACACGTACGTACAACGGCCAACATGCAAGAAAGAAAATATGGCCACGTACGTACATACGGGCGGGGTCTCGAACGCCTACTCGTGCATACGTACGACCAGGGCTCGTGTACATGGCTGGGTCGGAACAGAGAAACAACGTCGTCGTCGTGTTCATGGGGAGGAAACGGAATGCGTCGTGTTCATGGGGAGGCAACAGAATGCGTTGTGTTCATCGGGAGGCAACGAAACGCGTAGGAGCCAACCGGCTGGGTCGGAACAAAATGAGTCGTCGTGTTCATCGGGAGGGCTTGGATGGAACAGATGATGGAAACGAGGCCTGGCGTACCGCAAAATGGAGGAAACGGCCTTGTGTTCGACCGGCCACGTTCGAAACAGAATCTTGTTCATCGGGAGGGGTCTGGCGTACCACAAAACGGAGGAAGCGGACCTCCTACGGTCGAAACGGGGGTCCTGTTGATTGGGAGGGGTGTGGCGTACCGCAAGATGGACGAAACGGACTTGTGTTGGAGTGCTACGGTCAAAACGGGGGTCCTGTTCATCGGGAGGGGTGTGGCGTACCACAAAACGGGACTCCACGGGATACTGTTCATCTCCACCGTCGACCTCCTCTAGCCTCCACGGGCTCCTGTTCATCCACCCTCCACCCCGCGCTACTCCACCGGCTACTATTCAGCCACCCCTCCATGGGCACCCCTCCACCGTCTAATGTTCATCCAATCCTCCACGGGGTCGTCCTGTTCATCCAGTCCTCCACTGTTCATCCAATCGATCGGCTTCAGTTAGCAGCAGTAGCGAAGGAATCGCTCGATCGGGTTCGGTTAACAGCCATCGATCGACCGCTCGGGTTCAGTAACGCGTAGCCTGCAGTGCAATCGCTCGGGTTCAGTTAGAGCCCAACGCCTCGCTCGGGTTCAGTTAGAGCCAACGCCACGCACACACGCGCGTACGTGTACGAGAGTAACGCGCATCGCTCGGCCCCCGACCGCCCACCGTAACCGGGAACTCCCCAAAATTTTCCTCGCCCTCGCTTCTACCATGGTTTTTTCCGTCATGGACGGCCCAAAGAATGTCATGCAGCTGCGTCTCTGACCCGCCCAGGACGAAAAGCCCATTTACTGTCATGGTTTTTGTCATAGAAGTAGGAGCTCACCACATCTATGATGATACCGGGTTTTGTCACAATTATCGTCATAGAAGTGTCATATGTATGACAGAAAAAAGTTTCGTTCGGCCCAAAAAGTCACGGATGTGTCTTTTTTTTTGTAGTGTACGCTTCCGCTTTCGGTCTATGAGGGTACATGGACACACTCTCCCCGCTCGTTGGTATGCTTCTCCAAGATAGATCTTGCGTGATCATAGGAATTTTTTTGAAATACTACGTTCCCCAACAGTCGCATCCGAGCCAGGTCTATGCGTAGATGTTATATGCATGAGTAGAACACAAAGAGTTGTGGGCGATAATAGTCATACTGCTTACCAGCATGTCATACTTTGATTCGGTGGTATTGTTGGATGAAGCGTCCTAGACCGACATTACATGACCGTGTTCATGAGACTGGTTCTACCGCCGTGCTTTGCACATAGGTGGCTAGTGGGTGTCTGTTTCTCCAACTTTAGTTGAATCGAGTGTGACTACGCCCGGTCCTTGTTGAAGGTTAAAATAGCAAACTTGACGAAAAATCGTTGTGGTTTTGATGCGTAGGTAAGAACGGTTCTTGCTAAAGCCCGTAGCAGCCACGTAAAACTTGCAACAACAAAGTAGAGGGCATCTAACTTGGTTTTGCAGGGCTTGCTATGATGTGATATGCTCAAGACGTGATGATATATAAATTGTTGTATGAGATCGATGATCATGTTTTGTAACAGTTATCGGCAACTGGCAGGAGCCATATGGTTGTCGCTTTATTGTATGAAATGCAATCGCCATGTAATTGCTTTACTTTATCACTAAACGGTAGCGATAGTCGTAGTAGCAATAGTTGGCGAGACGACAACAATGCTTCGGTGGAGATCAAGGTGTCAAGCCGGTGATGATGGTGATCATGACAGTGCTTTGGAGATGGAGATCAAAGGCACAATATGATGATGGCCATATCATATCACTTATATTGATTGCATGTGATGTTTATCCTTTATGCATCTTATTTTGCTTCATACGGCGGTAGCATTATAAGATGATCTCTCACTAAATTTCAAGGTATAAGTGTTCTCCCTCAGTATGCAACATTGCTACAGTTCATCGTGTCGAGACACCACGTGATGATTGGGTGTGATAAGCTCTACGTTCACATACAACGGGTGCAAGCCAGTTTTGCACACGCAGAATACTCGGGTTAAACTTGACGAGCCTAGCATATGCAGATGTGGCCTCAGAATACTAAGACCGAAAGGTCGAGCGTGAATCATATAGTAGATATGATCAACATAGTGATGTTCACCATTGAAAACTACTCCATCTCACGTGATGATCGGACATGGTTTAGTTGATATGTACCACGTGATCACTTAGATGATTAGAGGGATGTCTATCTAAGTGGGAGTTCTTAAGTAATATGATAAGTTGAACTTTAATTTATCATGAACTTAGTACCTGATAGTATTTTGCATGTCTATGTTGTTGTAGATAAATGGCATGTGCTATTGTTCAGTTGAATTTTGATGCATTCCTAAAGAAAGCTAAGTTGAAAGACGATGGTAGCAACTACACGGACTGGGTTCATAAGTTGAGGATTATCCTCATTGCTGCACAGAAAAATTACGTCCTAGAAGGACCGCTAGGTACCAGACCCGATGCAGGAGCAACACCAGATGTTATGAACGTCTAGCAGAGCAAAGCTCATCACTACTCGATAGTTCAGTGTACCATGCTTTATGGCTTAGAAGCGGGACTTCAACGACGTTTTGAACGTCATGGAGCATATGAGATGTTCCAGGAGTTGAAGTTAATATTTCAAGCAAATGCCCGGATTGAGGGATATGAAGTCTCCAATAAGTTCTATAACTGCAAAATGGAGGAGAATAGTTCTGTCAGTGAACATATACTCAGAATGTGTGGGTACCACAATCACCTGACTCAGTTGGGAGTTAATCTTTCGGTTGATAGTGTCATTGACAGAGTTCTTCAATCACTGCCACCAAGCTACAAAAGCTTCATGATGAACTATAATATGCAAGGGATGGATAAGACGACTCCCGAGCTCTTCACAATGCTAAAGGTTGCGGAGGTAGAAATCAAGAAGGAGCTGTTGGGGAACGTAGCAGAAATTCAAAATTTTCCTACGTGTCACCAAGATCTATCTATGGAGAAACCAGCAACGAGGGGGAGGAGAGTGCATCTACATATCCTTGTAGATCGCTAAGCGGAAGCGTTCAAGAGAACGGGGTTGAAGGAGTCGTGCTCGTCGTGATCCAAATCACCGGAGATCCTAGTGCCGAACGGACGGCACCTCCGCGTTCAACACACGTACAACCTGGTGACGTCTCCCACGCCTTGATCCAGCAAGGAGAGAAGGAGAGGTTGAGGAAGACTCCACCCAGCAGCAGCACAACGGCGTGGTGGTGATGGAGGAGTGTGGCAATCCAGCAGGGCTTCGCCAAGCACCGCGGGAGAGGAGGAGGGAGAGAGGTAGGGCTGCGCCAGGGAGAGGTGAAACTCATGTGTTGGCAGCCCCAAAACCCTCAAGTATATATAGGGGAGAGGGAGGGGTGCGCCCCCTCTAGGGTTTCCACCCCAAGGGGTGCGGCTGCCCCAATCCCATCTAAGGGTGGCAGCCAAGGGGAAGAGGGGGGAAACTTGCCCCCCAAGTTAGGTGGAAGCACCCCCTCCCCAAACCCTAGGCACCTTGGGCCCTTGTGGGGGGCGCACCAGCCCACCTAGGGCTGCTCCCCTCCCACACTTGGCCCATGCAGCCCTCTGGGGCCGGTGGCCCCACTTGGTGGACCCCCGGGACCCTCCCGGTGGTCCCGGTACGTTACCGATAAAACCCGAAACTTTTCCGGTGACCAAAACAGGACTTCCCATATATAAATCTTTACCTCCGGACCATTTCGGAACTCCTCGTGACATCCGGGATCTCATCTGGGACTCCGAACAACATTCGGTAACCACATACAAACTTCCTTTATAACCCTCGCGTCATCGAACCTTAAGTGTGTAGACCCTACGGGTTCGGGAACCATGCAGACATGACCGAGACGTTCTCCGGTAAATAACCAACAGCAGGATCTGGATACCCATGTTGGGTCCCACATGTTCCACGATGATCTCATCGGATGAACCACGATGTCAAGGACTCAATCGATCCCGTATACAATTCCCTTTGTCTAACGGTATTGTACTTGCCCGAGATTCGATCGTCGGTATACCGATACCTTGTTCAATCTCGTTACCGGAAAGTCTCTTTACTCGTTCTGTAACACATCATCCCACGATCAACTCTTTAATCACATTGTGCACATTATGATGATGTCCTACCGAGTGGGCCCAGAGATACCTCTCTGTCACACGGAGTGACAAATCCCAGTCTCGATTCGTGCCAACCCAACAGACACTTTCGGAGATACCTGTAGTGCACCTTTATAGCCACCCAGTTACGTTGTGACGTTTGGTACACCCAAAGCATTCCTACGGCATCCGGGAGTTGCACAATCTCATGGTCTAAGGAAATGATACTTGACACTAGAAAAGCTTTAGCATACGAACTATGATCTTTGTGCTAGGCTTAGGATTGGGTCTTGCCCATCACATCATTCTCCTAATGATGTGATCCCGTTATCAATGACATCCAATGTCCATGGTCAGGAAACCGTAACCATCTATTGATCAACGAGCTAGTCAACTAGAGGCTTACTAGGGACATGGTGTTGTCTATGTATCCACACATGTATCTGAGTTTCCTTTCAATACAATTATGGCATGGATAATAAACGATTATCATGAACAAGGAAATATAATAATAACTAATTTATTATTGCCTCTAGGGCATATTTCCAACAGTCTCCCACTTGCACTAGAGTCAATAATCTAGTTCACATCGCCATGTGATTAACACTCACAGGTCACATCGCCATGTGACCAACACCCAAGAGTTTACTAGTGTCATTAAACTAGTTCACATCATCATGTGATTAAGACTCAATGAGTTCTGGGGTTTGATCATGTTTTGCTTGAGAGAGAGGTTTTAGTCAACGGGTCTGCAACATTCAGATCCGTGTGTACTTTGCAATTCTCTATGTCATATTGTAAATGCTGCTTCCACGCTCCACTTGGAGCTATTCCAAATGGTTGTTCCACTATACGTATCCGGTTTGCTACTCAGAGTCATTCGGATAGGTGTTAAAGCTTGCATCATCGTAACCCTTTACGCCGAACTCTTTATCACCTCCATAATCGAGAAACAAATTCTTATTCCTCTAAGGATAATTTTGACCGCTATCTGGTGATCCACTCCTTGATCACCTTTGTACCCTCTTGCTAGACATGTGGCAAGGCACACATCAGGTGCGGTACTTAGCATAGCATACTGTAGAGCCTACGTCTAAAGCATAGGGGACGACCTTCGTCCTTTCTCTCTTTTCTGTCGTGGTCGAGCTTTTAAGTCTTAACTTCATACCTTACAACTCAGGCAAGAACTCTTCCTTTGACTGATCCATCTTGAACACTTTCAAGATCATGTCAAGGTACGTGCTCATTTGACAGTATCATTAAGCGTTTTTGATCTATCCTCATAGATCTTGATGCTCAATGTTCAAGTAGCTTAATCTAGGTTTTCACTTTGAAAAACACTTTTCAAATAACCCTATATGCATTCCAGAAATTCTACATCATTTCTGATCAACAATATGTCAACAACATATACTCATCAAAAATTCTATAGTGCTCCCGCTCACTTCTTTGGAAATACACGTTTCTCATAAACTTTTTATAAACCCAAAATCTTTGATCATCTCATCAAAGCGTACATTCCAACTCCGAGATGCTTACTCCAGTCCATGGAAGGATCGCTGGAGCTAGCATACCTTTTAGCATCCTTAGGATCGACAAAACTTTTCTGATTGTATCACATACAACCTTTCCTTACGAAAACTGGTAAGGAAACTATTTTTGACATCCATCTGCCAGATTTCATAAATGCAGCTAATGCTAACATGATTCCGGCGGACTTAAGCATCGCTATGGATGAGAAAATCCCATCGTAGTCAACTCCTTGAACTTGTGAAAAACTCTTCGCCACAAGTCGAGCTTCATAGACGGTGACATTACCGTCCACATCCGTCTTCTTCTTAAAGATCCATTTATCTCAATGGCTTGCCGATCATCGGGCAAGTCCACCAAAGTTCATGCTTTGTTCTGATACATGGATCCTATCTCGGATTTCATGGCTTCTAACCATTTGTTGGAATTTGGGCCCACCATCGCTTCTCCATAGCTCGTAGGTTCATTGTTGTCTAGCAACATGACCTTCAAGATAGGATTACTGTACCACTCTGAAGTAGTACGCATCCTTGTTAACCTACGAGGTACGGTAGTGACTTGATCCAAAACTTCATGATCACTATCATAAGATTCTACTTCAATTGGTGTAGGCGCCATAGGAACAACTTCCTGTGCCCTGCTACACACTTGTTGAAGTGACGGTTCAATAACCTCATCAAGTCTCCACCATCCTCCCACTCAACTTTTCGAGACAAACTTTTCCTCGAGAAAGGACCCGATTCAAGAAACAATCCCTATTGCTTTCGGATCTGAATTAGGAGGTATACCCAACTGTATTGGGTGTCCTATGAAGATGCATTTTATCCACTTTGGGTTCGAGCTTATCAACCTGAAACTTTTCCACATAAGCGTCGCATCCCCAAACCTTTAATAAATGACAACTTAGGTTTCTCTAAACCATAGTTCATACGGTGTCATCTCAACGGAATTACGTGGTGCCCTAATTAAAGTGAATGTGGTTGTCTCTAATGCCTAACCCATGAACGATAGTGGTAATTCGATAAGAGACACCATGGTATGCACCATATCCAATAGGGTGCAACTATGATGTTCAGACACACCATCACACTATGGTGTTCCAGGCGGTATTAATTGTGAAACAATTTCCACAATGTCTTAATTGCGTGCCAAAGCTCATAACTCAGATACTCATCTCTGTGATCATATCATAGACATTTTATCCTCTTGTCACGATGATCTTCAACTTCAGTCTGAAATTACTTGAACCATTCAATAATTCAGACTTGTGTTTCATCAAGTAAATATACTCAACATCTACTCGAATCATCTGTGAAGTAAGAACATAACGATATTCACTGCATGCCTCAGCACTCATTGGACTGCACACACCAAAATGTGTTACTTCCAACAAGTTGCTATCTTGTTCCGTCTCAGTGAAAATGAGGCTTTTCAGTCATCTTGCCCATGTGGTATGATTTGCATATCTCAAGTGATTCAAAATCAAGTGAGTCTAAACGATCCATCTGCATGGAGTTTCTTCATGCGTATACACCAATAGACATGGTTCGCATGTCTCAAACTTTTCAAAACCGAGTGAGTCCAAAGATCCATCAACATGGAGCTTCTTCATGCGTTTTATACCAACATGACCTACATGGCAGTGCCACAAGTAAGTGGTACTATCATTACTATCTTATATCTTTTGGCATGAAAATGTGTATCACTACGATCGAGATTCAATAAACCATTCATTTAGGTGCAAGACCATTAAAGGTATTATTCAAATAAATAGAGTAACCATTATTCTCCTTAAATGAATAACCGTATTGCGATAGACATAATCCAATCATGTCTATGCTCAACGCAAACACCAAATGACAATTATTCAGGTTTAATACTAATCTTGATGGTAGAGGGAGCGTGCGATGTTTGATCACATCAAACTTGGAAACACTTCCAACACATATCGTCAGCTCACCTTTAGCTAGTCTCCGTTTATTCTGTAGCTCTTTTATTTCGAGTTACTAACACTTAGCAACCGAACCGGTATCTAATACCCTGGTGCTACTAGGAGTACTAGTAAAGTACACATTAACATAATGTATATCCAATATACTTCTATCGACCTTGCCAGCCTTCTCATCTACCAAGTATCTAGGGTAATTCTGCTCCAGTGGTTGTTCCCTTTATTACAGAAGCACTGAGTCTCGGGTTTGGATTCAACCTTGGGTTTCTTCACTAGAGCAGCAGCTGATTTGCTGTTTCATGAAGTATCCCTTCTTGCCCTTGCCCTTCTTGAAACTAGTGGTTTCACCAACCATCAACAATTGATGCTCCTTCTTGATTTCTACTTTCGCGGTGTCAAACATCACGAATACCTCAAGGATCATCATATCTATCCCTGATATGTTATAGTTCATCATGAATCTCTAGCAGCTTGGTGGCAATGACTTTGGAGAAACATCACTATCTCATCTGGAAGATCAACTCCCACTCGATTCAAGTGATTGTTGCACTCAGACAATCTGAGCACAAGCTCAACGATTGAGCTTTTCTCCGTTAGTTTGCAGGCTAAGAAAATCGTCGGAGGTCTCATACCTCTTGACGTGGGCACGAGCCTGAAATCCCAATCTCAGCCCTCGAGACATCTCATATGTTCCGTGACGTTTCGAAAACATCTTTGGTGCCTCAACTCTAAACCGTTTATCTGAACTATCACGTAGTTATCAAAACGTGTATGTCCGATGTTCGCAACATCCACAAACGACGTTTGGGGTTCAGCACATTGAGCGGTGCATTAAGGACATAAGCTTTCTACTGTCCGCATAATCGCTACTGTCAACTTTCAACTATATTTTCTCTAGGAACATATCTAAACAGTGGAACTAAAGCGCGAGCTTACGACATAATTTGCAAAGATCTTTTGACTATGTTCAGGATAATTAAGTTCATCTTATGAACTCCCTCTCAGATAGACATCCCTCTAGTCATCTAAGTGATTACATGATCCGAGTCAACTAGGCCGTGTCCGATCATCATGTGAGACGGACTAGTCATCATCGGTGAACATCTTCATGTTGATCGTATCTACTATACGACTCATGCTCGACCTTTTGGTCTCTTGTGTTCCGAGGCCATGTCTGTACATGCTAGGCTCATCAAGTCAACCTAAGTGTTTCGCGTGTGTAAAACTGTCTTACACCCGTTGTATGTGAACGTAAGAATCCATCACACCCGATCATCACGTGGTGCTTAGAAACGACGAACTTTCGCAACGATGCACAGTTAGGGGGAACAGTTTCTTGAAATTTTAATGAGGGATCATCTTATTTACTACCGTTGTTCTAAGCAAATAAGATGCATAAACATGATAAACATCACATGCAATCAAATAGTGACATGATATGGCCAATATCATTTTGCTCCTTTTGATCTCCATCTTCGGGGCTCCATGATCATCATCGTCACAGGCATGACACCATGATCTCCATCATCATGATCTCCATCATCGTGTCTTCGTGAAGTTGTCTCGCCAACTATTACTTCTACTACTATGGCTACCGGTTAGCAATAAAGTAAAGTAATTACATGGCGTTGTTTAATGACACACAGGTCATACAATAAATAAAGACAACTCCTATGGCTCTTGCCGGTTGTCATACTCATCAACATGCAAGTCGTGAGTCCTATTACAAGAACATGATCAATCTCATACATCACATATCATTCATCACATTCTTCTTGGCCATATCACATCACATAGCATACCCTGCAAAAACAAGTTAGGCGTCCTCTAATTGTTGTTTGCATGTTTTACGTGGCTGCTATGGGTTTCTAGCAAGAACGTTTCTTACCTACGCAAAACCACAACATGATATGCCAATTGCTATTTACCCTTCATAAGGACCCTTTTCATCGAATCTGTTCCGACTAAAGTTGGAGAGACTGGCACCCGCTAGCCACCTTATGCACCAAGTGCATGTCAGTCGGTGGAACCTGTCTCACATAAGAGTACGTGTAAGGTCGGTCCGGGCCGCTTCATCCCACAATACCATCAAAACAAGATTGGACTAGTAATGGTAAGCATATTGAACAAAATCAACGCCCACAACTACTTCGTGTTCTACTCGTGCAAAGAATCTACGCAATAGACCTAGCTCATGATGCCACTGTTGGGGAACGTACCAGAAATTCAAAATTTTCCTACGTGTCACCAAGATCTATCTATGGAGAAACCAGCAATGAGGGGAAGGAGAGTGCATCTACATACCCTTGTAGATCGCTAAGCGGAAGCGTTCAAGAGAACGGGGTTGAAGGAGTCGTACTCGTCGTGATCCAAATCACCGGAGATCCTAGTGCCGAACGGACGGCACCTCCGCGTTCAACACACGTACAGCCCGGTGATATCTCCCACGCCTTGATCCAGCAAGGAGAGAAGGAGAGGTTGAGGAAGACTCCACCCAGCAGCAGCACAACGGCGTGGTGGTGATGGAGGAGCGTGGCAATCCAGCAGGGCTTCGCCAAGCACCGCGGGAGAGGAGGAGGGAGAGAGGTAGGGCTGCGCCAGGGAGAGGTGAAACTCATGTGTTGGCAGCCCCAAAACCCTCAAGTATATATAGGGGAGAGGTAGGGGGTGCGCCCCCTCTAGGGTTTCCACCCCAAGGGGTGTGGCTGCCCCAATCCCATCTAAGGGTGGCGGCCAAGGGGGAAGAGGGGGGAAACTTGCCCCCCAAGTTAGGTGGAAGCACCCCCTCCCCAAACCCTAGGCGCCTTGGGCCCTTGTGGGGGGGCGCACCAGCCC
The DNA here is from genome assembly GCF_002162155.2 of Triticum dicoccoides. Lineage (NCBI taxonomy): Eukaryota > Viridiplantae > Streptophyta > Magnoliopsida > Poales > Poaceae > Triticum > Triticum dicoccoides. The sequence goes on from NC_041383.1 coordinate 715,850,128, forward strand.
ACCTGGGGCTGGTCCCCTCCCACACTTGGCCCATGCAGCCCTCCGGGGCCGGTGGCCCCACTTGGTGGACCCCCGGGACCCTCCCGGTGGTCCCGGTACGTTACCGATAAAACCCGAAACTTTTCCGGTGACCAAAACAGGACTTCCCATATATAAATCTTTACCTCCGGACCATTCCGGAACTCCTCGTGATGTCCGGGATCTCATCCGGGACTCCGAACAACATTCGGTAACCACATACAAACTTCCTTTATAACCCTAGCGTCATCGAACCTTAAGTGTGTAGACCCTACGGGTTTGGGAACCATGCAGACATGACCGAGACGTTCTCCGGTCATTAACCAACAGCGGGATCTGGATATCCATGTTGCCTCCCACATGTTCCACGATGATCTCATCGGATGAACCACGATGTTAAGGGCTCAATTGATCCCGTATACAATTCCCTTTGTCTAACGGTATTGTACTTGCCCGAGATTCGATCGTCGGTATACCGATACCTTGTTCAATCTCGTTACCGGTAAGTCTCTTTACTCGTTCCGCAACACATCATCCTGCGATCAACTCTTTAATCACATTGTGCACATTATGATGATGTCCTACCGAGTGGGCCCAGAGATACCTCTCCGTCACACGGAGTGACAAATCCCAGTCTCGATTCGTGCCAACCCAACAGACACTTTCGGAGATACCTATAGTGCACCTTTATAGCCACCCAGTTACGTTGTGATGTTTGGTACACCCAAAGCATTCCTACGGCATCCGGGAGTTGCACAATCTCATGGTCTAAGGAAATGATACTTGACATTAGAAAAGCTTTAGCATACGAACTACGATCTTTGTGCTAGGCTTAGGATTGGGTCTTGTCCATCACATCATTCTCCTAATGATGTGATCCCGTTATCAATGACATCCAATGTCCATGGTCAGGAAACCGTAACCATCTATTGATCAACGAGCTAGTCAACTAGAGGCTTACTAGGGACATGGTGTTGTCTATGTATCCACACATGTATCTGAGTTTCCTTTCAATACAATTATAGCATGGATAATAAACGATTATCATGAACAAGGAAATATAATAATAACTAATTTATTGTTGCCTCTAGAGCATATTTCCAACAAGAGCATCAAGTGTTGATGGTCAACAAGACCACTAGTTTCAAGAAGGAGGGCAAAGGGAAGAAGGGGAACTTCAAGAAGAATGGCAAGCAAATAGTAGCTCAAGTGAAGAAGCCCAAGTCTGGACCTAAGCCTGAGACTGAGTGCTTCTACTGCAAAGGGACTGGTCACTAGAAGCGGAACTGCCCCAAGTATTTGGCAGATAAGAAGGATGGCAAAGTGAAAGGTATATTTGATATACATGTTATTGATGTGTACCTTACTAATGCTCGTAGTAGCGCCAGGGTATTTGATACTGGTTCTGTTGCTCACATTTGCAACTCGAAACAGGGGCTACAGATTAAATGAAGATTGGCTAAGGACGAGTTGATGATGCACGTGGGAAATGGTTCCAAAGTCGATGTGATCGCCGTCGGCACGCTACCTCTACATCTACCTTCGGGATTAGTTTTAGACCTGAATAATTGTTATTTGGTGCCAGCGTTAAGCATGAACATTATATCTGGATCTTGTTTGATGCGAGACGGTTATTCATTTAAATCAGAGAATAATGGTTGTTCTATTTATATGGGCAATATCTTTTATGGTCATGCACCCTTGATGAGTGGTCTATTTTTATTGAATCTCGATAGTAGTGATACATTCATAGTATTGAAGCCAAAATATATAAGTTTAATAATGATAGTGCAACTTATTTGTGGCACTACCGTTTAGGTCATGTTGGTGTAAAGCGCATGAAGAAACTCCATGTTGATGGGTTTTTGGAATCACTTGATTATGAATCACTTGATGCTTGCGAACCATGCCTCATGGGGAAAATGACTAAGACTCCCTTCTCCAGAACAATGGAGCGAGCAACAGACTTGTTGGAAATAATACATACTGATGTATGCGGTCCGATGAGTGTTGATGCTCGTGGCGGGTATCGCTATTTTCTGACCTTCACAAATGATTTGAGCAGATATGGGTATATCTACTTGATGAAACACAAGTCTGAAACATTTGAAAAGTTCAAAGAATTTCAGAGTGGAGTGGAAAATCATCATAACAAGAAAATAAAGTTTCTACGATCTGATCATGGAGGTGAATATTTGAGTTACGAGTTTGGTCTGGATTTGAAACAATGTGGAATAGTTTCGCAACTCACGCCACCTGGAACACCACAGCGTAATGGTGTGCCCGAACGTCGTAACCGCACTTTATTAGATATGGTGCGATCTATGATGTCTCTTACTGATTTACCGCTATGATGTTGGATTTATGCTTTAGAGACAGCTGCATTCACGTTAAATAGGGCACCATCTAAATCCGTTGAGGCGACACCATATGAACTGTGGTTTGGCAAGAAACCCAAGTCATTTCTTAAATTTGGGGCTGCGATGCTTATTTGAAAAAGCTTCAACCTGATAAGCTCTAACCCAAATCGGAGAAATGTGTCTTCATAGGATACCCAAAGGAGATGGTTGGGTACACCTTCTATCACAGATCCGAAGGCAGATATTCGTTGCCAAGAATGGATCCTTTCTAGAGAAGGAGTTTCCCTCGAAAGAAGTGAGTGGGAGGAAAGTAGAACTTGATGAGGTAATTGTACCTGCTCCGTTATTGGAAAGTAGTACATCATAGAAATCAGTTCCAGTGATTCCTACACCAATTAGTGAGGAAGCTAATGATGATGATCATGAAACTTCTGATCAAGTTACTACCAAACCTCGTAGGTCAACTAGAGTAAGATCCGCACCTGAGTGGTACGGTAATCCTGTTCTGGAAGTAATGTTACTTGACCATGATGAACCTACGAACTATGAGGAAGCAATGATGTGCCCAGATTCCGCGAAATGGCTTGAGGCCATGAAATCTGAGATCGGATCCATGTATGAGAACAAAGTGTGGACTTTGGTTGACTTGCCCGATGATCGGCAAGCCATAGAGAATAAATGGATCTTCAAGAAGAAGACTGACGCTGATGGTAACGTTACTGTCTACAAAGCTCAACTTGTTGCGAAAGGTTTTCGACAAGTTCAAGGAGTTGACTATGATGAGACCTTTCTCACCCATAGCGATGCTTAAGTCAGTCCGAATCATGTTAGCAATTACAGAATTTTATGATATTGAAATTTGGCAAATGGATGTCAAAACTGCATTCCTTAATGGATATCTTAAATAAGAGTTGTATATGATGCAACCAGAAGGTTTTGTCGATCCAAAAGGTGCTAACAAAGTGTGCAAGCTCCAGTGATCCATTTATGGACTGATGCAAGCATCTCGGAGTTGGAATATACGCTTTGATAGTGTGATCAAAGCATATGGATTTATACAGACTTTTGGAGAAGCCTGTATTTACAAGAAAGTGAGTGGGAGCTCTATAGCATTCCTGATATTATTTGTGGATGACATATTGTTGATCGGAAATGATACTGAATTTCTGAATGGCATAAAAGGATACTTGAATAAGAATTTTTCAATGAAAGACCTCGGTGAAGCTGCTTATATATTGGGCATCCAGAACTATAGAGATAGATCAAGATGCTTAATTGGACTTTCACAAAGCACATACCTTGATAAAGTTTTGAAGAAGTTCAAAATGTATCAAGCAAAGAAAGGGTTCTTGGCTGTGTTACAAGGTGTGAAGTTGAGTCAGACTCAATGCCCAACCACTTCAGAAGATAGAGAGAAAATGAAAGTCATTCCCTATGCTTCAGCCATAGGTTCTATCATGTATGCAATGCTGCGTACCAGACCTGATGTGTGCCTTGCTATTAGTTTAGCAGGGAGGTACCAAAGTAATCCAGGAGTGGATCACTGGACAGCGGTCAAGAACATCCTGAAATACCTGAAAAGGACTAAGGATATGTTTCTCATTTATGAAGGTGACAAAGAGCTCGTCGTAAATGGTTACTTCGATGCAAGCTTTGACACTGATCCGGATGACTCTAAGTCACAAATCGGATACGTATTTATATTGAATGGAGGAGCTGTAAGTTGGTGCAGTTCCAAGCAGAGCGTCGTGGCGGGATCTACGTGTGAAGCGGAGTACATAACTGCTTCGGAAGCAGCAAATGAAGGAGTCTGGATGAAGGAGTTCGTATCTGATCTAGGTGTCATACCTAGTGCATCGGGTCCAATGAAAATCTTTTCTGACAATACTGGTGCAATTGCCTTGGCAAAGGAATCCAGATTTCACAAGAGAACCAAGCACATCAAGAGACGCTTCAATTCCATCCACAATCAAGTCAAGGAAGGAGACATAGAGATTTGTAAGATACATACGGATATGAATGTTGCAGACCCGTTGACTAAGCCTCTCTCACGAGCAAAACATGATCAGCACCAAGACTCCATGGGTGTTAGAATCATTACTACGTAATCTAGATTATTGACTATAGTGCAAGTGGGAGAAGGAAATATGCCCTAGAGGCAATAATAAAGTTGTTATTTATATTTCCTTATATCATGATAAATGTTTATTATTCATGCTAGATTTGTATTAACCGGAAACTTAGTACATGTGTGAATACATAGACAAACAGAGTGTCACTAGTATGCCTCTACTTGACTAGCTCGTTAACCAAAGATGGTTAAGTTTTCTAGCCATAGACATGAGTTTTCATTTGATGAACGGGGTCACATCATTAGAGAATGATGTGATTGACTTGACCCATCCATTAGCTTAGCACAATGATCGTTTAGTTTAATGTTATTGCTTTCTTCATGACTTATACATGTTCCTATGACTATGATATTATGCAACTCCCGAATACCAGAGGAACACTTAGTGTGCTATCAAATGCCACAATGTAACTGGGTGATTATAAAGATGCTCTACAGGTGTCTCCGATGGTGTTTGTTGAGTTGGCATAGATCAAGATTAGGATTTGTCACTCCGATTGTCGGAGAGGTATCTCTGGGCCCTCTCGGTAATGCACATCACTATAAGCCTTGCAAGCAATGTGACTAATGAGTTAGTTGCGGGATAATGAATTACGGAAACGAGTAAAGAGACTTGCCGGTAACGAGATTGAACTAGGTATGATGATACCGACAATCGAATCTCGGGCAAGTAACATACCGATGACAAAGGGAACAACGTATGTTGTTATGCGATTTGACCGATAAAGATCTTCGTAGAATATGTAGGAGCCAATATGAGCATCTAGGTTACGCTATTGGTTATTGACTGGAGATGAGTCTCGGTCATGTATACATAGTTCTTGAACCTGTAGGGTCCGCACGCTTAATGTTCGATGATGATCGGTATTATGAGTTTACGTGTTTTGATGTACCAAATGTAGTTAGGAGTCTCGGACATAAAGATTGATATATTGGATGACTATATTCGTACACATGAATGGTTTCGAGGTGTATCGGGTATTCACCGGAGTACCACTACTAGGAAAATACTTATAGGTAGACATTTAGCAGTAGTGTGGGTTATATACCCAACACTACTGGTATGTACTAGTAGCGCTTGGTAAAGAACGCGCTATTGCTACTTAATAATAGCAGCGTTTGTTAGCTTGGGTCGCGCTGCTGTTACGTGGACCGCAGGGCAAAAACGGTAGCCCACTTAGCTTTAGCGTTTGCTTTGAATGGGCGCTACAGCTAGTGGGCTTAGCAGTAGTGTCGGCCCGTACGCAGCGTTACTACTACACAAAAAGAAAACCGCCCCCCCGCACCCCTCTCGCTCACATCGATCCTCTCCCTTTGCCCGCCGCCGCCGCCGCGGTTAGGGTTCCTTCCCACCTCACCCCAGTCGACGGTGTTGCCGCAGCAGCACCCCAGCCACCATGCGCGCCACCGCCGCCGCAGGTAACACTCGTCCTCCCCTAAGCAACGCTCCTCCCCCCTCTTGTCGCCCCTACGCGGCGCTCCTCCCCCCTCTCGTCACCCCCTCTGTCGCCGGCCTCCTCCCACTCCCCTTGCTGACCCTACGTGGCACTCCGCCCCCTCTAATAATTAGTATCACATATGGATTAATAGGGTTAGTATCACATATGCATCTCTAGATCCTACAGTTAATTAGTATCACATATCATCTTATATGTTACTAGATCTTAGGATTTGGCATGCACACTTGAAGTGTTGTTCGCATATGTAGTGTGATGGCCTTTCATGTTTCCTCGTGTGATTGGGCAGAGAGTAGAGAGAGGGGTTAGCTGAGATAAGTAGAGTCTTTTTGTTGCTCACCGAAACTTGGGTTTCAATTCTTGATTAGCAGTTTAGCACATATATGAACACCACTGGTTGTTGGAACTAATCCAGATGCACATATATGAACACCACTGGAGCAGTGGCGGCGGCGGTGCCTAGTATTCTAGGGTTTAGAGAGGGGTTCTCTCTCTCATCATGCCTTGGCTTTTGTTTAGTGTTGCGCCGCTCGACAAAGGGGAGGGGCCGTAGAGGCGTAGACCAGGCCTGAGTTGGGCTAGAGCAGGCATATTAGATAGAGTCCAGAGCGGTTGATGCAAAGGGAAGCATGCACTTGCAGTCTTGTTTCATTGCCAAAGGTGGAATGGATGTTTACTTATTGTGTTTTGTGAATCTTGTGTCATGCTATTTTGAAAGATTCTAAGTTGGTTCAACTTTTGGATGTGGGAATAGATAAAGTGTTCCCCTGGATTGATCCACTTAGTTCAGTTGTCCTTGATGAGGATGGAAGTGTTTTTACCTTTGTGTCAGGGCTGGGAGTTGTCCTTGATGAGGATGGAAGAGTTATTGCTCTGCTTTGCCATGCTTGCAGAGATAATGCATAATTGATATTTGTGTAGTTGCCTTTTAGGAGTTATTGCTCTGGTAGTATTGCCTTTTAGGAGTTATTGCTTTGAACTGAACTACAATTTAGTTGTTATTTTGCTTTAGGGAAATGGCTCCACCACCACCACCACCATGTCGACAGTGCAAGTCAAGGTGTGCCAGCAGCCTTGCAACTGGCACGTTGTTCGGTATCTACTATGAGTCTAGTTTTCTTCATGCGGCGGTAATAAATTATATGAAACTAGTAACCACTATTTTGTTTTTAGTGTTATTGGCATTAATGCATCATGTATATATCATTTTGCTTTTTGTACACATATCATCCCATGCAATGTGAGGTTGGAATTCAACAAGCTAACCGGAGACTCTATGACCTTTGAGGCTCCTGGGGGGCCCTACACTATGGAGGTCGAGAAAGGACGAAATATGATGCAGGTGGGAGGAGATGGATGGGTCCGTTTCATCGCCCACATGTGTATCACCGGTGGTGAGTTGATCAGCTTCTCCTTCAGAGCATAAAGACCCAAGTTGGTCGTCATTTATGTCAACAAAGCAGAAGATGATGAGGATGATGAGGATGATGAGGATGATGAGGATGATGACGACCCACTTGATGAAGCCATCGTAGCTCAAAGAATGAGGTTGAGCGAGGAGGAGGTGTGCAACCTATGGGACATCATTCCGCCACGTGCTGACTTCATCGGGGTGCCATTCATGACCCGCTGACAAGTACCATGGTTGATCGGCATATCATGGTATGTTGCATTTACTGTAGTAATTTGATGATATGCTTTATTGTTATACTTAGTGTAGAATCCGATGATATATATGCTTAGTGAATCTTATATGCTTTATTCTTATACTTAGTGTAGAGTCCGATGATATATATGCTTAGTGAATCTTATATGCTTAGTGAATCCGATGATCTATATGCTTAGTGAATCCGATGATATATATGCTTCATGTAGAATCCAAAGAACTGTTAATAGTGTAGAATCCATATATACTTATTAGTAGAATTCATGCTTAGTATAAATGTAGTACTGTCTTTTGATAGTGTAGAATGTGTGAGGCTACTTACTAATTGATATGTTTTTCTTATTCAGAAATTGCCAAAGAGCCTATCTGAGAGTTATCAAGCCTGATGAAGAAGGCTCTGCTGGAATACGCCTTACCACGAGGGGCTCCATCACCACCTGTGTGTACGGCGTGGACATGGACGGTCGCACACACTTCAACTTGGTTGGGTGGAAGAGCTTCCTCATCGGCAAGAATCTTCATGTTGGACAGGCAATCCTAATGACTGTCAAGAACACCCACCGCTCAGGCTTGAGGATGATGATCGTCATTGATATCATCTAAAACTACATATGCATGTGTGTGGCTGCTGAACTATATATATGCTAGTATGACTACCTAGTAGACTTATCAACTATGATCTATCCATGCATTTTTGACTACTATATATGAGTTTGTGAGATTGTGTGGTTATATTAAATGTGGTATTGTCATTAATGTTTGTGAGATGGTTCTGTGAACTTAGTTTATTTGCACTGGACTTGTCTTGATTTCCATGAATATTGCATCTGACTTCTTTTTATTATTTTCAATTTCTATTTACCTAGTTGTAGTGTGGGGAGAAAATAGGGCGCTACTACTACGTGATGATAGTAGTAGCGTTGGTAGAGAAAGATGTGCTACTACTAAGTATTTTAGCTGCAGCGCTTGTTTAGAAACGCGCTACTATTAAATAATAGTTATAGCGCCCTAGCAGTAGCGTGGGTGCCCGTGCTACTGGAATGTAAAAAACCAGCGCCACTAGTAAGGTTTTCTCTAGTAGTGTACCGGGGGGTTACCGGAACCCCCTGGGGGGTTAATGGGCCTTCATGAGCTTTAGTGGAAGAGAGGAGGAGGCGGCCAGGTGGAGGCACACGCCCCCCAAGCCCAATCCGAATTGGGGGGGGGGGGCTTTCCTTCTCTCCCTCTTTCTCTTTCCTTCCCCTCCTAGTTGGACTAGGAAAGGGGGAACCTACTCCTAGTAGGAGTAGGTTCCCCCCTTGGGGCACGCCCCATGAGGCCGACCGAACCCCTCCTCCCCTCCTTTATATACGGGGGAGGGGACACCCCATAGACACACAAGTTGATCTCTTAGCCATGTGCGGTGCCCCCCTCCACAGATTTCCACCTCTGTCATATTGTCGTAGTGCTTAGGCGAAGCCCTCCATCGGTAACTTCATCATCATCGTCACCACGCCATCGTGCTGACGAAACTTTCCATCGGCCTTAGCTGGATCTAGAGTTCGAGGGACGTCACCGAGCTGAACGTGTGCAGATCACGGAGGTGCCGTATGTTCGGTACTTGGATCGGTTGGATCGTGAAAATGTTCGACTACATCAACCGCGTTACTAAAGCTTCCTCTTTCGGTCTACGAGGGTACGTGGACACACTCTTCCCGCTTGTTGATATGCTTCTCCTAGATAGATCTTGCATGATCGTAGGATTTTTTTTGAAATACTACATTCCACAACATTAATTGCCCCTCAACCTACTACATCTACTGAAAATATTGAATATGAAATTTCTTCGGGTATGATAGTACAACTGCTAGCTAATCCTTATGCAGGAGATGGAATGGAACATCCTGATATGCACTTGATACATGTGGAACAAATTTGTGGATTGTTTAAGCTTGCAGGTTTACCCAGGGATGAAGTTATGAAAAAGGTTTTCCCTTTATCTTTTAAGTATAGGCTATGCGATGATATTGGATCATGGAATTGGAATCGTTTAAAATTGGAGTTTCACCAAAACAAATTATCATATGCATCAAGTTCATCGTGATCAGAATTATATATATAAATTTTGGCCTTGTGAAGGAGAAAGTGTCGCTCTATCTTGGGGGGAGGCTTAAGTCAATGTTATATTCATGCCCCAATCATGAGCTCTCAAGAGAAATTATTATTCAAAACTTTTATGCTCGGCTTTCTCGTAATGATCAAACCATGCTGGATACTTCTTGTGGGATCTTCTGGAAAGAATTAAACGCAACTCTGAAGATTGGGAACTCGACGAAGGTAAAGAGTCAGGTATAAAGCTTAAGTATGATTGTGTTAAATCTTTTATGGATACCGATGCTTTTCAAAAGTTTAGCACTAAATATGGACTTGACTCTGAGATAGTAGCTTCCTTTTGTGAATCATTTGCTACTCATGTTGAACTCCCTAAAGAGGAATGGCTTAAATATGACCCACCTATTAAAGAACAGGTACCAGTTAAAGAAGAAACTATACTCTATAATGTTGATCCAGTTGTTCCTACTGCTTATATTGAAAAAAAAAACCTTTCCCTATTAGGATAAAGGAACATGCTAAGGTTTCAACTGTGGTTAACAAAAGCTCTATTAGAACACCTAAACCAGATGAACAAATTAGAGTTGAACCTAATATTGCTATGGTTAAAGATCTCTTAGAAGAAGATGTGGATGGGCATGTTATTTACCCCCTGATGAGCAGTTAGCTGCAATACATGTTGCTAATGGGACTCCTTGGTTTGCTGACTATGCTAATTACATTGTCGCTAAATATTTACCACCTAGCTTTACTTACCAACAAAAGAAAAATTCTTCTATGATTTAAGGCATTACTTTTGGGATGACCCACATCTTCATAAAGAAGGGGTAGATGGTATTATTAGATGTTGTGTACCTGAGCATGAACAGGGACAAATCCTACAGAAATGTCACTCTGAAGCTTATGGAGGGCATCATGCTGGAGATAGAATTGCTCACAAGGTATTGTAGTCTGGATTTTATTGTCCTACTCTCTTCAAGGATGATCGTAAGTATGTCTCATCTTGTGATGAATGCCAAAGAATAGGTAATATTGGTAAGCGTCAAGAAATGCCTATGAACTATTCTCTTGCTGTTGAACCATTTGATGTTTGGGTATTTGATTACATGGGACCTTTTCCTTCCTCTAATGGGTATACGCATATTTTGGTTACTGCTGATTATGTTACTAAATGGGTAGAAGCTATTCCAACTAGTAGTGTTGATCACAACACCTCTATTAAAATGCTTAAGGAAGTTATTTTCCCAAGGTTTGGAGTCCCTAGATATTTAATGACCGATGGTGGTTCACACTTTATTCATGGTGCTTTCCGTAAAATGCTTGCTAAGTATGATGTTAACCATAGAATTGCATCACCCTATCATCCTCAGTCGAGTGGTCAAATTGAGCTAAGCAATAGAGAAATAAAATTAATTTTGCAAAAGACTTTCAATAGGTCCAGGAAGAATTGGTCTAAGAAATTAGATGATGCACTTTGGGCTTATAGAACTGCATATCAAAATCCTATGGGTATGTCTCTGTATAAAATGGTTTATGGAAAAGCTTGTCATTTACCTCTTGAGTTAGAACATGAAGCATATTGGGCAGTTAAAGAACTCAACTATGACCTCAAACTTGCTGGTGAAAAGAGGTTATTTGATATAAGCTCATTAGATGAATGGAGAAGCCAAGCTTATGAAAATGCAAAGGTATTCAAAGAAAAAGTTAAAAGATGGCATGACAAAAGAATTCAAAAATGTGAGCTTAAAGTCTAAGAATATGTTCTTTCATACAACTCTCGTTTTAGATTCTTTGCAGGCAAGCTCCTCTCGAAATGGGAAGGCCCATATGTCATCGAGGAGGTTTACCGATCAGGTGCCATCAAAAATAATAATTTCGAAGGCACTAACCCGAAGGTTGTCAATGGGCAACGAATAAAGCATTATATCTCAGGTACGCCTATTAATGTTGAAAGTAATATTATACAAACTTTGACACTGGAACAACACATAAAAGAGTCCTTCCGGAACACTCCAGAACCGTCAAGATAAGGGGGTACGTAGTATGGTAAGTAAACAGACTCCGAAAAATCTGCAAAATATATTTTATCAGTTTTGGAATATTTTAAAATTTGGGAAATAAAGAAACTCCCAGGAAGCGTCCCCTGGTGGGCACAATACACCAGGGCGCGCCAGGCGCCTGGCGTGCCCATGTGGGTTGTGCCCACCTGGGACACTCCCGTACTCCATTTTTCTTCCATATGCTTGTCCTACAAAATAAAAATTCTATGTATACTCCCTGAACCTGTTAACCATCTATCACAGAGAAAATCCTCTGTTCTCTTTTCTTGCTGTTTCTGGTCAGATTTATCAAGCTAAGCATCATGTCTTCATGCTCCTCCAACCACATTGAAGAAAATGCTTGGCTGATGGAGATCGAACGAAGCAGAAGGAAGCAAAGGGCAAATTACCTTCTTCATCACCACCACCATCTTCTTCACCACAAAAGGATAACTGAGTGTCGTGTATGGGTGCTACGTCTTGAGCTTGCGTTGGTTTTCCTTGAAGAGGAAAGGGTGATGCAGCAATAGTAGCGTAAGTATTTCCCTCAGTTTTTGAGAACCAAGGTATCAATTCAGTAGGAGGTTCCTCAAAAGTCCCACGCACCTACACAAACAAACAAGAACTCGCAACCAATGCAATAAAGGGGTTGTCAATCCCTTCACGGCCACTTGCGAAAGTGAGATCTGATAAGATAGTATGATAAGATAAATACTTTTTGGTATTTTATAATATAGATTGGAAAAGTAAAGATGCAAATAAAAGTAGATTGAAAGCTTATATAATAAAAGATAGACTCGGGGGCCATAGGTTTCACTAGTGGCTTCTCTCAAGATAGCATAAGTATTACGGTGGGTGAACAAATTACTGTCCAGAAATTGATAGAAAAGCGAATAACTATGAGATTATCTAGGCATGATCGTGTATATAGGCATCACGTCCGTGACAAGTAGACCAACTCCTGCCTGCATCTACTACTATTACTCCACACATCGACCGCTATCCAGCATGCATCTAGAGTATTAAGTTCATAAAGAACAGAGTAACGCATTAAGAAAGATGACATGATGTAGAGGGATAAACTCATGCAATATGATATAAACCCCATCTTTTTATCCTCGATGGCAACAATACAATACGTGCCTTGCTGCCCCTGCTGTCACTGGGAAAGGACACCACAAGACTGGACCCAAAGCTAAGCACTTCTCCCATTGCAAGAAAGATCAATCTAGTAGGCCAACCCAAACTGATAATTTGAAGAGACTTGCAAAGATAACTTAGTCACACATAAAAGAATTCAGAGAAGATTCAAATATTTCTCATAGATAAACTTGATCATAAACCCACAATTCATTGGATCTCGACAAACACACCGCAAAAAGAGTTACATCGAATAGATCTCCAAGAAGATCAAGGAGAACATGGTATTGAGATTCAAAGAGAGAGAAGAAGCCATCTAGATAATAACTATGGACCCGAAGGTCTGTGATAAACTACTCACAACTCATCGGAGAGGCTATGGTGTTGATGTAGAAGCCATCCATGGTCAATTCCCCCTCCGGCGGAGCGCTGGCGAAGGCTCTGAGATGGGATCTCGTAGATACAGAAGGTTATGGTGGTGGAAATAGTTTTTCGTGGTCGCCCCTGATGTTCTCGGGGTACGTGGGTATATATAGGAGGAAGAAGTAGGTCGGTGGACGCCCGAGGGGCCCACGAGATAGGGGGCGCGCCCAGTAGGGGGCACGTCCTCCACCCTCGTGGCCTCCTCGATTGCTTCTTGACTTGCACTCCAAGTCCTCTGGATCATGTTTGTTCCAAAAAGATCGCTCCCAAAGGTTTCATTCCGTTTGGACTCCGTTTGATATTCCTTTTCTTCAAAACACTGAAATAGGCAAAAAAAACAGCAATACGGGTTGGGCCTCTGGTTAGTAGGTTAGTCCCAAAAATGATATAAAAGTGTAAAGTAAAGCCCATAAACATCCAAAACGGGTAATATAATAGCATGGAACAATCAAAAATTATAAATACGTTGGAGACGTATCAAGCATCCCCAAGCTTAATTCCTGCTCGTTCTCGAGTAGGTAAATGATAAACAACAGAATTTTTGATGTGGAATGCTACCTAGCATAATTCTCAATGTAATTTTCTTTATTGTGGCATGACTGTTCAGATCCAAATGATTCAAGATAAAAGCTTATAAAACATAAAAATAGTAATACTTCGAAGCATACTAACAAATAATCATGTCCTATCAAAATAGCATAGCCAAAGAAAGCTTATCCCTACAAAATCATATAGTTAGGCCATGCTTCATTTTCATTACACAAAATACTCCCATCATGAACAACCCCGATGACGAGCCGAGCAATTGGTTCATACTTTTTAACGCGCTTCAGTTTTTTCAACTCTTACGCAATACATGAGCGCAAGCCATGGACATAGCACTATGGTGGTATATGGTGGTGGTTATAAAAAAAGGGAGAAGATAGTCTCACATCAACTAGGCGTATCAACGGGCTCTGGAGATGCCCATCAATAGATATCAATGTGAGTGAGTAGGGATTGCCATGCAATGGGTGCACTAGAGATATAAATATATGAAAGCTCAACAAAAGAAACTAAGTGGGTGTGCATCCAGCTCGCTCGCTCATGAAGACCTAGGGCATTTTTAGGAAGCCCATCATTGGATATACAAGCCAAGTTCTATAATGAAAAATTCCCACTAGTATATGAAAGTGACAACACAAGAGACTCTCTATCATGAAGATCATGGTGCCATTTCGAAGCACAAGTGTGCAAAAAGAGATAGTAGCATTGTCCCTTCTCTCTTTTTCTCTCATTTTTTTGTTTGTCCTTTCTTTTTTTTTATTTGGCCTTTCCTTTTTTTGGTGGGCTCTTTGGCCTCTTTTTTTTAAAGTCCAAAGTCTCATCCCGACTTGTGTGGGAATCATAATCTTCATCATCCTTTCCTCACTTGGGACAATGCTCTAATAATGAAGATCATCACACTTTTATTAATTTACAACTCGAGAATTACAACTCAACACTTAGAAAAAAATATGACTCTATGTGAATGCCTCCGGTGGTGTACCGGGATATGCAATGAATCAAGAGTGACATGTATGAAAATTATGAGGGTGGCCTTGCCACAAATACAATGTCAACTACATGATCATGCAAAGAGCAATATGACAATGATGGAGCGTGTCATAGTAACGGAATGGTGGAAAGTTGCATGGCAATATATCTCGGAATGGCTATGGAAATGACATAATAGGTAGGTATGGTGGCTGTTTTGAGGAAGGTAAATAATGGGTGCATGATACCGGCGAAAGTTGCATGGCACAATAGAGGCTAGCCAAGTGGAAAGGTGAGTGTGCGTATATGCATGAACTCATATACTCCATGCAACAAATTTGTCACACAACTTTTACCATACGTGCATGCTACGAGACTTGCCAACTTCAACACAAGTATTTCTCAATTTCATAATTACCCACTAGCATGACTCTAACATTACCACCTCTATATCTCAAAACAATTATCAAGCATCAAATTGATCCTAGTGTTTTATGCACTTTCTATGATAGTTTTTATTATACCCAACTTGGATGCTCAACATTCTAGGACCAAATTTATAACCATAGCAAATACCATGCTGTTCTAAAAGACTATAAATATAATATAAGTGAAGCATGAGAGATCAACAATTTCTTCAAAATTAATCCACCGTCGTGCTCTAAAAGATATAAGTGAAGCACTAGAGCAAAGACTATCTAGCTCAAAAGATATAAGTGAAGCACATAGAGTATTCTAAAAATTCTAATCAAGTGGGCTTCTCCCAAAAGGTGTGTACATCAAGGATGATTTTGGAAAACTAAAAAGTAAATACTAATATCATACAAGACACTCCAAGCAAAACACATATCGTGTGGCGAATAAAAATATAGCTCCAAGTAAAGTTACCGATAAACAAAGACGAAAGAGGGGATGCCTTCCGGGGCATCCCCAAGCTTAGGATTTTGGCTATTATTGAATATCTTGGGTTACATGGGCATCCCCAAGCTTAGGCTCTTGCCAATCCTTATTCCATAGTCCATCAAATCTTTACCCGAAACTTGAAAACTTCACAACACAAAACTCAACAGGAAATCTCATAAGCTCCGTTAGTGAAAGAAAGAAAAAACACCACATAAGGTACTGTAATGAACTCATTATTTATTTATATTGGTGTTAAACCTACTGTATTCCAACTTCTCTATGGTTCATACCCTTACATACTAGCCATAGATGCATCAAAATAAGCAAACAACACACGGAAAACAGAATCTGTCAAAAACAGAACAGTCTGTAGAAATCTGTAACTCCCGAATACTTTTGAACTTTAAAAATTCTTACAAAATAGGAAGTCCTGGGAAATTTGTCTATTGATCTAAAACAAAAAGAATCAATGCAAAATCACGTTTCTGTGAATTACTAAAATTATTTTCGTGCGTGCAAAGTTTCTGTTTTTCAGCAGAATCAAATTAACTATCACCATAGGTTATCCTATAGGTTCTACTTGGCACAAACACTAATTAAAACATAAAAACACATCTAAACAGAAGGTAGAAGCAAAACTTATTACTAAACAGAAACAAAAACAAAAAACACAAATAAAATTGGGTTGCCTCCCAACTAGCGTTATCGTTTAACGCCCCTAGCTAGGCATAAAAGCGAGGATAGATCTAAGTAGTGACATCCTTGGCACTCGAAAAGGAAAGAGAGGGTCTCCTTTCTATGGCATTCATTCTTCTATTTAGGGAAAGCACATTGCCATTAATGGATGAAGTAAGATTAAGCACGTTACGGAAATTTGCATCTAAGCTAGCCTTCATCTCTTTGATAATTTCATTTTGGTAAAAGCATAAGAGAGTAGTAGATTCAACCTTATCATTCATAGGGTGCCAAAATATAGTTTTCATTTTTCATAGGTATCTATAGCATCCCCCTTAAGAAAACCTTCTTCAAAAATAGAATCTAGAACTTTCTTGAAAGAAGTGGGTAAGCTAACATAGAAACTTTTTAGGTAAACTTCAATTTGATATTGTGGCACATAGCTAGCTCGAATCCTTAATAACCTATCCCAAGCATCTTTTAAAGACTCATCAAGCAAATAGCAAAAAATTCCGGAGTCTTCTTCATGAAGAATATTTAAGCTCTCATTGGTGACCCCGGTGGGTCTTTCCATAGCATCATTATTTATGAGCTTAGAGAGGATAGAGGGGCTATCCAAGGTACTAGAACCCTGGAAAGGACCCTTAGTTCCTTTTGATTCGGCCATGGCAACGGGAAGGCAAACGGAAAAGAGAGAGGAGATTGGGAAAGAGAGGGCGAATAAAATGGCAAGGGTGAAGTGGGGGAGAGGAAAAGGAGAGGCAAATGGCAAATAATGTAAATGCGAGGGAGATGAGTTTGTGATGGGTACTTGGTATGTCTTGACTTGAGTGAAGACCTCCCCGGCAACGGCGCCAGAAATCCTTCTTGCTACGTCTTGAGCTTGCGTTGGTTTTCCTTGAAGAGGAAAGGGTGATGCAACAATAGTAGCGTAAGTATTTCCCTCAGTTTTTGAGAACCAAGGTATCAATCCAGTAGGAGGCTCCTCAAAAGTCCCACACACCTACACAAACAAACAAGAACTCGCAACCAACGCAATAAAGGGGTTGTCAATCCCTTCACGGCCACTTGTGAAAGTGAGATCTGATAGAGATAGTATGATAAGATAAATATATTTTTGGTATTTTATAATATAGATTGGAAAAGTAAAGATGCAAATAAAAGTAGATTGAAAGCTTATATGATAAAAGATAGACCCGGGGGGCATATGTTTCACTCGTGGCTTCTCTCAAGATAGCATAAGTATTACGGTGGGTGAACAAATTACTGTCAAGCAATTGATAGAAAAGCGAATAATTGTGAGATTATCTAGGCATGATCATGTATATAGGAATCACGTCCGTGACAAGTAGACCGACTCCTGCTTGCATCTACTACTATTACTCCACACATCGACCGCTATCCAGCATGCATCTAGAGTATTAAGTTCATAAAGAACAGTGTAACGCATTAAGAAAGATGACATGATGTAGAGGGATAAACTCATGCAGTATGATATAAACCCCATCTTTTTATCCTCGATGGCAACAATACAATACGTGCCTTGCTGCCCCTGCTTTCACTGGGAAAGGACACCGCAAGATTGAACCCAAAGCTAAGCACTTCTCCCATTGCAAGAAAGATCAATCTAGTAGGCCAAACCAAACTGATAATTTGAAGAGACTTGCAAAGATAACTTAATCACACATAAAAGAATTCAGAGGAGATTCAAATATTTCTCATAGATAAACTTGATCATAAACCCACAATTCATCGGATCTCGACAAACACACCGCAAAAAGAGTTACATCGAATAGATCTCCAAGAAGATCAAGGAGAACATGGTATTGAGATTCAAAGAGAGAGAAGAAGCCATCTAGCTAATAACTATGGACCCGAAGGTCTGTGGTAAACTACTCACAACTCATCAGAGAGGCTATGGTATTTATGTAGAAGCCCTCCATGGTTGATTCCCCCTCCGGCGGAGCGCCGACGAAGGCTCCAAGATGGGATCTCGCGGATACAGAAGGTTACGGTGTGGAAATAGTTTTTTGTGGTCGCCTTTGATGTTCTCGGGGTACGTGGGTATATATAGGAGGAAGAAGTAGGTCGGTGGATGCCCGAGAGGCCCACGAGATAGGGGGCGCGCCCAGTAGGGGGGCGCCCTCCACCCTCGTGGCCTCCTCGATTGCTTCTTGACTTGCACTCAAAGTCCTCTGGATCATGTTTGTTCCAAAAAGATCGCTCCCTAAGGTTTCATTCCGTTTGGACTCCATTTGATATTCCTTTTCTTCAAAACACTGAAATAGGCAAAAAAAAGCAATACGGGCTGGGCCTCCGGTTAGTAGGTTAGTCCCAAAAATGATATAAAAGTGTAAAGTAAAGCCCATAAACATCCAAAACGGGTAAAATAATAGCATGGAACAATCAAAAATTATAGATACGTTGGAGACGTATCAATGGGCACTCCCCTTGGCTTCCGCCAAGCTTGGGGGAGGTGCCCCGGTATCGTATCACCCCACTATCTTTTGCTTTTACTTATCTTAGTTCAATCTTTTGCTTAGAAGAAATAAAGTTTAGTTCAACCCTTTCCTTCTTTAAGAGTTTGCCTAGTGATTTATCATTATAATCATGTGCAAAGTTATATAACAAAGTTAGTTTGAGTTTTTTCTTTCTTTACTTTCATGTTGCAAATAAAGAATAGAAATAAGAAAGAAAGAAAAAGAGAAAGGAAGCAAATAAAAGAAGGGAAGTAAATCAATAAGATCATATACTAATCCTATGGTAGGTAATAGCACTACAAAAGGAAAAGTATAAGTAAGAAAATTTTACTAGAGATTGACAAATATAGCATTAGTCAATGAAGCAACTCATGAAATAATTAATAAGGGAAGGGATATTCCCATATAAATACACTATCCTAGAAATCTTTTGTGATTGTGAGCCCTCATCAAAATATTATATGCCAAAATTGTTGACATTGGACAAGGAAAACAACGTAATGGTTTATGCATGTTTATATTCACATAGAAGTCATATTGTCATAGATCCTTTAACATGTGATGCTTGCCCTTATCTTTGCTAGCCAAAAACTCCGCACTAAGTAGAGATACGACTTGTGCATCCAAAAACCCTTAAACTCAAACCTTTTTCAAGTGTCCACCATACCTACCTATGGATTGAACAAGATCCTTCAAGTAAGTTGTCATCGGTGCAAAAAGGCAATAAAAATTGCTTCTAAATATGTAAGATCATTTAGTGTGAGAGAAAATTGAGCGTTGTCTGAACTTGGATGACAAAGAATAAAAGCGACAGACTGCATAATAAAGGCTATCATCTTAAGGGGCAATACAACGTGACGTTCTTTTGCACTAAGGGATTGAGCATGCAAACAAATAAGCGCATGGCAACCTCTGCTTCCCTCTATGAAGGGCCTATCTTTTACTTTTATGCAAAGAGTCAAAGTTTTCCTTCTATTCCTTTTTATTTACTCTTTTGGCAAGCATCATGTGGTGAGGAAAGATCTAGGCACATATGTCTAGTTGAATGTAGATAGCATGAGTTATTATTGTTGACATCACCCTTGAGGTGAGTAAGTTGGGAGGAAAAATTATAAACCCCTATCTTTCTATGTGTCCGGTTGAAATGTTTTGCTCATGGGTACAAGGTGAGTGCTAGAAATCATAAAATACTATACGATGGTTGAGTATGTGGACTTGCTTAAGAGCTCCAATACATGACCCTTACTGAAAAGACGATGAATTGTAGTTGCAAAGTTGATTGAGAACATAGTATGTTGGTTTCTAATAGAGTTTTTGCTTTATACTTCGATTGTGTGATGAACTATTACTTATTTATGGGAAGTATATGATGCAAGTCCTATATTTAAATTTGTGGCTGTTATAATAATCAACATGATGCTTCTATGTTCGTATTTTGTTTTTATCGACACCTCTCTCTCAAAGCATGCGGGCATGTTTTTCGATTTCGGTTTTTGCTTGAGGACAAGCGAGGTCTAAGCTTGGGGGAGTTGATACGTCCATTTTGCATCAGTTTTCTTACTGTTATTTATAATGTTTTTATCCATAATAATGCTTTTTGGAGTAATTCGAATGCCTTTTCTCTCATAATTTGCAAGGTACACACCAAGAGGGAAAATTCCGACAGCTGGAAATCTGGACCTGAAAAAGCTACGTCAGGCCACCTATTCTGCACAACTCCAAATGGGTTGAAACTTCACGGAGATTTATTATGGAATATATAAGAAAACCAGAGGGGAGCCACCAGGTAGGCACAACCCACTTGGGCGCCAGGCCCCCCTGGCGCGCCCTAGTGGGTTGTAGCCCACTCAGCCCACCTCCGGTGCCCATCTCCTGGTATATAAGTGGTTTTGACCTAGAAAAAATAAGAATAATACTTTCGGGACGGAGCACCGCCGTCTCGAGGCGAAACTTGGGCAGGTCTGCCGGGGGAACTTCCCTCCCAGAGGGGGAAATCATCGTCATCATCATCACCAACAAC
>NC_041383.1:715871419-715911278 GCF_002162155.2 Triticum dicoccoides
GGGCAATCTCCATCAACATCTTCACCAACACCATCTCACCTCAAACCCTAGTTCATCTCTTGTATTCAATCTTGTTACCGGGACTATAGATTGTTGCTAGGGGGTGACTAGTAGTGTTCAGATCCATTATGCATACTAATACCCCTCTGATAATGAGCATCTTTGTTGTTTGTGAGTAGTTGCCTTTGTTCTTGAGGTCACAGGAGAAATCATGTTGCAAGTAATCATGTGAATTTGATATGTGTTCGATATTTTGATAGTATGTATGTTGTGATTACCTTAGTGGTGTCATGTGAACGTCGACTACATGACACTTCACCATATTTGGGCCTAAGGTAATGCATTGTGGAGTAGCAATTAGATGATGGGTTGCGAGAGTGACAGAAGCTTAAACCCCATTTTATGCGCTATTACGTAAGGGACCGATTGGATCCAAAAGTTTAATGCTATGGTTAGAATTTATTCTTAATACTTTTCTCATAGTTGCGGATGCTTGCGGGAGGGTTAATCATAAGTAGGAGGTTTGTTCAAGTAAGAATAGCACCTAAGCACCGGTCCACCCACATATCAAATTATCAAAGTAGCGAACACTAATCAAACCAACATGATGAAAGTGACTAGATGAAATTCCCGTGTACCCTCAAGAACGCTTTGTTTATTATAAGAGACCGTTTTGGCCTGTCCTTTGCCTCAAAAGGATTGGGCTACCTTGCTTCATACTTGTTAATATTATCGTTACTTGCTCGTTACAAATTATCTTGCTATCAAACTACTCGCTACTTACATTTTCAGCACTTGCAGACATTACCTTACTGATAACTACTTGTCATTTCCTTGCACTCCTTGTTGGGTTGACACTCTTACTTATCGAAAAGAGCTACAATTGATCCCCTATACTTGTGGGTCATCACACCGCACACGGCTAAGACAAATCTTGGTGTATCTTTGGGATGCCCCCCTCCCCCGTATATAAAGGAGGAGGGGAGGAGGCGGCCGGCCTAGGGGCGTGCCAAAGGGGGGAGTCCAACTAGGACTCCCAATCCTAGTTGGACTCCCTTTCCATTTCTGGAGGGGAGAAGAGGGAAGGAAGAGGAAGAGGAGAAGGAAAGGGGAGGGGACGCCCCCTCCCTAGTCCAATTCGGACTCCCTATAGGGAGGGGCGCGACCACCCCTTGTGGACTGCCTCCCCTCTCCCCTGTGGCCCATGTAGGCCCAATATTCCCCCGGGGGTTTCCAGTAACCCCTCGGTACTCCGGTAAAATACCCGAATCACTCGAAACCATTCCGATGTACGAATACAACCTTCCAATATATGAATATTTACCTCTCGACCATTTCGAGACTCCTCGTCATGTCCGTGATCTCATCCGAGACTCCGAACAAACTTCGGTCACCAAAACACATAACTCATAATACAAATCGTCATCGAACGTTAAGCATGCAGACCCTACGGGTTTGAGAACCATGTAGACATGACCGAGAAATATCTCCGGTCAATAATCAATAGTGGAACCTGGATGCTCATATTGGCTCCTACATATTCTATGAAGATCTTTATCGGTCAAAGCGCATAACAACATACGACATTCCCTTTGTCATCGGTATGTTACTTGCCTGAGATTCGATCATCGGTATCATAATACCTAGCTCAATCTCGTTACCGGCAAGTCTCTTTACTTGTTCCGTAATGCATCATCCCATAACTAACTCATTAGTCACATTGCTTGCAAGGCTTATAGTGATGTGCATTACCGAGAGGGCCCAGAGATACCTCTCCGATACTCGGAGTGACAAATCCTAATCTTGATCTATGCCAACTCAACAAACACCTTCGGAGACACCTGTAGAGCATCTTTATAATCACCCAGTTACGTTGTGATGTTTAATAGCACACAAGGTGTTCCTCCGGTATTCGGGAGTTCCATAATCTCATAGTCAGAGGAATATGTATAAGTTATGAAGAAAGCATAACAATAAAACTAAACGATCATTATGCTAAGCTAACAGATGGGTCTTGTCCATCACATCATTCTCTAATGATGTGATCCCGTTCACCAAATGACAACACATGTCTATGGTCAGGAAACTTAACCATCTTTGGTTAACGAGCTAGTCAAGTAGACGCATACTAGGGACACTCTGTTTGTCTATGTATTCACACATGTACTAAGTTTCCGGTTAATAGAATTCTAGCATGAATAATAAACATTTATCATGATATAAGGAAATATAAATAACAACTTTATTATTGCCTCTAGGGCATATTTCCTTCACCAATGGGATTGTAATGAATCTCTTCTTCTTCCGCGCAGGCATCATCTTTAGCAATAGCATCTTCATCAACACTAGCAATAGCATCTTCATCAACATGAGCAATAGCATCATCATCAACATGAGCAATAGCATCACCACAAACTACTATGGTTCTATCATTGATCTCCTCTTCATTTGGTTGGCTACTTGGTGGTTGGCTAGAAGAATTGTGGACATACACGTCGTCACTACCATCATGTATTGGGAGGACATATTCCAGTTCAAGTTGAGTTGTAGCCGAGAAACTTCAACCTTTGTAACAAATAATTCATGTGACTTGTCTTGTGACCCCTCAACTTTATCCTTGTACACATTCCAATGTAATTCGGAGGTGATGGGCATACTGTTTAATCGAGACTTTACTCCCACTCCAACATCATACCTCCCAATAAGCTTCACCTCATCACTTGGCTTAATCCAATATAAGACATTTCTCACTTTCACTACAATATTCTCATAGCTTGGGCTTGTGTCAAAAACCATGGAATCCTCTCTTCCATCGGCATTTTCATTCATAAATACCGCCTTGTACAAATAATGCACATTAACGACTATCCATCTGAGAACAATGAAAAAAACCAAGTCATCCATGAGCCGACCAACTCATATGGATGAACTAACTACAATATTCAAACTTTGAATCAAGGAACTTGTATGCATTGCATTCAAACAACAAGAAAAACTTGGTCAAATTAAATCCATAGCCTTAATTATAGCCTTAACCCTAACCCTAACCCTAACCCTAATCCTTTCCTAACAAAGCCACTAACCCTAGCACAAGATCTTGCTACCCCCAACAATGCTAGGCACACGATACATAGGCAAAGCACAAACATAACCATAAATGCATCATATTGTTTGGTTTCACAATAACAATACAAAGAACTAGGGTTTGCAACATAGTGAGCAATGCAACCAAAATTGGTGACTCCAACCAACCAAAAGAAGGGGGAGTGGGAGAGGTACCTTGGGTAATGCAAATGCTCCTGATCCACTAGACAAATCTCTAGCAATGGAGAGGATTTTAGTGGGTGCTTTGGTGGGGAAGAGATGGGGGAAATAGGTTGAGCTCGAGGGGAAGAAGGAGATTGGGGGTGAGTGGGTGGGTGGGGCCCACCCATTCACCCCAACTCTGGGCCTACCTGTTGGGGAACGTAGCAGAAATTCAAAATTTTCCTACGTGTCACCAAGATCTATCTATGGAGAAACCAGCAACGAGGGGAAGGAGAGTGCATCTACATACCCTTGTAGATCGCTAAGCGGAAGCGTTCAAGAGAACGGGGTTGAAGGAGTCGTACTCGTCGTGATCCAAATCACCGGAGATCCTAGTGTCGAACGGACGGCACCTCCGCGTTCAACACACGTACAGCCAAGTGACGTCTCCCATGCCTTGATCCAGCAAGGAGAGAGGGAGAGGTTGAGGAAGACTCCATCCAGCAGCAGCACAACGGCGTGGTGGTGATGGAGGAGCGTGGCAATCCTACAGGGCTTTGCCAAGCACCGTGGGAGTGGAGGAGTACTTGGGAGAGCGGGAGGGCAGCGCCAGAACTTGGGTGCGGCTGCCCTCCCACCCCCCACATATATATAGGGGCAAGGGAGAGGGGAGCCGGCCCCCTCAGATCCAATCTGAGGAGGGGGCGGCGGCCAAGGGGGGAGGAGTGCCTCCCAAGTCAAGTGGAGGCCCTCCCCCTTAGGGTTTCCCCTCTCCCATGCGCATGGGCCTTGTGGGGGCTGGTGCCCCTAGCCCATTAAGGATAGGGCGCCCCCTTACAGCCCATGCTGCTGTATTGGACGTGGTGGAACAATTTCTAGACCTCCGGACCCCTCCGGAATCCTCCGGAACCTTCTGGAAGCTTCCCGGTACAATACCGAAAAAACCCGAACTTTTCCCGGAACCCGAACAACAACTTTCCATATATAAATCTTTACCTCCGGACCATTATGGAACTCCTCGTGACGTCCGGGGTCTCATCCGGGACTCCGAACAACATTCGGTAACCACATACAAACTTCCTTTATAACCCTAGCGCCATCGAACCTTAAGTGTGTAGACCCTACGGGTTCGGGAACCATGCAGACATGACCGAGACGTTCTCCGGCCAATAACCAACAGCGGGATGTGGATACCCATGTTGGCTCCCACATGTTCCACGATGATCTCATCAGATGAACCACGATGTCAAGGACTCAATCAATCCCGTATACAATTCCCTTTGTCTAGCGGTATTGTACTTGCCCGAGATTCGATCGTCGGTATACTGATACCTTGTTCAATCTCGTTACTGGCAAGTCTCTTTACTCGTTCTGTAACATATCATCCCGCGATCAACTCTTTGATCACATTGTGCACATTATGATGATGTCCTACCGAGTGGGCCCAGAGATACCTCTCCATCACACGGAGTGACAAATCCCAGTCTCGAGTCGTGCCAACACAACAGACACTTTTGGAGATACCTGTAGTGCACCTTTATAGCCACCCAGTTACGTTGTGACGTTTGGTACACCCGAAGCATTCCTACGGTATCCGGGAGTTGCACAATCTCATGGTCTAAGGAAAAGATACTTGACATTAGAAAAGCTTTAGCATACGAACTACACGATCTCTGTGCTAGGCTTAGGATTGGGTCTTGTCCATCACATCATTCTCCTAATGATGTGATCCCGTTATCAACGACATCCAATGTCCATGGTCAGGAAACCATAACCATCTATTGATCAACGAGCTAGTCAACTAGAGGCTTACTAGGGACATGGTGTTGTCTATGTACCCACACATGTATCTGAGTTTCCTATCAATACAATTATAGCATGGATAATAAATGATTATCATGAACAAGGAAATATAATAATAACTAATTTATTATTGCCTCTAGGGCATATTTCCAACAGTCTCCCACTTGCACTAGAGTCAATAATCTAGTACACATCGCCATATGATTAACACTCACATGTCACATCACCATGTGACCAACATCCAAAGAGTTTACTAGTGTCACTAAACTAGTTCACATCATCATGTGATTAAGACTCAATGAGTTCTGGGGTTTGATCATGTTTTGCTTGTGAGAGAGGTTTTAGTCAACGGATCTGTAACATTCAGATCCGTATGTACTTCGCAAATCTCAAGGTCATATTGTAAATGCTGCTTCCACGCTCCACTTGGAGCTACTCCAAATGGTTGCTCCACTATACGTATCCGGTTTGCTACTCAGAGTCACTCCAATAGGTGTTAAAGCTTGCATCGACGTAAACCTATACGTCGAACTCTTTATCACCTCCATAATCAAGAAACATGTCCTTATTTACTCCAAGGACAATTTTGACCGCTGTCCAATGATCCATTCCTGGATCATTCTTTGTACCCCTTGACTGACTCATGGCAAGGCACACTTCCGGTGCGGTACACAGCATAGCATACTATAGAGCCTACGTCTGAAGCATAGGGATGACATTCGTCCTTTCTCTCTCTTCTGCCGTGGTCGAGCTTTAACTCTTAACTTCATACCTTACAACTCAGGCAAGAACTCCTTCTTTGATTGATCCATCTTGAACACCTTCAAGATCATGTCAAGGTATATGCTCATTTGAAAGTACCATTAAGCGTTTTTTGATCTATCCTCATAGATCTTGATGCTCAATGTTCAAGTAGCTTAATCCAGGTTTTCTATTGAAAAACACCTTTCAAATAACCCTATATGCTTTCCAGAAATTCTACATCATTTCTGATCAACGATATGTCAACAACATATACTCATCAGAAATTCTATATTGCTCCCACTCACTTCTTTGGAAATACAAGTTTCTCATGAACTTTGTATAAACCCAAAATCTTTGATCATCTTATCAAAGCGCACATTCCAACTCCGAGATGCTTACTCTAATCCATGGAAGGATCATTGGAGCTAGCATACCTTTTAGCATCCTTAGGATCGACAAAACCTTTCTGATTGTATCACATACAACCTTTCCTTACGAAAACTGGTAAGGAAACTCATTTTGACATCCATCTGCCAGATTTCATAAATGCAGCTAATGCTAACATGATTCCGATGGACTTAAGCATCGCTACGGATGAGAAAATCTCATCGTAGTCAACTCCTTGAACTTGTGAAAAACTCTTCGCCACAAGTCGAGCTTCATAGACGGTGACATTACCGTCCACGTCCGTCTTCTACTTAAAGATCCATTTATCTCAATGGCTTGCCGATCATCAGGCAAGTCCACCAAAGTCCATGCTTTGTTCTGATACATGGATCCTATCTCGGATTTCATGGCTTCTAACCATTTGTCAGAATTTGGGCCCACCATCGCTTCTCCATAGCTCGTAGGTTCATTGTTGTCTAGCAACATGACCTTCAAGACAGGATTACTGTACCACTCTGAAGTAGTACGCATCCTTGTCACCCTACGAGGTACGGTAGTGACTTGATCCAAAACTTCATGATCACTATCATAAGCTTCTACTTCAATTGGTGTAGGCGCCACAGGAATAACTTCCTGTGCCCTGCTACACACTTGTTGAAGTGATGGTTCAATAACCTCATCAAGTCTCGACCATCCTCCCACTCAATTCTTTCGAGAGAAACTTTTCCTTGAGAAAGGATCCGTTTCTAGAAACAATTACTTTTGCTTCCGGATCTGAGATAGGAGGTATATCCAACTGTTTTTTGGTGTCCTATGAAGATGCATTTTTATCCGCTTTCGGTTCGAGCTCATCAACCTGAAACTTTTCCACATAAGCGTCGCAGCCCCAAACTTTTAAGAAACGACAACTTAGGTTTCTCTAAACCATAGTTCAAACGGTGTCGTCTCAATGGAATTACGTGGTGCCCTATAAAGTGAGTGCGGTTCTCTCTTATGCCTAACCCATGAACGATAGTGGTAATTCGATAAGAGACATCATGGTACGCACCATATCCAAAAAGGTGCAACTATGATGTTCGGGCACACCATCACACTATGGTGTTCCAGGCGGTATTAATTGCGAAACAGTTTCCACAATGTCTTAATTGCGTGCCAAAGCTCGTAACTCAGATACTCATCTCTATGATCATATCATAGACATTTTATCCTCTTGTCACGATGATCTTTAACTTCACTCTGAAATTACTTGAACCATTCAATAATTCAGACTTGTGTTTCATCAAGTAAATATACTCAGTATCTACTCAAATCATCCGTGAAGTAAGAACATAACAATATTCACTGCATGCCTCAGCACTCATTGGACTGCACACATCAAAATGTGTTACTTCCAACAAGTTGCTATCTTGTTCCATCTTACTGAAACCGAGACTTTTCAGTCATTTTGCCCATGTGGTATGATTTGCATATCTCAAGTGACTCAAAATCAAGTGAGTCCAAACGATCCATCTGCATGGAGTTTCTTCATGCGTATACACCAATAGACATGGTTCGCATGTCTCAAACTTTTCAAAAACGAGTGAGTCCAAAGATCCATCAAGATGGAGCTTCTTCATGCGTTTTGCACCAATATGACTTACATGGCAGTGCCACAAGTAAGTGGTACTATCATTACTATCTTATATCTTTTGGCATGAAAATGTGTATCACTACGATCGAGATTCAATAAACCATTCCTTTTAGGTGCAATACCATTGAAGGTATTATTCAAATAAATAGAGTAACCATTATTCTCCTTAAATGAATAACCGTATTGCGATAAACATAATCCAATCATGTCTATGCTCAACGCAAACACCAAATAACAATTATTTTAACACCAATCTCGATGGTATAGGGAGCGTGCGATGCTTGATCACATCAACCTTGGAAACACTTCCAACACATATCGTCAGCTCACCTTTAGCTAGTCTCCGTTTATTCCGTAGGCTTTTATTTCGAGTTACTAACACTTAGCAACCGAACCGGTATCTAATACCCTGGTGCTACTAGGAGTACTAGTAAAGTACACATTAACTTAATGTATATCCAATATACTTCTATCGACCTTGCCAGCCTTCTCATCTACCAACTATCTAGGGTAATTCTGCTCCAGTGGCTGTTCCCCTTATTACAGAAGCACTTAGTCTCGGGTTTGGGTTCATCCTTGGGTTTCTTCATTGCAGCAGCAGCTGATTTGCTATTTCATGAAGTATCCCTCCTTGCCCTTGCCCTTCTTGAAACTAGTGGTTTCACCAACCATCAACAATTGATGCTCCTTCTTGATTCCTACTTTCGCGATGTCAAACATCGCGAATACCTCAAGGATCATCATATCAATCCCTGATATGTTATAGTTCATCACGAAGCTCTAGCAGCTTGGTGGCAATGACTTTGGAGAAACATCACTATCTCATCTGGAAGATCAACTCCCACTCAATTCAAGTGATTGTTGCACTCAGACAGTCTGCACAAGCTCAACGATTGAGCTTTTATCCCTTAGTTTGCAGGCTAAGAAAATCGTCGGAGGTCTTATACCTCTTAACGTGGGCATGAGCCTGAAATCCCAATTTCAGCCCTCGAAACATCTCATATGTTCCGCGACGTTTCGAAAACTTCTTTGGTGCCTCAACTCTAAACTGCTTAACTGAACTATCACGTAGTTATCAAAACGTGTATGTCCGATGTTCGCAACATCCACAGACGACGTTTGGGGTTCTGCACACTGAGCGGTGCATCAAGGACATAAGCTTTTTACTGATCGCATAATCGCTACTGTCAACTTTCAACTATATTTTCTCTAGGAACATATCTAAAACAGTAGAACTAAAGCGTGAGCTATGACATAATTTGCAAAGGGTCTTTTGACTATGTTTAGGATAATTAAGTTCATCTTATGAACTCCCACTCAGATAGATATCCCTCTAGTCATCTAAGTGATTACATGATTCGAGTCAACTAGGCCGTGTCCGATCATCACGTGAGACGGACTAGTCATCATCGGTGAACATCTTCATGTTGATCGTATCCTCCATACGACTCATGCTCGACCTTTCGGTCTCTTGTGTTTCGAGGCCATGTCTGTACATGCCAGGCTCGTCAAGTTAACCTAAGTATTTCGCGTGTGTAAATCTGGCTTACACCCATTGTATGTGAACGTAAGAATCTATCACACCCGATCATCACGTGGTGCTTCGAAACGACAAACTTTCGCAACGGTACACAGTTAGGGGGAACACTTTCTTGAAATTTTAATGAGGGATCATCTTATTTACTACCGTCGTTCTAAGCAAATAAGATGTATAAACATGATAAACATCACATGCAATCAAATAGTGACATGATATGGCCAATATCATTTTGCTCCTTTTGATCTCCATCTTCGGGGCTCCATGATCATCATCGTCACCAGCATAACACCATGATCTCCATCATCATGATCTCCATCATCGTGTATTCATGAAGTTGTCTCGCCAACTATTACTTCTACAACTATGGCTACCGGTTAGCAATAAAGTAAAGTAATTACATGGCGTTGTTTAATGACATGCGACTCATACAATAAATTAAGACAACTCCTATGGCTCCTGCCGGTTGTCATACTCATCGACATGCAAGTCGTGATTCCTATTACAAGAACATGATCAATCTCATACATCACATATCATTCATCACATTCTTCTTGGCCATATCACATCACATAGCATACCCTGCAAAAACAAGTTAGACGTCCTCTAATTGTTGTTTGCATGTTTTACGTGGCTACTATGGGTTTCTAGCAAGAACGTTCCTTACCTACGCAAAACCACAACGTGATATGCCAATTGCTATTTACCCTTCATAAGGACCCTTTTCATCAAATCCGTTCCGACTAAAGTGGGAGAGACTGGCACCCGCTAGCCACCTTATGCACCAAGTGCATGTCAGTCGGTGGAACCTGTCTCACGTAAGTGTACGTGTAAGGTCGGTCCGGGCCGCTTCATCCCACAATACCGTCGAAACAAGATTGGACTAGTAACGGTAAGCATATTGAGCAAAATCAACACCCACAACTACTTTGTGTTCTACTCGTGCAAAGAATCTACGCAATAGACTTAGCTCATGATGCCACTGTTGGGGAACGTAGCAGAAATTCAAAATTTTCCTATGTGTCACCAAGATCTATCTATGGAGAAACCAGCAACGAGGGGAAGGAGAGTGCATCTACATACCCTTGTAGATCGCTAAGCGGAAGCGTTCAAGAGAATGGGGTTGAAGGAGTCGTACTCGTCGTGATCCAAATCACCGGAGATCCTAGTGCCGAACGGACGGCACCTCCGCGTTCAACACACATACAGCCCGTTGACGTCTCCCATGCCTTGATCCAGCAAGGAGAGAGGGAGAGGTTGAGGAAGACTCCATCCAGCAGTAGCACAACGGCGTGGTGGTGATGGAGGAGCATGGCAATCCTGCAGGGCTTCGCCAAGCACCGCGGGAGAGGAGGAGTACTTGGGAGAGGGGGAGGGCTGTGCCAAAACTTGGGTGTGGCTGCCCTCCCACCCCCCACATATATATAGGGGAAAGGGAGAGGGGAGCTGGCCCCCTCAGATCCAATCTGAGGAGGGGGCGGCGGCCAAGGGGGGGAGGAGTGCCTCCCAAGTCAAGTGGAGGCCCTCCCCCTTAGGGTTTCCCCTCTCCCATGCGCATGGGCCTTGTGGGGGCTGGTGCCCCTAGCCCATTAAGGATAGGGCGCCCCCTTACAGCCCATGCTGTTGTATTGGACGTGGTGGAACAATTTCCGGACCTCCGGACCCCTCCGGAATCCTCCGGAACCTTCTGGAAGCTTCCCGGTACAATACCGAAAAAACCCGAACTTTTCCCGGAACCCGAACAACAACTTTCCATATATAAATCTTTAACTCCGGACCATTCTGGAACTCCTCGTGACATCCGGGATCTCATCCGGGACTCTGAATAACATTCGGTAACCACATACAAACTTCCTTTATAACCCTAGCATCATCGAATCTTAAGTGTGTAGACCCTACGGGTTCGGGAACCATGCAGACATGACCGAGACGTTCTCCGGCCAATAACCAACAGCGGGATCTGGATACCCATGTTGGCTCCCACATGTTCCACGATGATCTCATCGGATGAACCACGATGTCAAGGACTCAATCAATCCCGTATACAATTCCCTTTTTCTAGCGGTATTGTACTTGCCCGAGATTCGATCGTCGGTATACCGATACCTTGTTCAATCTCATTACCGGCAAGTCTATTTACTCGTTCCGTAACACATCATCCTGCGATCAACTCTTTGATCACATTGTGCACATTATGATGATGTCCTACCGAGTGGGCCCAGAGATACCTCTCCGTCACACGGAGTGACAAATCCCAGTCTCAATTCGTGCCAACCCAACAGACACTTTTGGAGATACCTGTAGTGCACCTTTATAGCCACCCAGTTACGTTGTGACGTTTGGTACACCCAAAGCATTCCTGCGGTATCCGGGAGTTGCACAATCTCATGGTCTAAGGAAAAGATACTTGACATTAGAAAAGCTTTAGCATACGAACTACACGATCTCTGTGCTAGGCTTAGGATTGGGTCTTGTCCATCACATCATTCTCCTAATGATGTGATCCCGTTATCAACGACATCCAATGTCCATGGTCAGGAAACCGTAACCATCTATTGATCAACGAGCTAGTCAACTAGAGACTTACTAGGGACATGGTGTTGTCTATGTACCCACACATGTATCTGAGTTTCCTATCAATACAATTATAGCATGGATAATAAACGATTATCATGAACAAGGAAATATAATAATAACTAATTTATTATTGCCTCTAGGGCATATTTCCAACACTACCGCCAAGCTTCCCCGCGGTAGGCCCTTTTTCCATGTCAGCTTATGTTAACGACCGTCAAGGGCCTGCCGTCACCCTACCGCCAGGACAGGTGGTGGTAGAAAAAGTGGTCAAATTCTATTTTTTAAGCCAGGGTAAGATCCGGCTAAAGTTTGGGAAAATGGTCGAAACACCAAATTTGGCCTCTCGGCTATAGATGCTCTCAGCCACGATGGGCAAATCCGACCCCCCCAAACGCCCACGGACGCGTCCGGGCGCGTCCGTGTACAGTGACCGGTCACACCTCAAATAATGCAATCCACATCCGGATACCTCAAATCCATATTATTACATGCAACGTAGTGATCTTTAAGCGGAGCTCGTACGATCGTTGTGGCCATGTCCGGCGTACGGCTGTGCTCCCAGAGTGTTGGACCGGTCGCCTGCAAGGTAGAGTAGGGCATGGGACACGAGCCAACTCATGGGACTCAAGGCACCGCCGTCTCCCATGCCCTACACTTCCTCATCATAGCCCGGAACCCGTTGGGTGCCTGTGCGGCACCCGGAGTGGTGTACCATATGGGGTGTCGGAGAATGTGACTCCGCCTTGCCGACGTCCACTGCCACCGCCTTCCGCGCTCATTGCCTCGCACGGCATGCACACCATGACATGGTTGCGTCAAACGACACCCACGGTGTGTCCATGACCTCGGCGCACTAACGGAGCGATTGCGCATCCGCTACCGCATTCGGACTTCAGACGGACCGCACCGCCTCCGGTGAGACACTGACGGCTGTCCAAGCGCCGGATCCATGCACCATTTGGGCGACGCAATGGATTCCCGATAGAAGGAGTCCGAGCACTGTCGTGCACGGACCTCTTTCCAGGCGCGATGGAGCGCAGGCGAAACGGTCATCTCCTCCTCGGGGCCATGTGGGATGAGTTCGGGATCGACGGATCTGTAGGTGAAGGACTTAGATCCGCTGCCCACCATGCCGGAGACGGCCGGAAGGCGCGAGAGACGAGTTTTGGTGGTGGAGGGGAGTGAAGGGGAGTGGAGTGGCTAGGGTTTGGTCCGACGAGCGGATGGAGAGGAATATATGTAGGATCGGGTGGGTCGGCGTGGGCCGGGTACGACGTGGTGGGCGTGTCTGGGCGCCCTCATATCCGCCCCATATTTGGGCTAGATGTGAAAGGTGCCGGTCAGTCCTCCGAACATTTGAGGGTCGTTTGAGGCACCCGTCTGGGTCAAAATTTTGCGACTGGGCGGCCCGCCTGGGCGTCTGAAATGGGTTTGAGACGCCCGGTTGTAGATGCTCTTAGGCTCCCGTTAAGAATTAGAATTTTCCTCCATCATGTGCCACTTTTGTCTTCTTATGGCTTGTTGAGTTGGTGCCCTAAGGAGAACCCATTATGTGATACTTAGAGCATCTCTAGCAGACCCCGCATAACGCTGACCCGCAAAACACGTTTGCAGTTCGCGGAAAAACGGCTTTGCAGGCCGGCGCAGACGGCCGCAGAGGCAGACCCCGCAAAACGGACCCGTATAAAAGGATATTCGCAGAATATACTCTTTTACGGGTCGGCTCTTGTGCCGCTGCCGCCGGTCCACAAATGTCAATATCACACTACAAAAATAAAACAATCATCCAAGCTACAAAATAATTATTCAGAAAAAGATCAATACCAACACAATACAACAATCATCCACATTACAAATAATTATTCAAATCACCGAAGCAAACTAAATAGTGCAATATAAAACTTGTCCCGAATATAAATAACACATGAATTAAATAAAAATGAATTGAAAAATGAGTTTGTTACTGTCCAGCCCTTTGCCAATGGTGCTCAATGAGATCCTCCTGAAGCTGAAAGTGGGTGTTTGCATTTCCAATCTCCTTGTATGTCTGAAAAAAATCTCTAATGCGGTTAGGGTCTCTACTGGTTTGACACGGCTACCCACATTGTTGTAGAAAAACTCCAAGTTCATGCCTCTCTCATCTTCGATAATCATATTGTGAAGGATAACACAACGCGTCATGATGTTTTTGAAGGTCCGCTTGTCCCAAAAAATGAGTAGGACCACGAACAATGGCAAACCTAGATTGCAAAACCCCGAATGCTCTTTCAATGTCTTTTCGGGCTGCCTCTTGCACCCTTGCGAATTCGCATTGTTTTTTAGTTTTGGGTTCTTTGATGCTCTTCATAAATGCGCACCAAGGAGGGTATATACCATCTGCCAGATAGTACCCTTTTGTGTATTCATGCCCATTGATAGTGTAGTTGCAAGCAAGAGCATCACCACTAGCAGGCCTAGCAAACAAATAAAACCGTTGCAACACATTTATATCATTGAGAGTGCCCGGCGTACCAAAAAAGCACTGTCAAATTCATAAATCCTCGGATGCTAAAGCCTCTAGCACAATTGTTGCATCACGAGACTTGCGACAATACATTCCCTGCCATTGCCTTCGGGTAATTTTTCCAATTCCAATGCATACAGTTAATGCTACCTAGCATGCCAGGCCAACCTTTCCTCTCATTAGATGCCATCAATTTTTTGTCATCCTCGTTGGGTGCCCGAAGATATTCAGGACCAAAGACACGGATGATCACTTGACCAACCTAGGCACTGACTCCATTGTGGTATCTTCACCAATGCAAAGGTACTCAGCGGCATAGTCAGCCGGAATGCCATATGCAATCACCCGCATAGCTGCCGAGATTTTTTGATATGCACTAAATCCCTTCAAGCCCGCGACATTTCTTCTTTGAGTAAAATACCGACAATTTGCCTCGCAAGCTTGAACAATTTTCACAAAGAGAGATCGGCGCATTCGGTACCTTCTCGGGAAGAGGTACGGTGGATATGTTGGATTCTCCGTGAAGTAGTCTTGCATCAACATCTCGTTCCCGAGATGGCGATCTCGAGGAGTACAAAGACGCCCGACGGTCGATCCTCGCCGCCTCTTTCGGTTCTCGCGTTCGTGCTCCTTCATGGCAAGGGCCATCACCAACGTTTGTTGCCGATAGTTTGCAAGCAGCGTCTCAACATCTGAGTCGTCCGAATCGGACGAATCATCAAGCAAAAACTTCTCGCACGGGCTCAATTCCATCTACATGAACAAAAATCGCACGTGCGCGTCAACCAACTATGCGTAGCGCTCGAAACAAATCACAAGCAAACACTCACCGGCGGCTCGTGGGGCGGGCGATCCCAGGCGGCGACTAGGGGCAGCTCGAGGGCGGTCGATCCCCGGCGGCGACGGCGACCAGGGGCGGCTCGTCTCGCCGGATCCGGGTGGGCGGTGCAGCGTATCGGTGGTGGAGGGTGGGGGACGCCCCCGCGGCGCGATTCCGCCGGCAGATTTGGTCGGAATCGCCGGTGGCCGACGGGCGAAACCAATGGCGGGCGGCGGCGGAAGGAGGTGGGGAAAGTGCGCGGGCTGAAATGTCCCTCCCGCCAACCGCTTTCCTGCGATACAGGGCACCGTAGGGGCGAGGCGAAAACCTGCGTATTCGCGTGTTGGGGCCGAGATTTTACCCAGCCCCTCATAAAAAATTATGGGCCGGACGCGTTTGCGGGGTCTGTTCGGGCAGGATTTTCTGCGCCGACCCGCATTTTGGCAGTTATTTTGCGGGTCGGGGTTTTTGCGGGGCCTGCTAGAGATGCTCGTATGATATGTGTACTCTAGCATCGTGTGTATTGCGTTTGTATCATGTTTGATCTTGGTTGATTGTACTTGTGGCTGTTTGTTTTATATATAAAGTGGGATGAAAACTTTTATGGGAGTATCTGATCTCTACACCTACCAATTGTTTAGTCTGTTTTTTAGGGGATCCAATTGTTTAGTCTGAACATTATTTCGCAATGGGCTTTTGTTTCCAACTACACATTGTTTAGTCAGAACATTAATTCGCAGTGGGCTTTTGTTTGCAACTACAGCTCCACCAAATTCGTCATATCCGCTGCAAACGATGAATCAAGTGTACTATTGTACTTCCTCCATTCAGGTTTATTAGGTCCCCTTTATTTTGAGTCAAAGTTTGATCATGCATTCAAATAATACAGTAATATGTAAACTTCTTTCGAAAAATATTTTGAGTCAAGTGTATTCTACTTCCCCCATTTGGGTTTCCATGCATTTAATTCACAAAAACTATGCCATAGAAAACTTCTTTCGAATACAAATCCAACAATATATTTTTTATATCATATACTTTATATACTTTAGTCAAATATAATGTCAAGGTTGGATCCAAAATACAATGAGGCCTAACAAACCCGGACAAAGGTAGTATTGAAAAAAAAGTCAAGTCCGTGATTCAAGCAGTCGACCGATGGCATAGGGGGAGCGATCAGCTGGGCCGGCCCATCTCCCACTGTAGGCTGTTCCAGTTTTGGGAACTTTCTAGAAGTTTCCCAGCCAGTTTTTATCGGTTTTGGGAACCTTCTAGAAGGTTCCTTAAGCTGGTTTTCTATTTTCCCTTTTCTTTCTTCTTTCTTCTTTCTTCTTTTTCTATTTTCTTTTCTTTTTTCCTGTTTTTTTATTTTTCTATCATTTTTTCTTTTTTCTTTTTTTTCCTTTTACTTTTTCCCTTTTCGTTTTCGTTTTTATTTTTAAAGTTTATTTTTTTAATGTTTGTGTTTTTGCAAAAATGTTTGTAAATTACACAAAATGTTTGCATTTATCATAAATTGCTTATATATTCAAAAAATGTTTTTGCTTTCAAATTTTATTCAGAATTCAAAAAATGTTTGTGCTTTTTCAAAATTTGTGCAGAAGTTTTAAAAATGTTCCTGTTTTCAATTTGGAAAACTCTTGGCTTCTACCGGCGGATCACACGCGAGCATCCGCCGGCTCGTCCGTACGACACGTGTCCCCTGGGAGTGGTCTTTTCTCTTTCTTTCGGTCAACCTGGCCACTGCTCATTGCTCGCTGCTCAATGCCAACTACGATGAGTTTCCGCAGCAAGG
Organism: Triticum dicoccoides; assembly: GCF_002162155.2. Taxonomy (NCBI): domain Eukaryota; kingdom Viridiplantae; phylum Streptophyta; class Magnoliopsida; order Poales; family Poaceae; genus Triticum; species Triticum dicoccoides. Next base: position 715,888,462 of record NC_041383.1, read on the forward strand.
CCTCTGTTGCAGTAAAAACTGCAACAAGACCTCTGTTTTACAAAAAATAATTTTACAGCTTGACCTTTGTTAAAAAAAACTAAATTGCAACAAGACCTTTGTTGCAAAAAAAATGAAACAAGACCTCTGTTGCAAACAAATTAAATTGCAACAATATCTCTCTTGCAAAAATTTCTGCAACATGACTCGTGTTGCAGAAATTTCCGGCAACATGACCTATGTTGCAATAATAAAAGGGTGACGCTCAGTCGCTCAATTGTAGGATCCGATGCAATTTCTTTTTTGACACAAGGCCTATTTTGCAAGGAAAACTATAACAGAGCTTTTGTTGCAAAAATAATTATTTTGCAACAGGCCTCTATTGAAGAAAAAAATTCTGCAACTTGTCCTTTGTTTGCAAAATTTCCGTAACATGATCCGTGTTACAGGAATTTTTCGCAACACCACCTGTGTTGCGATAATAGAGGATGACGCTCAGTCACTAAATCTGCCTGATCCCACGGCTCGCGAGGCGGCGGATCTTTTAAAAAGATCCGCCGGCCGACGCGTAGCGTTGCCCTTTCAATTTTGGTTCGGAAATTAATAAACTTTTCGTGTTTTTACGAAAAATGTTTCCGTTCCGTTTTCAAATTTTGTTCAGAAATTCAAAAATCGTTCTGGAATTTAAAAAATGTTCTTGCTATTCAAAAATTGTTTAGAAGTTCAAAAAATGTTCCTGTTTTCGATTTTGGTTCACAATTTATAAAAATGTTCGTGTTTTTGCGATAAATGTTCCTGTTTCCAAATTTTGTTCAGAAATTCAAAAAATGTTCTTGCTATTCAAAATTTGTTCAGAAGTTCAAAAAATATTCCTGTTTCAATATTGGTTTAAAGTTCAGAAAATTTTCGCAAATTTGAAAAATTGTTCGGAATAAAAAAAAGCAGCTATAGTTCTGGGCGCTACAGTACAAAATGTTCGTATTTTGAATTTTCAAAAAATGTTTCAAAATCTGGCGCTGATTCTAGTTCTTGAATACTTCGGGCTGTGTGCTAGACAACAACTGTCCTCATCTCCCGTTGCTAGCTGCATGCGCTCACGAGCGGGAGGGCTGGAGTTCCATCCCTAGCTAGCACACTTCATTTTTTGCCGGATTTTCAGTTTTGCGCCGTTTGCTACCGCACCCGCAAATGGGCCCGCCCAACATAGCGTCGTTTGTGCGTTTGCTCGAGCTCCCGTGCCGAGCTCCCTTCTCGGACGCCAGGACGCCCGATGTGCTGCTGCTTCCTCCATAAAAGACCCGACTATACCTGGCGCAGGAAAGGATGTGACTGAAAGAAAAACGAAAAATAAATCCAAGCGAGGTAGGAGGAATTTGATTATCTGTAACGGAGTTCGTGGATCTTTGGTCATATATCCTAAGTTGGTCAGCCTTTGGCAAAACATTCAAAGTTGATTGTTTGGTTTGATGATACATGTTTAAGACGTTTTTACAAATACAGAACTAATTGTAAATCAAATCAACGTAACACCTCAATTTAGTGGGATGGCTCTAAAATTAAGGAGCAGTGTATTAGATGATGGTGTAGGTACTAGCTAGCTGGAGTATATAGTCTAGGATAGTTGCTAGCCTGTGAAGCTTGAGCTGCGCTGGGAGGAGGAAAGGTGCCAGGATGCTTGCGGCCAGCACGGCGAGATGCGATGGTATGATGGGACGCCCCAAGGCGTGCGTAAGTGTTCAGTTAGTAGGGCATGGCCTCAACCTGCTGCCCGGTAGGTTCGGAGCTAGGTTTATAGCCCTGTGGGCGGTGGTGTGGCCTGTACAAGAGCCGGCCTTTTTGTTTTGAGATGTAAAAGGTGAGAGAAAGGAGAACAGTGAAACGAAGGCTGAACGCCATGCATGCATTTGAGAAAGAGAGGTACTTGCATCAGAAGGTCCACAAGGGCATGGCCTCAACCTGCTGCCCGGTAGGTTCGGAGCTAGGTTTATAGCCCTGTGGGCGGTGGTGTGGCCTGTACAAGAGCCGTCCTCTTTGTTTTGAGATGTAAAAGGTGAGAGAAAGGAAAACAGTGAAACGAAGGTTGAACGCCATGCATGCATTTGAGAAAGAGAGGTCCTTGCATCAGAGGGTCCACAAGGTGCAGCCACGGTTGGCCAGTAAATTTTACTAGTAAATTTCAGAAGCCGCCTCATAACTTTTTGATAGATAAATACTAAGAGCATCTACAACCGGCGTCCTAAACCGGCGTCAAATCCTTGGACAGCCCGCACTGTCACACATCGGTACAAAAATTTGACCAAACGAGCGCCTCAAACGTGCCTCAAACGCCCGGACTGATCGACATCCCTTCTGTTCAGACCAAATATAAGACGGGCATGGAGCGCCGGGGCACGCCCATCACGTCGGACCCGGCCAACACTGGCCTACCCGATCGCACATATATTCTTCCCCATCCGCCCGCCGGACCAAACCCTAACCACTTCACTCCACTCTCCTCCATTCCCCTCCGCTACCCAAGCTCATCTCCGGCGCAGTCCGGCTGTCTCCGGCATCGCAGGCTGCGGACCCGAGTTCTTCACCTCCAGACCCGTCGACCCCGAACTCATCCCACGTGGCCTCGAGCAGGAGATGGCCGTCCGACGTGCGCTCTGCTGCACCCGGGAGGAGGCCCGTCCACGACAGCGCTCAGACTTACGTCGGGAATCCATTGCTTTCTTTCAAATGGCGCATGGATCCGGCGCTCGGACAACCATCGCTGCCTCACCAGAGACGGTGTGGTCCATCTGGCGTCCGAACGCGGTAGGAGTACATATGTCTGGACTGGAAAGCAAAAAAAAAGTAATAAAAAAACAACATGCCGAACGACGTGACATGAAGGAGATCAGGTGTTATTGTATTGGACTCATATATAGTACACATACATGGAGATCGGACGTTTGGTGAACGAGTTCGCTGGAGCTCGAGATTTTTGAAAAATTCTAAATTCAAACTTTTCGGGTTAAAAAAATCTGAAGAAAACGTGCAAATAAACAGGATGTTATGTGTATGTGTGTAATTTTATTGGTTGAAATACCTTGAAATATGATATGTACAAAAAAGATAAATTCATGGTCTAGGAGAATGAATAATATCATGTGTTAAAAAGTCATATATTTATTTTTTTTGCACATGCCTCATTTCAACGTATTTTGCTCTGAAAATTTACAGACATGTGTGTTATGCATTCATGTATGTCTGTATATTTTTTAGAAGTTTTTGAAATGTAAATATATGAATTTTGATGAAATTTCAAATTTCAATTTGAATGCCTCCATGGATGCCGAGCTCCAAAGGCAATTTTCGACCCGTATATAGTCTGTTCCGTTTACGCTAGTGCTTTTACCGAAGGTCAATTGAATATGCATATTTTGTACATTCTTTGTATGCCAGTGTTTTTACCGGAGTAGACTTACCTTTCAATCTCACTTTTCCGTCGTTTCAAAAAATATATATCTTTTGACCCAATAGATGTCAACCGTTGAATTACCGTAACTTTAGACCGGTGAATCTTCACCGTTCCTTTTCTATTGTTTTAATAATATGATAGATAGATAGATAGATAGATAGATACTAGAACAATTTGCTTATTTTTTGGAACTAACGATGTGATCACACAACAATCGTCAGCCATCTCAAGGAGTCGTGTATATAGGATCCTAAACCTGATATTACAAACAAACAAGCAAACAAAAGGAGGAGCCAGGTTGGTAGATTTTAATGCATAAAGTTGGTCGTGTAAACTATTTTACTCGTTGGAGGTTGCAATAAAATTGGTTTGCCGTTTTCAAATAAATGTGGTTTATACCATTATGTTAGTAAGTCCCTAATGGTGCAATGCAAATAATGCCTTATCTTTTGGTGATGCCTGCTAGCTTTGCCAATGCTCATAAATGAGATATCCAATGATGCAAGCTAGCAGCAGCACGTATAGCAGCGGCACGTGAGCGCCAGTGGTTGCTTGCCCGACTCAACAAACGATCCGTGAAAGGTGCTACGATTGACGTGACGCCAATTGCCCGAGTGACCTAACGCCAAATATATGGGCATGCTGATCATCTCCCTCGGTTCCACAACCAGATAGCAGCTGCACCTGCGCAGCGCAGTCTTGACCAGGCACGCTTCCTTTCTCGATTATGATGAATTCGATAGACGCGTGAAAGGTGACAAGTCCAACGTGAGGGAGGATGGACCGGCATCCCGGACGCGTCCTTGATCTCCACAGGAGATTTTATGATCCCACCCACCCCTACAAGATTTCTTCCTCGCTTCTTATTACATTCTTGCCACCCCAAGCGAGGCGGGGCGTCGTCTCCGGCTGCTGGCTTGCACATGCACTCCACGGGATGATATTCGCAGCAGAGGGAGATATACAGGCGGCGGCAGGCATGATATTACTTGTATGGATAAGCATGCTGGTCGGGATTCGGCCCACCAGGAGTGTTGAGCATCTTTTGCAATCTAATGCTACAACAAAACAATTCTCTCAAAAAAAAAGGCTACACAAAATAATACTCTAACCTAAGATGTGTAGAAGGCTACTGTTTCATGCCATCTTATACAGTTCCTCAAAAAAATAATCCACCAATGGTGCTTGCAAATGTCTGCGCATGTGCCTGCACACCTACATGTAGGCTTTCTTTTTTCTTTGACAGGCACTGAAATGTAGGCTTATGAAATCCGCGTCCAGAGGAGCCGTTTTAAATTCGAGCGCGGCAGAGCGGGATGGGTACGTAAAGTGAGGCAGCAAATGGGGAGCAGCGAGGTGGGTGACGCGCGGGATTGGCACGTTGGACCCAGCCCACGCCTACGACTCCATCAGGCGCCAGTCGAAATAAAGAACGCCGCTGCTAAGCTGAGGCAAGCAGCAGGCGGAGCCAGCCAATGAAAGCTCGGCTTAGCTTCTGGTTCAAAGCACTGCTACCTCTGGATGCTGGGCGAAGCAAGCAGGCGGTGGGTGAACAGTATCACTGTATCAGCGCGTCATCCGGTGTGTAACTGCATGCAGCAGGCGGTGCGTCGACCAGGTGCCACCACTGGTAATACAAAAGAATGCTCTGTAAACAAATATAGGCCTCCTTTGGTTTAGAGGAATTTCATAGGAATTTTACAGGATAGGATTTTTATAGGATTTTTTCCTTTAGAGCCCTTTGGTTCATAGGAATGAGTTCCTATTCCTACATAGGATTGGTTCCTATCCTACACATTTCATAGGAAAATAAAAAAGAGCCTAGACTCAATGGAAAAATTCCTTTGATGTCAACCAAATGACATCTTGTTTCCTATTCCTACTCATAGGATTTGAGATACATGTCATCTCATTTCCTACAAGATTCCTATTCCTGTGATAATCCTATCCTATGAACCAAAAGAGGCCTAAGATCTTGTTATTTTTTATATGTCTTTCAGAAACTAGTACTATTGGATTTCTCAATAAAACAACAATAAATTTAAGAGAGGGAAATATAGAGATTCACCGCCCAAGTGAGACACCAGCCCGCAAAAGAGACACCTGGAAGCCATGCTTAACTTCATAAGGGACACCAACAACGCCGCGTCCAAGCGCACGCTTGAGAAGGCCGGGTTCTGGCACCGAGCCGTTCAATTATGAGGCGAAGGCCAGTTGAAAAAAGAAGGATTTTTTGATAAAATCAAAGTATATACATGTAATAAAATTTCATTGATGAATGTCTTTTTACAAGATACTCCTATATACACCTACTCCCTCCATCCACTTATATAGGGCCTAATACATTTTTAAAGGTAGCCTCTAATGATAAAATTATTAGTATATGAGATGTACTCCTTCTATTTTTATTTAGTCTGCGTATTAGTTTTGATCAAAATCAAGCTTTGTAATTTTGACAAAGTTTATAAACAAAAATATCAACATATACATAGCAAACCAGTATCATTAAATTCATTATTGAATGTACTTTCAGATCATATAGATTTGTTATGGTAAATGTTTATATTTCTTTCTATAAACTTGGTTAAACTTTATGAAGTTTGACTTCAGTTAAACCTAATATGCAGAGTAAATAAAAACGGAGGGAGTATGATAGACAAATTACATCATTAGAAACTCTTTTCGCATACGAATTCGATGGAATGTTTTGTGTAACATGCATGCCATATATTATGGACATACGCTCTCTGCTTTCTTTGTTCGCCGGATATTTCATGCTATTTGAAATGTTATTTTGTTTTAGTTTCGGGCACATGAACATTGAGATATAATTCATATGAACAATATAGTTAGATGATATACTCACACGTCTCAACAAATAACTATTGGACTTTTTTATTTTTTAATATGTTTTTAACTTTGTTTTTATTTTATCCATCTTTAATCCATGCTTCGAGATGCTTGTGCTTCCCCGTCTAATTAAGATATCCTTCTTGGCTTAGCCATTTTAACATTTACTGTTGCTCATTTGGATTTTTTTATATAATCCTGCTTGCACCATAATTAGATATAATACGGGCTATCACTCATTATTTTACAAAATACGTATCCTACAACCATCTATCTTTAGATTTATTTCATCATTACATTTGCAACAATATTTGTGTAGCTTAAGCACCCTTTCAAGATTGTCTTTTAGTTTCGTCTTTGAAGTGTTATTCCACTATCCTCTAGTATATGTAAATTCCTAGCTATTTATTATTCAGGCTAGACTATGTTGTTTGTGCCCGACAGGCCGGCGCAAGTGGTCTTGTAACATAACATTTATGTGACTTCAAATATCTAAATGGTCAAAAATATATAATTTCATTGGTGCATATGGGGTCTATTATGCCTCTCGTCTAAATGGGGATTTTGGATTAGCCTCTCGTCTATACATCATGGTGCTCTTAACAGTTGCATATATTCCTCAAATTTTTAGTCCACTCCCATTAATTCTTGACGGGAAACTTTATCCTCGCTCCAAATGGAATACGTATTTGTCGGCTCAACATATAAGATGTTTTTATGAGTACAATTTCATTTGTGAAATCAAAAAGATAAGTATAGAGATGAAGAACAAAGAGAATAACAACCTGAGCCGTCGACCGTGATTGTTGATTACATTTATGCGACGGATTAGATCATACAGCTGATTACTTCTTCCTGAAAAAATATTTCTGGGCATAAGATTTCTTTTCCATGTTTTAAATATGTCTATATTTACTCATTCCCAGTGTACGGTTTGTACTCATAGCGCACTTAAACATATATGCTAATCTTTTTTGCTGACTGTCATGCTTACTTCCAATGTACTCCCTCCATTCCTAAATATTTGTCTTTCTAGACATTTCGAATGGACTACGAAATACGGATGTATGTAGACATATTTTAGAGTGTACATTCACTCATTTTGTTTCGTATGTAAATCTCTAGAAAGACAAATATTTAGGAACGAAGGGAGTAGTCTATATGTGTATATCTCTAGAAAGACAAATATTTAGGAACGAAGGGAGTAGTTTTTTTAGGTGAAATGCCCTAGGTGCGTATTGGTTGCTGGCCAGGGGTGCATGTGCCGTTGCATGTGTCCTTTCCATGCATATATCATATATCTTTCCATGCATTTATATATCGGACAGTAAAGTTGAGCTAATCCATCCACTTTTCTCTTTCATAAATGTACTTGTTTTTCTTACTACATGCATATACGGTATGTTATATTGCTGGTCCATCTTATATTCTACTCCGTTCCTAAATATAATTCTTTGTACCACTTATCTGATATAAATATAGTTTTTTACTTGCATGCATGCATATACTTGTGTATCTTTTAGTGTGCATGCACATGTGATGCTATGGTACTACTTGAGTTCTTCAGACGGACGTGCTATAGCTTGTATCCGTTTTTTCCCCCCTCAAAAGTTGCATGCAAGAGCTGCGTGCTTGCGTTTGCCACTTATTCGAGTCCTTAGGACACCTTTTCGGACTGTCATGTACAACTATTTGTTTCTTCGGAAGTCGCATGCATATGGTGCGTTTGGTGGTGGCTTGATTGAGTTCTTCACGGGCACCTTTTTAAACCGGCCTGTATTTGCTTCTTTTTTTAGAAATTGCATGCATAGTGCGTTACATGATGTTTTTTCCATGCAAGTCTTCCTTCTCCTGTACTGTACGTGATTGTGGTTGCCCCTTTTCATTATTTAGACATAGCACAAATGCCCGTGCGTTGCAACGGGAGAAACAAACTCATGCATAACCCTGATGAGTCATCTTTGTTGCCATTTCTCTTGTGTCATCATGATGGTGCTGACTTGCCGACCTATTACAACAAATGTGATCAATCCCATGGCGGTGAGGTTGATTATCACATTCTACCAAGCCGATTTCACAAGCCTCTTCTTACACTGGCTTGTAGTTTCTCGTGCGTTGTAACCGTCGCATACATCTTCACTTCAACACCAGTTAGGTCTTAACGAATCAGGCGATGCAATTCCTTCCCGGTGCACATAATAATATAATTATTAATACAAATTAAGTTACGCCGGGAGGATAGACATCAATAACTTGAGTCAACATAAACTGGATACACTTCACTGTCGCCACCGTCCACCTTCTTTATCTCTAACATGAACTTGGGCATTTTTCCGGCAGCAAACTATGGCATGTTCTTCCGCCATGGCCATCTAACCATAGTTTCTAAAACCGAAGGAGCGGCTCACCGGTTGGACCGCCGGCTCATCGGTTCATTCACGACAAAAAAAAGAATACTTAAGTTATTAAAAAACGACCTTAGATCGAATGAGTATGCGTAATATTGGATGTAATCCATTAAACAATGACAAAGTGTTTATGGCCTAGTTGGTTATTGGTCCATTAGCGTTCATGGGCTCAAGGAGAACGGTTTGATCACCACTTGACACACCATTTTGCAAATATTTTCTTGGATTTTTATGAAGTCTTAAAAAACATGCAGGGTGTGGGTTCCCATTGGCTGCAAATTATAAGTTGTTAACTTGACATTTACACTGCCCTAAAAAATTGTACCTCATTAACAAATTATAATATGGCCAAAAGCATAATTTATATGGACCTCCCAGCCCTAGGACATTGAAAACATTGCCATGAGATTCGAGGAAACATTTTTTTTTGAACTTTAAACACTCACTTTATTAACTCAATGCAGGAATCTCGTCTGAAACAGTGCTAAGAATACAGTCTGGGGGATCAAGATCCCAAAGAGATGAAATACGGGAATTAACACCTTGCTTAGCAAGAATATGAGCTGCCCCATTAGCCGACCTCCTGACCCAAGTGATTTGGAACTCTTCCCTCGTCCGGATCATGTTCTTTACTTCTTCTATCAGTTGTCCCACTGGCGATAGATTGCGTCCCTCTTCTGCGATCATCCTAGCGACTCCCTGTGAGTCCGTCTCCAAGTGCAATTTCTGAATACCTCGTTGGATGGCTAACTGCACTGCTTTCCGACACGCCAGGACCTCAGCTGTCTCCGCTTTTGGACAATCCTGAAGAAAGAAGGAAGCCGCCCCTCGGAACGCGCCGTCTTCGTCCCTGAAGATAACTCCCGCTCCACCGCCCCGTCCTTCTCTGGCCATGGCCCCATCAACATTAACTTTCATCCATCCACTCTCAGGTGGTCTCCATCGTTCCTTAAAGACCCGCTTCGGTGACAGAGACCGGGCCTCATGACATTTCCTCCACTCAGCCATCAGTATGTTGACACGCATGGCCACCTTTGCCGGCTCTTCAATCCTTCGTCCCTCCCGCGTGTCATTTCTAGCAAGCCACAGCGCGTAAAGTCCCTGAATCAACATAGACTTGGAGTCCTCGTCCGCCTGTGTCAGCCACTGCAACATCCATTCCGTTAGTCGACTCTGGGAGCACTCCTGGACAGGTGGGATCGCCACCCTCACTCCCAACACCGAGCCCAACTCTTTCCAAAAGCTCACCGAGTGCCAGCAAGACCAGAACCGGTGATACATTGTTTCTTCTCGCCCACAAGCCGGACAGAAAACCCCGGCCTTGATGTGTCTCCGTAGTAGCTCTGCACCAATAGCTAATCCGTTCTTCATCAGCCTCCACACATGTATAATCGCTTTCCCAGGTGCTTTGACATCCCATAACGCCATCCACCCCTGGTGCTTCGCAACTGACGACGAAGATCCCGGCTGTCCGGTTCTTGCTCGTCTCTTCTCCATGCAAAGGTGATAAGCCGACCGGACAGTGAACTGCCCATTGCTTGTGAAATTCCATGCGGGAGCATCCACCGTGCCATGGCCTCCAATGGTGATCTAGAGGATATCTTGTACGTCATCCGGGCAGAACATTCCATCCAACTTGGCTCGATCCCATGCATCACCGTCTTCAGTTAGCAGATCACAAACTCTCGTTATTCCATGTACATACTCCTGGCCCAGTGGCCGAAGATGACCTTGTCTTGGTATCCAGTTGTCATGGTGAATCCGTATGCTTGTACCATTACCCACTCTCCATACCATGCCCTCCAACAAAAGGTTTCTGCCATGTATAATGCTTCTGAATGTATATGAGCCTCCAGTCGGGCATGTAGCGCTGAGAATGGATCCATTCGGGTAATATCTAGCTTTCAACACGCTAGCACAAAGAGACGTCGATGAGTGCAGCAGCCTCCATGCCTGTTTTGCTAAGAGAGCCTGATTGAAAGCCTCCATGTCCCTAAAACCCATTCCTCCATCTTTTTTGCTCATACACATTTTCTTCCAAGATATCCAATGAACCTTCCTTTCCCCATTTGCTTCACCCCACCAAAAGTTCGAAGAGATAGAAGTCAGATTCCCGCACAATTTCTTGGTGAGTTGGAAGCAGCTCATGGTGAAAGTTGGGGTTGATTGGAGCCCGGATTTTACCAGCACCTCTCTAGCTTTCTTTGACAAACCCTGTCCTTTCCATCCCGTAACCTTCCCCTTTGCACTTTCCTTCACGTATTTGAACGTTCCTTCCTTAGAGCTACCCACCACCGTAGGGAGCCCCAGATATTTTTCGCTCAACGCTTCTGATTGAATCCCAATAACCTCCTTAAGCTGATCTTTGTGTGTGTCCGAACTCCCTTTTCCGAAGAAGATTGAGGACTTCTGAAGGTTCACTTTCTGACCAGAAGCCACCTCATAGGCCTGCAAGATAACCTTGAGCGTCTCAAAATTGCTTTGGGAGCCTTCAAGGAACACAAGACTGTCATCAGCGAACAGAAGATGGGTTACCGTGGGGCCAGTGCTCCCAAACGATACCCCCTTAAGATCACCAGTCTGTTGCGCCTGTTTCAGCAGCGCTGAAAAACCCTCCACGCAAAAGAGGAACAGATACGGCGACAAAGGGTCCCCCTGACGGAGTCCCCTTGACGGCAAAAAAAGGTGAGATATCCCTCCATTTAGCTTCACAGAGAGCCGAGCTGAAGTGACGCAGCACATGATCATTCTAACCCAAGCATCAGCAAATCCAAACTTCATCATTATCCTTTCCAAAAAAGACCACTCAACCCGGTCGTACGCCTTCATCATGTCTAATTTTACAGCACATAACGGTCTTTTCCGTGTCCTCTTCCTGATCGCATGGACGCACTCATACGCAACCAAAATGTTATCGGTGATTAGCCTCCCAGGCACGAATGCGCTTTGCTCCTCCGAGATCATAAAAGGGAGGATGACCTTAAGCCGGTTAGCTAATACTTTTGTTGCAATTTTATACAATACATTACATAAGCTAATCGGTCGAAACTGTGCCATCAACTCCGGTGAGTTGACCTTAGGGATCATGACAATGACCGTATCATTAAACTTCTCCGATGTTGTTGCTCCATTCAGAAAGTTTTTCACTGCCAAGCACACGTCATTTTTTAGCAACGACCAGTGTCATTGATAAAACATGGCCGGGAATCCGTCCGGTCCAGGGGCTTTGGTTGGCCCCATCTGGAACAAAGCCCTCTCAATTTCAGTGTCAGATATCTCCTCTATCAACTTCGTATTCATCTCCGGTGACACTAGCTGTTCTATATGTTGTAGCAGACGGTCCTCATCTGTCGACCCCTCTGAGGTGAAGAGTTGAGCATAAAACTTGGCTGCCACTTCCCTCATCTCGTCATTTGAGGTGCACCGCGTCCCATCCTCCTTGAGCAAAGCTTTAACTGTGTTCTTCCGTCTTCTATGGCTTGCACGATTTTGGAAGTATTTTGTGTTCTGATCCCCCCATTGGAGCCAATCTATCCTGGACCGTTGTTTATAATATATTTCCTCTTTCTCATATAGATCATGCAGTTGCCCCTCAATGTCCTTGACCTCCCCAAAGAAACCAGTATGAAGCGACCTCTGTTTTGCCTCCTGCAACTGGGTTTTCAGCTTCGCGATCTGCCTCCGAAGCGAACCAAAAATCTCACGGCTCCAACGTTGCATGGCCTTGGACATTGCACTTAGCTTTTTGCTCATGTCAGCCGCGCCTCCCAACACATGATTGGTCTCGTCCCATGCACTCAGCACCATTTCCTCATACTGCTCATGGCGCGTCCACGCCTCCTCAAACTGGAACCCTCTTTCCATATACTTGCGGCTCGTATCCAGTGACACGACCGCCCGAACTAATAATGCAGCATGATCCGATTCTTCCGTAATCACATGCTCTACTGCTGTCTCCGGGAACATTTGCAGGAAGTCATCATTGCAGGTGGCTCGATCCAGTCGCACCTGTATGTTAGCACTAGCATCTTGTTTGTTGTCCCATGTAAACGGGTAACCGGTGAAACCCAAGTCAGCCAAGCCGCAGTCAGCAAGGCACTTCCTAAAGCCCTCCATTTGATCGAAGTTTCGTAGGTTCCCTCCTCTCTGCTCAGTTTGAAAGAGGACTTCATTAAAATCACCTGCACAGAGCCATGGCAGATTATCTTGTCTCCTCAGATACCGCAATGCCTCCCAAGTTTTATTCCTCAACTCCGTTCGGGGTTCTCCGTAGATTCCAGTGAATCTAAAGGAACGACCCTCATAAGTTATCTCTGAATCAACGTAATATTGGCACCATGGCCTCACCAACACATGGACATCCTCTCTCCACCACAGCGCAAGCCCTCCGCTTCTTCCCACACAGTCCACCGCCATGCCCTTACTATATCCCAAGCTCCACCTCAGCTTCTCCATCGCCGCCGCCCTTTTCTTGGTCTCACTCATGAATACCACCGCTGGGTTGTAGGACCGTACCAGGTCTCTAAGCTCGCCAACCGTCGGGTCCAACCCCAATCCCCGACAGTTCCAGGCCAGGATGATCATTGCTCCCGGCGGCCCCGGCTCCCGGGGTCCGCCGATGTGTCATGCTGTTCGGAGATACGGTCAAACACGGAAGACGTTTTTTGCCTTGTGTCACGAATGAAGGTATCATCACCAACCAGGTTCTCATAATCACCTTTCACCACCCAGCGCTGTTTTGGCCTTCGCTTCCTGGCTACATTATCATTGTGTCTTGGGCTTCTAGCGGACCGGTGTTCGTCGTACTCCGGCCTTGGTTTCCTAACGTAGTATCCTCTCTTCCTCTCCCGATCTCTGATGTTGCTGGAAGAACTTCCTTCATATTTCTCTCTGGCCACATACCTTTTATATTGTGATCTTAGCTCCGCTTGCCTATTCAGCTGCCTGAGTCTCAACTCATTGCGCATGTTCTGCTCCCTTCTCTGTTCCAGCTCTTCCCGAAGGTCTTTCCCGTTCTCCACTGCCGGCCCCTGCCTCTGTTTAATGGGGCTAGACACTTCATCTTGGGTCCCATGCAGAGTCCCACCAGTGCGAGAGTCATCAGGCATGTCAAAATCCTTGTTAAGGTTGCGCTTGGTTGGGATGTCACGTACTGTTCCTTCTTTCTTTTTGTTCTTCTCCCCCTCACTTGATCTAACGCTACCAAAACTATTTGCACTACTAGCCGCTCCTCTGTAGACGCCTTCCTTCGTCGATCCCGATCTTCCCGGCGAGGCTCTAAGCCAACCGCCCCACTGTTGATCAGACTCCACCGGGGGAGCACACCCCCCTTCATTATGTACTAGTCGCCCACACTCGAAGCAAAAGTGCGGGATCTTCTCATAAGTGAAGTCAAACCATGTTTGTTCGAGATCATCCTCCGATTTCTTAAGATAGAAACCCCGAACCAAAGGTTCATGGATTGCCAGTTTTGCTCTAAAACGCAGATTCGGACCCCTTGCATAGCCATCCTTCTCAACATCCACCCGAACCACACCACCTAGCCAATTCCCCAGAGCTTCACCAAACTCCTTTGAGCGTTTGTTAAGTGGCAAATCAGCAACTCTAGTCCACACCTCCACAGTATCAAACACCATCTCAGAAGGTCGAGTGGCACCATCATAGTCCTTAAGCACCAGGATGTTAAAGTCAAACTGCCATGGCCCGTTGTTTAAAGCATGCCTCCAATCTCCCTCGCTCCCAAACTTCACCATGAACATGTTCCTGCCAATGATCTTGAACTGTGCTTCTTTGTGGAGACCCCAGGCTCTCGGCATCGCCATCTCTAGTGCACGCTGGTTCATGAGTCTTGGGGTGAACGCTTTCCCGATCGCCGACCATCTCGCCGGCCTAGTCTGTTCCTGTTCTGGTTCCTTGAAGACAAATCCGGCAGCCTCCTTCTCCGTCAGGACCAGACCCCCCAGACGCGCCGTGAGTCCTGCCGCCTCCTCTGACTCCTTGCCCTCGGCCGGCGAGTGAGATGAGTTTCTGCTATGTGCGCCCAGTGGCGACTTCTTTGCAGAGCCTGTGTTCCCCGTTCGTATGCCTGATCGCGGCGTAGACGCCCCAGTGGGCGCCATCGTCGAGCCCTTTGCCGCTCGCGGCGTCGCCATTGCCCTTTGCGCACTTGCCGGTCTCTGAGCTGCGGTCGTCTCGTTCCTCACGCTATCCGCCATGGCTCGTCCACAGCGGAGTCAGATCCGCACCGGTGCGCACGTTCAGAGACGCCGCCGCCCCCTTCCCGTACCACCGGAGACCTCCCCACCACCGCTGGAAAACCCTAACCCTAGCTCTCGACAGCAGCCGCCTCGCAGCCGCCCCGATCGCCTCTCCGTGTTTTCCTCACGAGGTGGACCCGCAAACCATTTTTGGTTCGTCTTCGAGGAAACATGGTTTGCTTGCCAAGAGCTCGTCCACAGCTAGCTTTCTAATTCCAGCGGAATTTATTTCTTCTTTTAAATTCCTTCCGTTTTTGCCTAATAACAGGGGAATTTATCTCCTTCCCTTCCAGCAATTTCCTTTTTCTTCTGCCCTGGCCTGCCATAGGGCGGATTCTGATCCTAAATTCTGTGTTGCCCCTCGTGACCGGCCCGGCGGACCTTCCTTGATTGTGCAACTGTTAAGCTTTAATTATGGATGTCATTAGCAGCCCACAAATCACTCAAATCAAGCATCCTTTTAAGGACAAAGAAATCCAGCCCTACGATCCCTTCCTTTACTATAAAATCAAGGGGACTCCTGGCAATTATAATGCTCCCAAATATTTTTCTTTTTTTACGTGGCAGCCACACAATTTCAGGATCAATTCCTTGCTAGTCTCTATTTTCTGTGTTCTTTGAGTCCCATGGAGGTATGTTGATACTGCGAGCAAGTAGGGAACACATATAAATCGGTGCGCTGCAATATAAACTGTTGAGATGGGATGAATCACAAATAGAAGTCAGCTCAGTTGGTTACGACAGGTTGCGTTGGTACTCGAGGTGTTGTCTTCGATTCCCCACCATGTGAATTTTTTTACTTGATTTTACGAAGCCCACTCGCAGCCCATAAGTTGATGGACGCCCACATTTGTTTTTTTGCCAAGATGGGCTTCGATCGCCCACACTGGCCCAGTCAAGCGATCCTACGAGCCAGAAACAAAAACATGAGCGAACCTGGGCAGCGTAAAAAAATAGTACCACCTCAGTTAAAAAATAATATCATCAAAGTGGGACCAAACCAAGAGGGACGAAACCAAGAATATCACCTCCCTTTAATAGTAGGTATAGATAGATATAGATATAGAGTATAGATATAGATATACTACGTGATAGATTTTTTCTTGTGTCTTGGCACGTGATAGAATTCACAGGTGCAAGTACATAATATTTGTGCCCGCAAAAAAAGTACATAATATTTGTACGTAACGTTAGATCTTTAAATCCCAGCCGTCTATATCTGAAATTAAGGGTCGAGGTAATTTAAGCTGTGTAAAGTAGCATTTTGTCAAATTGTTTGCCCCATGCTCTGTGCTATATACATACATATCTAAGTTAAAAAAAATAGTACGTACATATCTACTCTTTTAGTCTGGTTTGAGGAAAAAAAAAACTTTGCCCATGAGTTGTTGTCCAACGTGAAGCGCTAATGTAGTACTGCAGATAGATTTTCCTTAACGCAAAAAAGTGTCTGGATTAATTAGTTTGCTGAAATCATATCCCATATTATTTCAGCCCACGTACTTGTTCTGCTCGGACGCATCTTCTTTTTCTATGGTTGGGAGCGTTATAGTCGGACTCTTCCTAATCTCTTTTTTCCTACTTGGACTCTTACCTAGATGTCTGCCGAACTAATTTTTTGGTTGCCATACCATGTAAAACCAAAACGTAAGCTAGTGTCCTCCTTTGTGTATACACCAACGTTGCCTAGTCTAGTTGATTCGGACTAACATTATAATAGCAAGTCATATGAGTTTTTTTTAACAAAGCAAATACGTGACACATGATGTGTCAACCTGTGTGCATAGATCCTCCTTTTTCAAAAATCTTTCATATTAAGTTGCAAAAAAATCTTATAATGTTTTTGTAGGACGTTTCTATGTTTGACCCAAAGAAATAAAAGTACTTGCCTTTTTTGGTGCAACACATAATATTGATCATAAATTCTTTTTTTTCTGCCAAATAAATGTATCATAAATTCTATCAAACATATTTCCAAAAATATAAAATTCTATGCCTGCAGTAAAAGGCCATGCCTACTTCCAATTTGGATCTTGGGCTAAACTACACACATATTTTTGGATATTTAGGTGTATTTTTGGATGTTAGGCTTGTAAAATTGTTAAAAGCCAATTAGTTCCCCTATGTTTTCCTAACAAACCCAAGTTCACTCCTATGATATTACATAAATCTGATTGTAATATAAACTCATAACCACAAAAACTAGACCAAAATTTCTGCTAGACTAGATCTTAATAACCAATTATTCTTACCTAGATGTATATAAGAGAATGTTAGTTGTATAGTATTAATTGAAACCTCTAACTCTTGTCTATCCAAACACATTTTATTTATTATTCCATAGAGTAAGCAAATGTATTCTAACCTCTAACCGACAACATACATATGCATTCATGCAGAAAGTCTTGGGTGGGTTTGTTAGAACCTTCTACTTTGATGAAGAATCTAATGCTGATGTCATTGACGGCGAAATGCAAATTGAGTATGATCTAGAACAGATCAAAGTATACCCTATCACAGTAGTGGTCTTAGAGCATAAGGACAACTCTAGTGAGATTGGAGATGCAATTGTTGGGCATACTCAAAAGCTTTCTGGCTATGTTGGTGGCTTACTTGTGCGAGCATATTTCAGTGCGTTTGCCCATAAAATCCAGAAATATATAGTGGCCTACGAGCCATTCGCCCAGTCCTCAATTTGGGAAATACGCAACCCGACATTTTTTTTCTGCTGATGGCCTACAGCTGGACTTGACAGAATATTGGCGAAAAAGAATGAGGTGCGTTGTCTCATACAATTAATATGTTGACTAATGTCTAGAGATCAGGTCTAGAGATAGCTGATTCATTCCTGTTTTCTTTTGGGATCGCGCAGGTCATTCATAAAACTTCTCCATTACGCGGCACAGTGCGAAATCAGGCATGGTAGTCTCTTGAGCCTTAGTAGCTACGTGACTTGTTGTGGAGACCAAAGGATAATTAATGTGGGGAAAGTTTATCATGACCAATACGAAGCCGGGAAAGACATGGAGGATCTTATGCATCTTATATCTAAACTATTCCCTGACAGTTCGACTAATTATGAGTGGGTATCCCTTAAGAATCTTCTGATTTCAAAGACCATGAGGTACTATTCTGCCATATCCCACAACACAGCTTAGCAGTACATGACAATGTGAAAAATTAATTAAATTAAATATGGAAGTTCTAGCCCTAATGCAATAATTATCTCAAGTGTAGGTAGACTTTATTACCTTTACGATACAAAAAAGAAAGATATCTATTACTAGTAGTACGTGTTCTTGACGTACCTACTCCTGGAATAGTATGTCCACAGTACTAACTAATTAATATTTGGGTATGCATGCAGTGACCCAGCAACGGTCCAGAATTTCCTTCGTATTGCCTCGGGGCACCCAATTTTATTGGGCACCGTAGAAGAAAAACTGGAATGCTTTGTAACTCTCCACGACGGTGTGATGGATCTGGACGATGCTTTCGGGCACAGAGCTAGGTTCTCAAATAGGATTCACCGTGACTACCCCCAGTTGAGAAGGTTCTTCTCTAGCGACCTCCAGGATAAAGTGGCTAGCGAGTATGATTTCCGTTTTCGAAGACTTGTTCCGTGGAACAAGCTCTACTACGGCCTCTTTACATTCCGACACGCCAGTTATTTGGTACTGACAGAAAACACTAACTATGGGAGGGGGCCACAAAATGAACTTCCAATGAATCAGTTCCTAGAGGACCTTCGATCCAATACTTGGTCACCTAGGTATGGTGAACGATACATCTATATCAATATCATCAGGTTGGTTCAGAACCTGATAAAGCATGGAGCTAACTACTGTCCGGTATACACCTAAGCCACATGATTTATTTTTCTGACTCTTTGCTTCCCATTCTTTTCCGAATTTGGCTTCTAATAACTAACTAGTACTCTCTATCAATATTTCAGCAATTTGGGGATCTGAATCATCTCCTCACTGAGATCAAAACTCGTTTTAGCCATAATATGTGTGCTTGCTACACCCTCCTAAATACGAAGAAGGATTGGATTACTGAGCCGTCGTTCGAGCCATATGGACGACGTAAGATTTAAATAGATGTCTCCCATTCATATATAAGTATTTTGCAAGTTCCAGTTGTACGCAGCTATCTAATTGTTGGTTTATCCATGTCAGTGCCTACATTGATGATGTGAGATCAGGACGAAGAAGTGGCCGGACCTCAACAACAACCGGAGATTCTCTGAGTATGGATGCCAGATGGACGGCAGTGGCTTGAGCAGTTAGGTTGGTCTCTTTGGTACTGGTGCATCTTCGCTCAGTACCTCCTTATCAGCGCTGGGTCGCTTGTATCGGGTCTATGTGACCATGTATCGAACTAGTACACCTCTAGTGATACATATCTAGCTTATGTGCGCTGAGTCGCATTTGTTTGGTCCCTCGGACTTTGTATCTTTTCATTGGAATCTTGCCTTGACTTAAGGGCCTCATTTTTAAAAAGTGCGGATTCTTCCCCAGCTAGGAATATTAATGGTTAAGCCCGTGCATTTATCTCGTTGAACTCATGGTTTGGTTCTGGTATATCGTTTCTATGTCGGTGTAGGGTGAGCATGTCCCTCCAAGCGCCCCTCCAAGTACCGACGCCTCTCCCCCAAACCAACTCCCCGTCGTCGTGCATGGCCATGATATCGGTGACCGCGTCCGACATGCACGCGAGTTCACCCGCTTCCTGCTTCGCATCGACGAGCTGCCCAGACTGGAATTCAAGATTCTGTCTGGCAGGCGCTGCACTCTCTCATTTCCCTGAACGCACGATCCGCGGCCGCGTCTAGTGATTTCCTCTCTTCTTCCACTCCAACACCCCGCCCCTCGACGAGCCACTCGTCGCAACCCTGCTTCAGTGCCGCTTTGGTGGCTATGCTCCCGACTTCTCAGTCAACCGCTGCCCAGCCTCGGCGTTCACCTTCTTTGCCAGCTGCGACACGGTAACCAGGCTCATCTCCGCTCGTGTGGCCGCATTACTAGGCCTCCCAGTAACCATGCTCAGGCCTTCCCAGTACGCCTCTACCTCACGCAACGGCGCAATGCGAACAGCCACCACCTCGCTTGGTCGTGCTGCGCGCGTCTGCAGGCGCCTCTGCCTCGCCCCTCGTGGAGGAGGTCAGGTCCATCTGCCGATCTGCGTGCCATGAGCCTTTGTAAACAAATATTCTAGCAGAACGCGAGGAAGGGAACGAGTAAGATTTATGCCGCCATGGCGGTTGGCGGCAGCTGGGGTGGCCGGCGGCCCTTCCAAGGTGGTGGCGCTGCAGCTGGTGCCCGTTCTGCTCCGGTGGGGTGGCGGGGCTCCGGCTGGACCTGGCCAGGGCGTGGAGACGCAGGTGGTGTGGTGGTGTGGTGGTTGACACTCCTCTGGCGGCCTTCTTCCGCGGCAGGGTGCGGTCGATCCGGCGACCCTCGCCGGCGGACGGGTGGCTGCCTCTTCCTCGCGTGGTTCTGGCCAGAGGCCGTGGTAGGGCGTCAGGGATGATGCAGGGGAGGCTGCTGGAGGGACGGGTAGACCGACTACCTGTCATCGGTGCAAGGGTGTGCCGGTCCGGACGAGCTCCCCCCCCCTCTTTTCCTGGCCTAGTGCCTCCTTGCCGCTGACCGATGTTTGGGGCGGGCTGGTCACCGGCGGTTCCGATGGTGCCAGGGGTTTGCCGGTCGGCTTAAAGGTCGGGCCTTTGATGGTCTCCGGACCGTCTGGATGCAAGGCGGCGGCCTTGGTGGTGGGAGCTGCTGGCTCATGGGTGGAGCTCGCGGCTCAGGTGCTGACGGGCTTGCTGCCATGGCCGCGTGGGCGGCATGGGGGCGGGCCTTCGACGATCTCGGTGGTGGTGCGGGCCGGCACTCTCCTATGGGGTCGTACCTCGGGCGGAGGCGGAGGGTGGTGGCCGGGGTGAAAACCTCGTCTGGCTCGGAGCCAGACCGATGGCGGCGGTGTCCTTGCGTCGTTTCCTTCTTGAAGGCTCCATCGCGGTGACCCTGCGTCCTTCGTGTTACTCCGGGTGAAAACCTAGATCCCCTGGATCTGGCGGTGGCGGTTCTTCGGTGTCGTTTCTTTCTTGAAAGCATCGCTTTGGAGTCCCTGGTTCGTCGAGTGGCGGCTTCGTCTCCTCGCGTTGACTCGTTCACGGTGGAGAGCTCTTTAGATCCTTAGCTATGCTCTTCTGCCTACTTGTTGTTTGCTTTGGGGTGTTTGGAGTAGCGTTGCTGTTCGTGAGCTCCCTTGTATCTGCCTTGGGTGTGTATGGTGTCGGGTGGCTTGCATCATGTATGTCGATCGTTGTTTTATATATATAACGGGGTGAAAGCCTTTTTCGGTAAAAGAGAACATTCATTAACGTTCTAAGCAGGGAAAGCCGGAAAGGGAAGGGAAAGTTTTAACCTAGTCGTTTTAGCATCAACTCTTCCAGATAAGTTGGTCTGTCTAGGACACATTTAGATGTGACATAATTATGTCACATCTAAGATGACGTCACCCTGTTGTGGCCCTCCTGATCGATCTGTTTGGTCTCCCACGTTCGATTGTTCGTCACCGTTCAATTGTTCGTCACCCGCACGCTTCCTCCCTTCGACGCTCATCCTTTTTTTTAAGGAATTTCGCCTGCTTTATTCATTCAAAACGATTGTCATAGGTACAAGGTTTGGGTCACGGGGGACGCCCAACCAAACATGTCTACCTATATCTAGGTTACAAGCAAATTTGGCAAGATTGTGAGCTTCAAAATTGAAGTTTCTATGCTCGAAAACAAAAGAGCAAGAAATAAAGCTATTACAGTGATTCGTTATTTCATGCACCAAAGCGGCATTAGGGCCTCCAGTACCCCTGTTGATGTCGTTCACCGCCTCTTGGCAGTCCGAGGCCACGCGCACCTTCTGCTCACCCAGGTCGTCAGCCAAAGCAAGGGATTCGCGGCATGCAAATGTCTCCAAAGTTAAAGGATCAGCGATTCCATAGTAAACCACCGCCGATGACCCTAGATAGTGTCCGTCCTGGTCGCGGCATAGAGCTGCAACTGCCCCACCTCGCCGGGATCTCACTGCTGCTCCATCCACGTTAATCTTCGCGATGCCACTCGGAGGAGGAAGCCACCGCTTCGGTTGTGGTGGTGAGACAGTACGAGTACTTTCATGCATTCTTCCAGCGCTCAAGTGGCCTAGCTCGTCGATGTAGTTGTTGATGAAAGCGCCAGGGGTGACCCGGCGCACCCCAACGTCGAGACCCAATAGGTCGGCCAGAACCGGCATCCACCGACCCATCCTGCTACCCCAAGCGCGAGATGAGCTCGGTCCTGCTGCATCGGGCGCGAGACGAGCTTGGTCCTACTGCATCGTGCGCGAGACGAGCCCGGTCCTGCTGCATCGTGCGCGAGACGAGCTCGGTCCTGCTGCATCGTGCGCGAGACGAGCTCTGTCCTGCGGCATCGGGCGCGGGACGAGCGGTGGATCGCAGCTGGGGGAAAGGACCATCCCTTTGATGAGCGTAGCGCCCGGGCGACGAGGAGATGGGGTGAAGGACGAGACGGCCCGAACGCAGACAAACCGACGCCAGAGGAGCCGGCCGTTGCCGCGGACAGATCCGTCGAGTCACCGTGAAGCCGCCACGACACCGGTAGGCCACCGAGACCTACCCATGTCGCCGCCCACGGCCGGAGCAGCAGCCACGCCCGGCCGCTGCCCTACCCGCGTCGCCCGGCGGGCTCCAAGCGCCGGAGCCGCCGGGCACGCACCACCGGAGCCAGGCGCCACCGGCCGGCCCCCAAAGCCAGATCCGGATGGATCCGGCCCGAGACCGGTCGCGCGCCACCTCCCGAGACGGGAGCACCGC
>NC_041383.1:715911757-715913928 GCF_002162155.2 Triticum dicoccoides
GGGGGTGGGAACCCTAGGGAGGGGAGCTTCGCGAAGGAAAGTTTCGGCCTGTTGAAGCTTTTCCCCTCCAACCGACTCCACGTCCCCAGCAGTGACCTTTCTCAATTGGCCTTTCTTATCCGGGTTCCAAGCCCAAAAATCATCTATATTACGTGTGCACACCGGGATCTTCATGATAGCATCCGCATCAATAGGCAAGAAAACTGTCCGGACTAATGCCTCATTCCATGGAGGCCGTTGCCGGGGAGAGCAACTCCGAGATGTACCTTGGGGGATTGACCACTAGCGACGTGATGGGCCGTGGTGTCATCTCCTTCGGTATCCAGTTATCGTTCCAGATATCCGTTGTTTGGCCATTACCAATTCGGCGGATGATTCCCTGCTTTACCAAATCCCGCCCCTCCAGGATAGCACGCCAAATCTGAGAAGGCCTAGACCCCAACTCAGCATTGAGAATCGTCCTGTCAGGGTAGTATGAGGCTTTCAGTATTCTGGCACTCAAGCTTGTTGGTTCTTGCAAGAGTCTCCATGCTTGTCGTGCCAACAAAGATAGGTTGAAAATCTCAAGATCTCTAAAGCCAAGCCCTCCCAAATGTTTTGGACGTGTCATCACGTCCCATGACACCCAAGCCGGTTTGCGTTCACCCTGCTTACATCCCCACCAAAATTTCCTAATGAAGGATTTGATATGATCACACAAACTTCTCTGGGAGTTTAAAACATGACATAGAGAAAACCGGGATAGCTTGGGCCACGGACTTAATTAGTATATCTTTCCAATCAGCAGACATGCATTTGCTCATCCATCCCTTCACCCTGTCCCAAACTCTGTCGCTCAAATATTTAAATGTACCTTTCTTTGAGTGTCCCACAACCGTTGGCATGCCCAAGTACCTATCACCCAAAGATTCGTTGGGAACTTGTAAGTAGCCTTTGACAGCATCACGAACACTCAAGGTTACTTTCTTCTCATAGGTCCACCTTGTGCCCTTGTAACCAAGATCAAGCAAGCCACACACATCAACCACATCTCTGTGAAGCCCTGGATTTGCGATTGATTCCTAGACCCAATACCATCATATTCATCATGTCTCAACACCTCGTTGAAATCACCTATACACACCCACGGCATATCTTGGAGAGTGGACAGGTTTTTCATTGTATTCCATGTGTGATAGCGAAGGTGGGTCTGAGCTTCACCATAGAAACAAGAGAGCCTCGTTCGCGTAGCTCTTGAACTGTCGAGGCGTTGCCAATCCTCCGGCAGTTCCAACATAGAAGATTCATTGCGTCCGGCAGTCCTCCGCCACTGGGAGGCCGCCGATCTCGCGTCCGAGCTCTTTCCCCCATTGGGGTTCTTCTTTACACCAATCGTTCCGTCCTTCTCGCCCAAATTTCATGTCTTCCCAGTCTGTCCCATTAGCTTAGACCGCTTTGGGTCCTGCTTAGGAGGAGGGCTCAGTGGCACCGCACCCCCACTCGGCTTTGTAGCCACGACCAGCTCCAGCCCCGTGGTGGACTTGGGGTTTGGGGAACCAGCCACCTGCTCGGACGAACGCTTTTTGTTGGTGTCTATGACCTCCACATCCATCCCTTCATCAAGTTTTGCACTGGGCGTAGCATCCATCTCTTGGTTCTGATTCTTCTGGTTCTTGTTTCGGCGTCGCGCTCCCCAAGCAGTGGTCGCAGGAGCATGTAAGTTTTTAAACACCAGGGTAGAGGGGGGTGCACCCCATCACCATGCTCCTTAAACTCATGGCCCATCATGCCGCACACCTGGCACCAGTCGGGCAACCGTTCATACTTGACAGCGAAAATTTCTCTCTCTCCACCACGGATCAGGGATATAGCTTTCTTCAGTGTACACTTCCATGAGTTTTTGTTTTTTTAATGATTTTCACCCCTCATCCTTTTTGTTGTTGCTTCCAGGGCTTGGCCGTACCCCTCCCCCTCCCCCTCCCCCACTTTCCTGGGCCTGGGCCTTGTTTTTGTGGGCTTAATTGTTTGTTTGTTCTAGAAAAAAAATTGGATTGGAAACAGATATACGCCTTGTGTGAGTCCAGGACTGCGCACTTTGTTTGTCAAACAAGCTTGCAAAAAAAATTGGGAAAGAGTGGGCGTTTTTTTCTCTTTTGCCAGCTGATGATCGCAGCTATCTTGCCACCCGCACC
>NC_041383.1:715914190-716011483 GCF_002162155.2 Triticum dicoccoides
CGCGTCCCCTGATAAGGACTTGGAGATCTGTAGAAAGAAAAGGAGCAAGTTGCATGAGGGAAAAAAATGTCAGGCAATGGTAACTCTTACCACGGTGAGTTTTCTGAATCTTCCTTGAGTTCCTTCTTCTGAAACCCCACCCAAAGAATGCTAGTGCTTGTTGCAGTCTTCATGGGACAAGGATTGATTGGTCTATGGAGAAAAGTCAGATAGTTATTAGGCATGTAGATCAGTGCATAGCAGTTGTGTTATGGCAAAAACAAGACAAAAAGCCCTGTTGCATGAGTGTGTGTTGGCGTGGCCGATTCCACCGACTGCCCCCACCATTCCTACCAAGTAGAATTGACAGAAAAAATGTTCCAGAGATCAAAGTGATCCCTGTCCCTTAAATCTTATAAATCTTAAGGTGACCAACTAAGAAAGGGACATAGAAAACACTGATGATGAACACCAAAAAACACTGGACCTTACAAAAAAAATGCTTGTTCGTAAAATTCCAAATGATGACCAACTTAGAGGGCATTAATCTATTAAAAAAAACAGAGAAACCCTGCTAGAAATCTCACCTACACATGCACAAACAAAAGTCCACTGACAGTAGTTCACAAGCATAAAACTAGCCTGGAGCCACAAAAACAAGAATTATGAAAAGCTACCGACAGTACTTTAACTGATATTTGTACCGCAGTGTCTTATCATCAAGTTTTGATTCCAAAACCAACCTAGGCAACTGCACGTGGAGAAGATGGCCCCAACTGGGCAAGCATCGCTAAAAATGGAAGAACGCCCCCAACTGGGCAAACCTATGGCTGGCAAACGTTTTGATCACGAGATATAGGAACAAAAATTAAGCTCTCTGTCTCCTTGGAGTAAACACTTGATTTCACCTATCGAAGCCGCCACAGGTGATCTATTAGTACCATGCTCTTGTATCATCGCCGTTGCAAACTGAATCAGGTGTTGACAAGCACATACATATTTAGACAACAGCAAGCAGTCGTGCAAAAATCTGAAGCATGTCCTGTAGGGGGAACCAGTCTAGAATTAGAATCAAATAAAAAAAAGTATATAGAAGCCCCTAGAATCAGAATTGTGTGGCTGCCGGGTTTGCACGTCTGAATCAAAACAATTTCAGTCTGAAACAAAGCGTGTGACTGACCATTGGGAATTTCAGACTGAACCAAACAATTCCTCAAGCAAGCCATTTCAGTCCACGGGTAGAATTTCAGTCTGAATCAACAATTTCAGTCTTAACGAACAAATTCAGTCCGTATAACAAACAAAATTCAGACTCTTAATTCAGTCTGAATGAAGTCCGCATCCCCCTCTCAAGATATGAACATTTGCACAGTTGGACATATGGATGGAAAAGCAAAAAGTATTCAGAGTTTCACATAAGCCTAATCGATGCTGCTAATTACTCCTAGGGAGTAGGGAGTAACACCATAATCATCACCTACCAGCTAACCAGGATCTTAAAAATTCAGAAATGCTATGCTAGTCTGAATCAAACAAATTCAGTCCGAATGAACAAATTCTGACTAGCTAACAGATTCAGTCTGTATAATTTTTTTTACAGTCTCAGTGAATCGAAGTCAACATACCCCCGCTGCCCAACCCCATAGCCCCCAACCTTACCCACACAAAATCCACCGGCCAGCCAACGAGTTCTACCGTGTAAGCGCAACACTGAATTGAACTGAGCGGAACCAAATTGGAACTCCGTATACGAACGAAAAAATCGAAGAGCGTGAGGTAGACTTGCACTTACTCGCTCCTGCGCCACGACGTCTACGCCCGCGGCGCACAGATCGGGGACCCTGCCGATGGCGGGGGTGCGTCGCCCGCGCAGAGCTCGTGGACGGTGCAGATGGCGGGGGGCTTGTCGGCCGCGCAGAGCTTCTGAACGGTGGCGATGACGGGGAGCTCGTCGGCCGCGCAGACCTCGTGGATGTTGCTGATGGCGGGTGGCTCGTCGGCGGCCACATCGGAGGCCATCGTCTTCGACGTACTCGCCCCGAGAACTCTTTCGATCCCACTTATTTTATTCCTGATAAACATGAAGTCTTGCAGATTTTGAAAGATATGAAGCTTAATGCTTCTCCGGGTCCGGATGGATTTAATGTTGAATTTTATTTGGCAGCCTGGGAGTGGATAGGAGAGGAAGTCACTCAGCTTGTGGTAAGCTTTTATCAAACTGGTATCTTACCTCCTCATATAAATGATACTAATATCGCTCTTATACCGAAAAAGTTAGTGCCTCAGGTTCCTATGGATTATCACCCTATTAGTCTTTGTAATGTCGTTTATAAAATCATTGCTAAATTATTGGCTAATAGGATTAAACCTCATCTTCCTGATTATATTGATCCTGCTCAGCAAGCTTTTATTCACGGTAGAAGAATTAGTGATAATATCATCATTGCTCAAGAGATTACTCACACTTTCTCTCTTAAATCGTGGAAATATCAAGCTTTCATGCTGAAAATTGATCTTGCTAAAGCTTTTGATCGCCTAGAATGGAATTTCATTGTGTCTGCTCTCACACGTAAAGGGTTGCATCGTCATTTCATTAACTTGATATATGCATGCATTTCCTTGCCTACTTTCTCTGTGCTCATTAATGGCCAGCCTTCTCATAAATTTAGAAGTTCTAGAGGTATTCGTCAGGGCTGTCCTATGTCTCCTTATTTGTTTGTTATTGCCATTAATGAGCTCTCTCTTGCCCTTAATGAAGCTCTAGCTGCTCAACATCTACAAGGAATTTCGCTTGGACCAAATTGCTCTCCTATCCATTCTCTGTTGTTTACAGATGATCTGTTGGTTTGTGGCCAAGCTAATATGTAGGAAGAAAATTCTATGGCTCAACTCATTCATCACTTTTGTTCTATTTCAGGTCAAACTCCAAACTAGGCCAAATCGGCTATTCTTTTTAGTACTCATGTCAGTCAATCTGCTATACAAGAGATTAAACAAGTTTTTCATGTTTCTACCATGAACAACAATTTCACTCATCTTGGTCATCCTCTTATTCTTCCTGCTAAAGATAGAACTGTTGCATATAACTTTGTTCTGGATAAATTCATGAATAAATTGCCGGCTTACAAAGCTAATATGCTTTCTCAAGCTGCTAGGCTTGAATTGATTCGTTCTGTTTTCTATGCTATTCCTGTTTATTATATGACTAACATTTTGTTCACTAAGAAGTTTATTGCAAAACTTACTACTGTTATTAGGAATTTCTGGTGGACAGGTGTTAGGGAAAAGGATTCCAGAAGAAGCCTTTGCCTTAGAGCATGGAAAGACATATGCGATTCTAAGAAAGAAGGTGGGCTGGGCATAAGGAATTTGCATGTTATTAATGAGAGTCTCATTATTGCAACAGCTTGGAGAATTGCTAAATCACCTTCTTCTCAGCTGTACCTCATTCTCAAAGCTAAATACTTTCATGACTCTTCTATTTGGACAACAATTTCTTCTCTGCCTAAATCAGCTTTCTGGACTTCCGTTTTGAAAATGCTTCCCAAGTTGAAAGATCATTATTTTTATCAATTAACCCAAGGTAATATCTCTATTTGGAGCACACCATGGTGCAGTCTTTGGGCCTCTATCCATGATCATCTTATTATTCAAGAGCCTGGCTTCATATATCCTTCTTTAGTTAGGGACCTTTGGCTTCCTGGTCAAAAAACTTGGAATTCTGCTCTCGTTAATTCTCTTTTTCAGCATCCATTGGCCTCTGTGATTCTCCAAACGGTCATTATCTATGATGATGGTCCAGATCTTCTTTGTTGGGATCTTTCTTCTAATGGTATTTGTTCTTCTAAATCTGCTTATATGTTTTGTTTGCAAGAAATTCATGAAAATCCCATGAATGCTCCTTCTTCAGTGTCTTTGGAGGTGAAGGATTTTCTTAAGTTGATCTAGAAACAAAAGCAAATGTCACCCAGAGTTAAAACTTTTGCTTGGAGACTCTTTCGGAAAGCTTTGCCTACAGGTTTAAGGGCGGGTCATTTTTCCACTCATATTTCTCAGGCTTGTTGTAGGTGTGGTAAACAAGAGGATGAATTCCATTTGTTCTTTTTGTGTGATTTTGCTCGTGCGGCATGGTTCTCCTCTCCTTGGTTCATTAGATCAGATGTTTTAATTCAAGGACATACTAGTTTGCATTCCTCTATTACTACCTTTCTCCGAATGTCTCATCCACATGTCTCTATTGAAATATTCTTAATTTTTTGTGGTGTCTTTGGAAGGCTAGAAATGATTTTCTTTTTGTCGGAAAAAAGCCCTCCCTCATCATGTGCACATTGTTGCAAAAGCCTTGTCTTATGATTTATATGATGTTTCTAATCATATGTCTGATACGTCTCCAACGTATCTATAATTTTTGATTGTTCCATGCTATTATATTACCCCTTTTGGATGTTTATGGGCTTTATTTTACACATTTATATCATTTTTGGGACTAACCTACTAACCGGAGGCCCAACCCGTATTGCTGTTTTTTTGCCTATTTTAGTATTTCAAAGAAAAGGAATATCAAACGGAGTTCAAACGGAATGAAAGCTTAAGGAGCGTGATTTTTGGAACGACCGTGATCCAGAGGACTTGGAGTGCAAGTCAAGAAGCAGCCGAGGCGGCCACGAGAGGGTAGGGCGCCCCCCTACAGGGCGCGCCCCTGTCTCGTGGGCCCCTCGGGCGGCCACCGACGTACTTCTTCCTCCTATATAAGCCTACGTACCCCGAAAACATCCAGGGAGCCAACGAAACACAATTTCCACCACTGTAACCTTCTGTATCCGCGAGATCCCATCTTAGAGCCTTCGCCGGTGCTCCGCCGGAGGGGGAATCGATCACGGAGGGCTTCTACATCAACACCATAGCCCCTCCAATGAGTTGTGAGTAGTTTAACACAGACCTTCGGGTCCATAGTTATTAGCTAGATGGCTTCTTCTCTCTTTTTGGATCTCAATACAATGTTCTCCCCCTCTCTTGTGGATATCTATTCGATGTAAACTCTTTTTGCGGTGTGTTTGTCGAGATCTGATGAATTGTGAGTTTATGATCAAGTTTATCTATGAGAAATATTTGAATCTCCTCTGAATTCTTTTATGTATGATTGAGTTATGTTTGCAAGTCTCTTCGAATTATCAGTTTGGTTTGGCCTACTAGATTGATCTTTCTTTCCATGGGAGAAGTGCTTAGCTTTGGGTTCAATCTTGCGGTGTCCTTACCCAGTGACATAAAGGGTTGAAAGGCACATATTGTACTGTTGCTATCGAGGATAAAAAGATGGGGTTTATATCATATTGCATGAGTTTATCCCTCTACATCATGTCATCTTGCTTAATGCGTTACACTGTTCTTTATGAACTTAATACTCTAGATGCAGGCAGGAGTCGGTCGATGTGTGGAGTAATAGTAGTAGATGCAGGCAGGAGTCGGTCTACTAGTCACGGACGTGATGCCTATATACATGATCATGCCTAGATAATCTCATAATTATTCGCTTTTCTATCAATTGCTCGACAGTAATTTGTTCACCCACCGTAATACTTATGCTCTTGAGAGAAGCCTCTAGTGAAACCTATGGCCCCCGGGTCTATCTTTTATCATATTTGCTTTCAATCTACTTTTATTTGCATCTTTACTTTTTGCATCTATATTATAAAATACCAAAAATATATTTATCTTATCATACTATCTCTATTAGATCTCACATTCGCAAGTGGCCGTGAAGGGATTGACAACCCCTTTATTGCGTTGGTTGCGAGTTCTTTGTTTGTTTGTGTAGGTGCGTGGGAATTTTGAGGAGCCTTCTACTGGATTGATACCTTGGTTCTCAAAAACTGAGGGAAATACTTACGCTACTATTGCTGCACCACCCTTTCCTCTTCAAGGAGAACCAACGCAAGCTCAAGACGTAGCAAGAAGGATTTCTGGCGCCATTGCCGGGGAGGTCTTCGCTCAAGTCAAGACATACCAAGTACCCATCACAAACTCATCTCCCTCGCATTTACATTATTTGCCATTTGCCTCTCGTTTTCCTCTCCCCCACTTCACCCTTGCCGTTTTATTCGGCCTCTCTTTCCCAATCTCCTCCTCTCTTTCGCTTGCCCTTTTTCTGTTCGCTTGTGTGTTGGATTACTTGTTGCCATGGCACAAGATAATACCAAATTGTGTGATTTCTCGAATACCAATAATAATGATTTCCTTAGTACTCCGATTGCTCATCTTAATGATGTTGAGTCTTGTGAAATCAATACTGCTTTGTTGAATCTTGTTATGAAAGATCAATTCACCGACCTTCCTAGTGAAGATGCCGCTACTCATCTAAACAACTTTGTTGATTTGTGTGATATGCAAAAGAAGAAAGATATGGATAACAATATTGTTAAATTGAAGTTATTTCCGTTTTCACTTAGAGATCGTGCTAAAGTTTGGTTTTTGTCTTTGCCTAAAAATAGTATTGATTCTTGGAACAAGTGCAAAGATGCTTTTATTTCTAAGTATTTTCCTCCCGCTAAGATTATCACTCTTAGGAACAGTATTATGAATTTTAAACAACTTGATCATGAGCATGTTGCCCAATCTTGGGAAAGAATGAAATTGATGATTCACAATTTCCCTACTCATGGTTTGAATTAATGGATGATCATACAAAATTTTTATGCCGGTTTGAACTTTGCTTCTAGAAATCTTTTAGATTCGGCCGCGGGAGGCACGTTTATGGAAATCACGTTAGGAGATGCTACAAAACTTCCTGATAATATTATGGTTAATTATTCTCAATGGCACACCGAAAGATCTTCTGGTAAAAAAGTGCATGCTATAGAAGAAATCAATGTTTTGAATGGAAAGATGGATGAACTTATGAAATTGTTTGCTACTAAGAATATTCCTCTTGATCCCAATGATATGCCTTTGTCTACTTTGATTGAGAATAATAATTAATCTATGGATGTGAATTTTGTTGGTAGGAATAGTTTTGGAAACAATGCTTATAGAGGAAACTTTAATGCTAGACCGTTCCCTAGTAATTCCTCTAATAAATATGGAAATTCCTACAATAATTCTTATGGTAATTTTAATAATATGCCCTCTGATTTTGAGAATAGTGTGAAAGAATTTATGATTTCTCAAAATAATTTTAATGCTTTGCTTGAAGAAAAATTGCTCAAAGTTGATGATTTGGCTAGGAACATTGATAGACTTTCGCTTGATGTTGATTCTCTTAAACTTAGATATTCTTCCCCTAAGCATGATATCAATGAGTCTCTCAAAGCAATGAGAATTTTCATTGATGAGTGCAAGGAAAGAACCGCTAGATTGTGTGCTAAGAAAGATTGCTTTGTAAAGGCATGTTCTTCTAGTTTCCATGAAAATAATGGTGAAGATCTTAAAGTTATTGATGCGTCTCCTATTAGATCTTTGTTTTGCAATATGAATCTTGATAATTATGGGACTGATGATGAGTCAACTTTGCCTAGAAGGCGTCCCAAGAATTTGGAGTCTTTAGATCTTGATGCTAAATTTGGTAAAAGTAGGATTGGAGAGGTCATGACTTTAAATAGCATTGAACCCACTATCTTGGATTTCAAGGAATTTGATTATGATAATTGTTCTTTAGAAGGTTGTATTTCCTTGTTGCAATCCATTGTTAATTATCCTCATGCTTATAGTCAAAATAAAGCTTTTACCAAACATATCGTTGATGCCTTGATGCAATCTTATGATGAAAAACTTAATTTGGAACTTTCTATACCTAGAAAACTTAATGATGAGTGGGAACCTACTATAAAGATTAGAATGAAAGATCATGAGTGTTTTGCTTTGTGTGATTTGGGTGCTAGTGTTTCCACGATTCCGAAAACTTTATGTGATATTCTAGGTTTCCATGATCTTGATGATTGCTCTTTAAATTTGCACCTTGCGGATTCCACCATTAAAAAGCCAATGGGAAGGATCAATGATGTTCTCATTATTGCAAATAGAAATTTGGTGCCCGTAGATTTTATCGTTCTTGATATAGATTGCAATCTTTCCTGCCCTATTATTCTTGGTAGACCTTTCCTTAGAACGATTGGTGCGATCATTGATATGAAGGAAGGGAATATTAGATTCAAATTTCCATTAAAGAAAGGCATGGAGCACTTTCGAAGAAATAAATTAAAATTACCTTATGAATCTATCATGCGAGCTACTTATGAATTTAGTGCCAAAGATGGCACTACTTAGATCTATCTTCGCTTTTATGCCTAGTTAGGGGCGTTAAACGATAGCGCTAGTTGGGAGGCAACCCAATTTTCTTTGTATTTTTTGTTTTTGTTCCTGTTTAGTAATAAATCTTGCATCTACCTCCGGTTTAGATGTGTTTTTATCTTTTAATTAGTGTTTGTGCCAAGTAGAACCTATAGGATAACCTATGATGATTGTTGATTTGATTCTGCTGAAAAACAGAAACTTTGCACGCACCAATTTAGTTTTGTTAAATCACATACGCGTGATTTTGCGTTATTCTTTTTTATTCTGATCAATAGACAAATTTTCCAGGACTTCCTATTTTGGTAGGATTTTTAGAGTTCCAGAAGTTTGCGTTAGTTACAGATTGCTATAGACTGTTCTGTTTTTGACAGATTCTGTTTTTCGTGTGTTGTTTGCTTATTTTGATGCATCTATGGCTAGTAAAATAGTTTATAAACCATAGATAAGTTGGAATACAGTAGGTTTAACACCAAAATAAATAAATAATGAGTTCATTACAGTACCTTATGTGGTGGTTTTCTTTTCTTTCACTAACGGAGCTTATAAGATTTCCTATTGAGTTTTGTGTTGTGAAGTTTTCAAATTTTGGGTAAAGCTTTTATGGACTATGGAATAAGGAGTGGCAAGAGACTAAGCTTGGGGATGCCCATGGCACCCAGATGATATACAAGGATAGCCAAAAGCCTAAGCTTGGGGATGCCCCGGGAAGGCATCCCCTCTTTCGTCTTCGTTCATTGGTAACTTTACTTGGAGCTATATTTTTATTCGTCACATGATATGTGTTTTGCTTGGAGCGTCGTGTATTATATTAGTCTTTTCTTTTTAGTTTACCACAATCATCCTTTCTGTACACACCTTTTGGGAGAAGTCTACTTGATTAGGATTTGCTAGAATACTCTATGTGCTTCACTTATATCTTTTGAGCTTGATAGTTTTTGCTCTAGTGCTTCACTTATATCTTTTAGAGCACGGTGGTGACTTAATTTTGAAGAAATTGCTAGTCTCTCATGCTTCACTTATATCTTTTTGAGAGTCTTTTAGAACATCATGGTATTTGCTATGGTTACAAAGTTGGTCCTAGAATGATGAACATCCAAGTTGGGTATAATAAAAACTATCATAGAAAAGAATTGGATGCTATGATCAATATGATGCTTGATAATTGTTTTAGATTTGGAGGTAGTGATATTAGAGTCATTATAGTTGAGGTGATTATGAAAAGTACTTGTGTTGAGGGTTGTGATTCCCGTAGCATGCACGTATGGTGAACCGCTTTGTGATGAAGTTGGAGCAAAATTTTATTTATTGAGTGTCTTCCTTATGAATGGCGGTCGGGGACGAGCGATGGTCTTTTCCTACCAATCTATCCCCCTAGGAGCATGCACGTAGTGCTTTGGTTTTTGATGACTTCTAGATTTTTGCAACAAGTACATGAGTTCTTTTGACTAATCTTGAGTCCATGGATTATACGCACCTCACCCTTCCACCATTGCTAGCCTCTCTTGTCCGCGCAACTTACGCTGGTACCATACACCCACTATATACCTTCCTCAAGACATCCACCATACCTACCTATTATGGCATTTCCATAGCCATCCCGAGATATATTGCCATGCAACTTTCCACCGTTCCGTTCATTTGACACTCATTACTTTTGTCATATTACTTTTTGCTTGATCATGTAGTTGACATTGTATTTGTTGCAAGGCCACCTTCATAATTTTCATACATGTCGCTCTTGATTCATTGCATATCCTGGTACACCGCCGGAGGCATTCATATAGAGTCATATCTTGTTCTAGCATTGAGTTGTAATTCTTGAGTTGTAAATCCATAAAAGTGTGATGATTTTCATTATTAGAGCATTGTCCTAGTGAGGAAAGGATGATGAAGACTATGATTCCCCCACAAGTCGGGATGAGACTTCGGACTTTACAAAAAGAAAAAAAAGGGGAAAAAAGAGAAAGGCGAAAAAAGGAAAAAAAGAAAGGCCAAAGAAAAAAAAAGAAAAAAGAAAAAAAAGAAGAAAAAAAAGAAAAGAAAAAAAATGAGAGAAAAAGAGGGAAGGGACAATGCTACTATCTCTATTTCCACACTTGTCCTTTTAAATAGCACCATGATCTTCATGATAGAGAGTCTCATATGTTGTCACTTTCATATACTAGTGGGAATTTTTCATTATAGAACTTGGCTTGTATATTCCAATGATGGGCTTCCTCAAAATGCCCTAGGTCTTTGTGAACAAGCGAGTTGGATGCACACCTACTTAGTTTCTTTTGTTGAGCTTTCATATATTTATAGCTCTAGTGCATCCGTTGCAAGGCAATCCCTACTCACTCACATTGATATCTATTAATGGGCATCTCCATAGCCTCTTGATACACCTAGTTGATGTGAGACTAGATTCTCCTTTTTGTCTTCTCCACAACCACCATCCTACTCCACATATAGTGCTATGTCCATGGCTCACGCTCATGTATTGCGTGAAAGTTGAAAGAGTTTGAGATTATTAAAGTATGAAACAATTGCTTGGCTTGTCATCGGGGTTGTGCATGATTAAATACTTTGTGTGATGAAGATAAAGGAACAGTCAAACTATATGATTTTGTAGGGATAACTTTCTTTATCCATGTTACTTTGACAAGACATGATTACTTTGATTAGTATGCTTGAAGTATCACCATTTTCATGTTAATATGAACTTTTATTTTGTATCATTTGCATCTGAACATTCACGCCACAATAAAGAAAATTACATTGAGAATTATGCTAGGTAGCATTCCACATCAAAAATTTCTTTTTTATCATTTACCTACTCGAGGACGAGCAGGAATTAAGCTTGGGGATGCTTGATACGTCTCCAATGTATCTATAATTTTTGATTGTTCCATGCTATTATATTACCCCTTTTGGATGTTTATGGGCTTTATTTTACACATTTATATCATTTTTGGGACTAACCTACTAACCGGAGGCCTAGCCCGTATTGCTGTTTTTTTGCCTATTTCAGTATTTCGAAGAAAAGGAATATCAAATGGAGTCCAAACGGAATGAAACCTTCAGGAGCGTGATTTTTGGAACGAACATGATCCAGAGGACTTGGAGTGCAAGTCAAGAAGCAGCTGAGGCCTCCACGAGATAGGAGGGCATGCCCCCCTATAGGGCGCGCCCCCTGTCTCGTGGGCCCCTCGGGTGGCCACCGACGTACTTCTTCCTCCTATATAAGCCTACATACCCCAAAAACATCCAGAGAGCCAACGAAACACAATTTCCACCACCATAACCTTTTGTATCTGCGAGATCCCATCTTGGAGCCTTTGCCGGCGCTCCGCCGGAGGGTGAATCGACTACGGAGGGATTCTACGTCAACATCCTTGCCCCTCCGATGAGTTCTGAGTAGTTTACCACAGACCTACGGGTCCATAGTCGTTAGCTAGATGGCTTCTTCTCTCTTTTTGGATCTCAATACAATGTTCTCCCCCTCTCTTGTGGAGATCTATTCGATGTAAACTCTTTTTGCTGTGTGTTTGTCGAGATCCGATGAATTGTGGGTTTATGATCAAGTTTATCTATGAGAAATATTTGAATCTCCTCTGAATTCTTTTATGTATGATTGAGTTATCTTTTCAAGTCTCTTCTAATTATCAGTTTGGTTTGGCCTACTAGATTGATCCTTCTTGCCATGGGAGAAGTGCTTAGCTTTGGGTTCAATATTACGGTGTCCTTTCCTAGTGACAGCAAGGGTAGCAAGGAATGTATTGTATTGTTGCCATCGAGGATTAAAAGATGGGGTTTATATCATATTGCATGAGCTTATCCCTCTACATCATGTCATCTTGCTTAAAGCGTTACACTGTTCTTATGAACTTAATACTCTAGATGCAGGCAGGAGTCAGTTGATGTGTGGAGTAATAGTAGTAGATGCAGGCAGGAGTCGGTCTACTTGTCACGGACGTGATGCCTATATACATGATCATTCCTAGATAATCTCATAATTATTCGCTTTACTATCAATTGCTCGACAGTAATTTGTTCTCCCACCCTAATACTTATGCTATCTTGAGAGAAGCCACTAGTGAAACCTGTGGCCCCCGGGTCTATCTCTTATCATATTTGCTTCCAATCTACTTTTATTTGCATCTATACTTTTTGCATCTATATTATAAAATACCAAAAATATATCTATCTTATCATACTATCTCTATTAGATCTCACTTTCACAAGTGGCCGTGAAGGGATTGACAACCCCTTTATTGCGTTGGTTGCGAGTTCTTTGTTTGTTTGTGTAGGTGCGTGGGACTTTTCAGGAGCCTCCTACTGGATTGATACCTTGGTTCTCAAAAAATGAGGAAATACTTACGGTACTATTGCTGCATCACCCTTTCCTCTTCAAGGAAAACCAACGCAAGCTCAAGACGTAGCAAGAAGGATTTCTGGCGCCGTTGCCGGGGAGGTCTTCGCTCAAGTCAAGACATACCAAGTACCTATCACAAACTCATCTCCCTCGCATTTACATTATTTGCCATTTGCCTCTCATTTTCCTCTCCCCCACTTCGCCCTTGCCATTTTATTCGCCCTCTCTTTCCCAGTCTCCTCCTCTCTTTTCCGCTTGCCTTTTTCTGTTTGCTTGTGTGTTGGATTACTTGTTGCCATGGCGCAAGATAATACCAAATTGTGTGATTTCTCGAATACCAATAATAATGATTTCCTTAGTACTCCGATTGCTCCTCTTAATGATGTTGAGTTTTGTGAAATCAATACTGCTTTGCTGAATCTTGTTAAGAAAGATCAATTCGCTGGCCTTCCTAGTGAAGATGTCGCTACTCATCTAAACAACTTTGTTGATTTGTGTGATATGCAAAAGAATAAAGATATGGATAACAATATTGTCAAATTGAAGTTATTTCCGTTTTCACTTAGAGATCGTGCTAAAGTTTGGTTTTCGTCTTTGCCTAAAAATAGTATTGATTCTTGGAACAAGTGCAAAGATGCTTTTATATCTAAGTATTTCCTCCCGCTAAGATCATCACTCTTAGGAACGATATTATGAATTTTAAACAACTTGATCATGAGCATGTTGCTCAATCTGGGGAAAGAATGAAATTGATGATTCACAATTTCCCTACTCATGGTTTGAATTTATGGATGATCATACAAAATTTTTATGCCGGTTTAAACTTTGGTTCTAGAAATCTCTTAGATTTGGCCGCGGGAGGCATGTTTATGGAAATCACGTTAGGAGATGCTACAAAACTTTTTTGATAATATTATGGCTAATTATTCTCAATGGCACACCGAAAGATCTTCTAGTAAAAAAGTGCATGCTATAGAAGAAATCAATGTTTTGAGTGGAAAGATGGATGAACTTATGAAATTGTTTGCTACTAAGAATATTCCTCTTGATCCCAATGATATGCCTTTGTCTACTTTGATTGAGAATAATAATGAATCTATGGATGTGAATTTTGTTGGTAGGAATAGTTTTGGAAACAATGCTTATAGAGGAAACTTTAATGCTAGACCGTTCCCTAGTAATTCCTCGAATAATTATGGAAATTCCTACATTAATTCTTATGGTAATTTTAATAAGATACCCTCTGATTTTGAGAATAGTGTGAAAGAATTTATGATTTCTCAAAATAATTTTAATGCTTTGCTTGAAGAAAAATTGCTCAAAGTTGATGATTTGGCTAGGAACGTTGATAGACTTTCGCTTGATGTTGATTCTCTTAAACTTAGATCTTCTTATCCTAAGCATGATATCAATGAGTCTCTCAAAGGAATGAGAATTTCCATTGATGAGTGCAAGGAAAGAATGCTAGACTGCGTGCAAAGGAAGATTGCTTTATAAAAGCGTGTTCTTCTAGTTTCCATGAAAATAATGATGAAGATCTTAAAGTTATTGATGCTTCTCCTATTAGATATTTGTTTTGCAATATGAATCTTGATAATTATGGGACTGATGATGAGTCAACTTTGCCTAGAAGGCGTCCCAAGAATTTGGAGTCTTTAGATCTTGATTCTAAATTTGGTAAAAGTAGGATTGTAGAGGTCTTGACTTTAAATAGCATTGAACCCACTATCTTGGATTTCAAGGAATTTGATTATGATAATTGTTCTTTAGAAGGTTGTATTTCATTGTTGCAATCCATTGTTAATTCTCCTCTTGCTTATAGTTCTTTAGAAGCGTGATTTTGCGTTGATTCTTTTTTCTTCTGATCAATAGACAAATTTTCCAGGACTTCCTATTTGTGTAGGATTTTTAGAGTTCCAGAAGTTTGCGTTAGTTACAGATTGCTACAGACTGTTCTGTTTTTGACAGATTCTGTTTTTCGTGTGTTGTTTGCTTATTTTGATGCATCTTTGGCTAGTAAAAAGTTTATAAACCATAGATAAGTTGGAATAAAGTAAGTTTAACACCAAAATAAATAAATAATGAGTTCATTACAGTAACTTATGTGGTGGTTTTCTTTTTTTTCACTAACGGAGCTTATAAGATTTCCTGTTGAGTTTTGTGTTGTGAAGTTTTCATGTTTTGGGTAAAGCTTTTATGGACTATGGAATAGGGAGTGGCAAGATCCTAACCTTGGGGATGCCCATGACACCCCAAGATATTCAAGGACAGCCAAAATCCTAAGCTTGGGGATGCCTCGGGAAGGCATCCCCTCTTTCGTCTTCGTTCATTGGTAACTTTACTTGGAGCTATATTTTTATTCGTCACATGATATGTGTTTTGCTTGGAGCGTCGTGTATTATATTAGTCTTTGCTTTTTAGTTTACCACAATCATCCTTTTTGTACATACCTTTTGGGAGAAGCCTACTTGATTAGGATTTGCTAGAATACTCTATGTGCTTCACTTATATCTTTTGAGCTTGATAGTTTTTGCTCTAGTGCTTCACTTATATCTTTTAGAGCACGGTGGTGACTTAATTTTGAAGAAATTGCTAGTCTCTAATGCTTCACTTATATCTTTTTGAGAGCCTTTTAGAACAGCATGGTATTTGCTATGGTTACAAAGTTGGTCCTAGAATGATGAGCATCCAAGTTGGGTATAATAAAAACTATCATAGAAAAGAATTGGATGCTATGATCAATATGATGCTTGATAATTGTTTTGAGATATGGAGGTAGTGATATTAGAGTCATGCTAGTTGAGGTGATTATGAAAAGTACTTGTGTCGAGGGTTGTGATTCCCGTAGCATGCACGTATGGTGAACCGCTTTGTGATGAAGTTGGAGCAAAATTTTATTTATTGAGTGTCTTCCTTATGAGTGGCAGCCGGGGACGAGCGATGGTCTTTTCCTACCAATCTATCCCCCTAGGAGCATGCGTGTAGTGCTTTGGTTTTTGATGACTTCTAGATTTTTCCAACAAGTACATGAGTTCTTTTGACTAATGTTGAGTCCATGGATTATATGCACCTCACCCTTCCACCATTGCTAGCCTCTCTTGTGCCGCGCAACTTTCGCCGGTACCATAGAACCACTATATACCTTCCTCAAAACAGCCACCATACCTACCTATTAAGGCATTTCCATAGCCATCCCGAGATATATTGCCATGCAACTTTCCACCGTTCCGTTCATATGACACGCATTACTTTTGTCATATTGCCTTTTGCATGATCATGTAGTTGACATTGTATTTGTGGCAAGGCCACCTTCATAATTTTCATACATGTCGCTCTTGATTCATTGCATATCCCGGTACACCGCCGGAGGCATTCATATAGAGTCATATCTTGTTCTAGCTTTGAGTTGTAATTCTTGAGTTGTAAATCCATAAAAGTGTGATGATTTTCATTATTAGAGCATTGTCCTAGTGAGGAAAGGATGATGAAGACTATGATTCCCCCACAAGTCGGGATGAGACTTCGGACTTTACAAAAATAAAAAAAGGAAAAAAAGGCCAAAAAAGAAAAAAAAGAAAGGCCAAAGAAAAATAAAGAAAAAAGAAGAAAAAAAATGAGAGAAAAAGAGGGAAGGGACAATGCTACTATCTCTTTTTCCACACTTGTGCTTTAAAATACCACCATGATCTTCATGATAGAGAGTCTCATATGTTGTCACTTTCATATACTAGTGGGGATTTTTCATTATAGAACTTGTGTCGTGGG
This sequence comes from Triticum dicoccoides, assembly GCF_002162155.2. Taxonomy (NCBI): domain Eukaryota; kingdom Viridiplantae; phylum Streptophyta; class Magnoliopsida; order Poales; family Poaceae; genus Triticum; species Triticum dicoccoides. The sequence continues at coordinate 715,930,575 of NC_041383.1, forward strand.
AACGAACACCTATGGGGCAGGGCCCCTTTTCGGTCCGGCGGGGGGCGGAGGTCGCACGAAGAGCGGATCGAGGCGAAGAACGCGAGCGGTTTTACCCAGCTTCGGAGCTCTCCGGAGAGATAATACTCCTACTGTTGCTTGTCGGATTGTATTGTGTTCTTGCTCAAGAGCGCTAATTGCTACAGTACACGCTCGCTGCGAGAGAGAGAGCGAGCGCTTTCTGGTTTCGAACCCCCTCTACGTTGCGCATGGGCCTCCTTTTATAAGCTCATGGGGTCACCAACAGGTGGCAACACATGCAAGGGTACAAATGGAAAAGGGGTGGTTGGTACACCTACTTGTACAGTGCATCCTACCTAACCCTGACGGCAGGGGACAAAGGCATTAAATTCCCGTCTGAGTCGCCCAAACAGTGCAGAAAAGTGACCGTTAGGGGCGCCACCGCTTGCCACGATGGCCATCTTGTCATCTCCGCTCGCCACCTCGCACCGCTAGCTGCACAGCTTCCTGCCACGCGTGCCTGGAAAGGCCCCAGGGCGACACGTTGGTGGATGTGCTGGAGCACGGGTGCAAAGTGGTAGCTTTGCCGCGGCAAGCACCTTGCCGCGATCGTTGTCTTGTCGCGTCCGGAAGCTTGTTGCTCACCAGGCCTTGCCGGGACGCGAGGCGCGTCGCGGCAAGTTACTTGAAATGCCTTGGTTGGCCTTAGCGGCAAGCTCCTCTTGCCGGGGCCTTGTCCTTCCCGGCAAGCTCCTCTTGCCGGGGCCTTGTCTTCTCGGCTTAAACACTTTGTTCTTGAATGGCTCTAAAGGAACCAACGAAGGACCTTAGCGGTCGCCCGGCAAGCCTTGCCGCGGGGTGCTGCGACTGCCCGTGCACAACTTCGGGATACTAGGGTACCCCTACTCTAGTACACCGACAGGAGCCCCCGGGCCTGGGCCACACACGGTGCCGAGCGCTGTTGGGCCAGGCCCAAAACAGGGCACGGGCACGCGCAGGCCTGGGTTATGCTGAATCTCACTCCGTATCCACCGCGCCCTCCCGTAATGGCACGCGTCGAACGCGGCGTCGTGGGAGAGATCATGGGTGGTTCTTTATTCGGAGAAAGCGTAACGTTCGCCTCCTCCTCTTTATATGCAGGGGAAACAGGGGCAGTTCCCCCACCTTCGCCATTTGCTGTTCCAATCTCGGAAATCTCCGCCGCTCCCCTCCGCTTCCAAAGCCGAAAGAGAGCAGCGCTCCGCCCCCCATGGCCGCCGTCGCCACCAACGCCGTCGATCTCCCCCACCACCTCCGCCATGGCTCCGAAAGCCGGGAAGGGCGTGAAGTCGGCCGAGGCGCTGCGGCTCGAGGCGCTGCGAAAGGAGCGGACAACTTTCCCCTCCGAGCTCGCCGCGGCGGAGCTGAGGGAATGGTACTATCTCTTCTGGTCGACGGAGACGCGAGCGCACCCGCGTACGAGGGTGCTCTCTGCCGCCGCTTCGAAACGGGCTCCAAACGGGTACCCCTTCTTCGTGCTATTCTTCTACTGCGGGCTCTGCCCGCCCTTCTCCGAGTTCTTCTGTGATATCATGAATACCTATGGGTTCCACCTTGATTTCACCCCCAATGCCGTTCTGACCATGGCGGTTTTCGCACATCTTTGCGAAAACTTTGTCGGAGTCCACCCAAATGTAGCCCTTTTCCGCCACTACTTCATGCCCCGGGTCAAGAGAGGAGAGCCCTTGTCCGGCGGGATCGCCTGGATCTCGAGAACCGGCAAGAAGAAGGCGTATCTGGAGGGGGAGCTCCGCAGCAAATGGGAGGAGTGGAGATCGGAGTGGTGCTGGATCGTCGAGGAGAACCCGCAGCCATTCACCACCCTGCGCCAAACCCCAGCAGTGCGCGGCGGCGATTGGAGTGCCCTGGCCGCGGACGACGACAAGCTGAAGATTGCCACCACCCGGATCTTGCGCCTCAGGCTTGCCGGGCTCACTGTAGGCGCCATTGGCGCAGACTTTCTTCGCCGCCGGATTGCCCCCCTGCAAGAGAGGAAGAGACCCGCCTGGGAATTTGGGGGTCCGGCGGACATCATGAGGCTGCGCCCGGGTCTCAACTTCAACTTCACCATCATGGAATTGGATGCGATGCTCAAGGAGTTGTTCAAGCACGATCCCAGCATCCCGAATGGTTTAGGTTGCCGGCGGGTGTCGTTCCGCTGTGCAAAAACTCCTCGCTCGATCGTATCCGCACAATGATGCTGCAGTGCGATTCGCACGGGATCATTCCAACTTGGCAAGAGCCTGCGGACGATGTTGTGCAGCAGTTCTTCGACGGCCTGGTGGAAGTGGCGGTCCACGCCGACGAACAGAGGCTCCTCACCCGCGACACCATCGAGGAGGAGATGCAGCGCATCGCCACCAGGGCGGAAGAGGCGGCAGCGGCCGCAGCCGCGGGTGAGTTTGGGTTCACCGTGGAGGAGGCGGAGGCAGCAGAGGCGGCAAGCCTTGCCGAGAGAGAGTGGCTTGACGGCCAAGAAGAGCTTGCCGCACCTGATGTCAAGTCGAGCAAACCCGCCAAGGGTGCGAGCGGTCCGCCTCCTCCAGGTAGCTTGCCGCAAGCGGAGCCAGCAGCGCAGCCCCCAGCTCCACCAAGAAGGCGTCTCCACAAGGCCGGAGATGCAGCAGGGCGGTAGACGGGTCAGCAGCCGTCGCGCCGCGCGACCCGCACCGCCACGACAAGCAATGTTGCCGCGGGAGCACCTCGCACCGTGCCGGCAACTGGAGCGGGGTCGTCCCGGACCACCGCCGCTGCCCCCGCCAAGCGGCCAAGGGCACCTACTCCTCCGCCTCTTCACGCCGAAGGTGGGCCTGACTTCGACCTCTCCGCACTCAGCTCCGACGAGGAAGAAGAAGAGTAAGCTTCTTTGTTGTATTTGTAGTTCTTCAATTCTTGCTGTTTCTGTCTTGTATCTGATCTGCTTTACTCTGAACCTTGTTCCTTTTCAGGACCCTGTCCCAGAGAGCGGAGAAGAGGGCCAAGGTTCCCGTGGTTATCATTGAGGACGAGCCCACCGCGACGGCAGGGGGCGCGCCCGAGACCACCTTGCCGGACCCGGCAACTACTCCCCGAAGCAGCCCCCAGCGTAAGTATATGATCTTCTTCTCGCTGTTGGGCGCGCATGGGTGTTCTTTCCATTGCTGACATCTGACTGTTGGTTTGTTTGTGTAGGAGCAGAACGGCTTCACCAGGAGGGCTCGGAAACCGCCTCCGACGTGCCATCTGCTTCAACTACACCGCCAAGGGGGGATTCCCCGACAAGGGAGCGTTCTCCGGCAAGGGAGAAATCCCCGGCAAGGGAGGAGTCTCCGGCAAGGGGCAGCACCAGCGACCCCCCGGTGGTGGAGCCCATGACTATGGATCCCAGCACAGGTAATCCTTCCTGCCTAAAACTTCCCTTGGGTTCTTCTTCTGATTTTTCTTTTTTTTGATTTTTGCTTGACTTTTCTCCCTCTTCCGGCCTTCAGATCCACCTTCCACGGAGCTGATGGAGACCGAGGCCACCGGCGAGGAGAACGCGCGCGGCAACACTGACGATGCCGCCGCCACTGAAGAAGAAACCGACACTGATGATCCTGCCGGCGAAGAGGCCGCCAAAGCTGCTAGTGCAGGAGCTGGCGAGGGGTCCGGCGACCGCACTGACGACCCTGGGGCTGCAGGAGCGCAAGGTGCTATGCCGACCGCCGATCCCTCCGCCGCTGACGCAGCGCCAGGCTCCGAAGTGCCCCAGCCCGGCGTCTACTTGAAGGCCGGGGACGGTGTCTTCATCAAGCTCCCCTGGGCCTCGAGCTCCAGGGCACCGGTTGAAGGAGAGACTTTTGACGGAGAAGTGCTCGCCTCCGCTGGGTTGACACTGGTCGACACGCGAAGCAGCAGCAGCGGCGAGTCTGAGGAGGAGCAGCTGCTCCGAAAGCTGGTGTCGCTCTACCGCGCCCGACAAGCCAAGGTGGAGTCCCGGGAAGCGCTTGTTGTGCAGGCGGGAGCAGACATTAAGAAGCGCGCGGAGGAGCTCCGGGAACGCAATCAGGAAGCTCTCCGGTCCATTGCAGAGGAGCGGGCGCAGCTCGTCGAGGCGCGGAAAGCCTTCCTACTCGAGAAGGCTGAAGCTGAAGAGCAGCAACGGCTTGCCGCTGAGGAGCTATTTGCACGGGAAGGTGAGCTGTCGCAGCGGAAGGTTAACCTTGACAGCCACGAGGAGGATCTTGCCGCGCGCGAGCAAACGCTTGGCGGGGCTCTCAAGGAATCAAAGGACACGGCCGCAGCTGCCGAGGCCGCCAAGAAAGAGCTGGAGACAAAGGTGACGCAGCTGGAGGCCGATCTCAAGGCGAGGGATGAAGAGCTTGCCGCGCTCCAGCGTGAGCGCGAGAAAGACGCCCTCGCCCATGGTGAGCTACAGGGTCAACTCGTCGAGAAGGGCAAGGAGCCGAGCACCGCCAAGGACTCCAACGCTGATCTGGAGTTGAAGCTGGCCACCCTGACTGAGACGCTGGACAGCGCCAAGGATCGGGAAGTGGCCCTGAAGGAGGAGATCAAGGGCAACGAAGCGCTGCTGACGAGGGCCGCCGAAACCCAGAACACCTTCAGGGAGACGGTGGAGCTCTAGACAGAGGGCCTCGTGAACATTGCTGCAGTCATCGACGAGGAGCTGGTGCAGCTGGGGGTGGAGGATCTCGGGTACTCCTCCGACGAGAACCTCCAGCCCAGCGCCAAGCTCACTCTGTTCTTCAAGGGCGTGGCGACGACTCTCCAGCGGCTTCGAGAGAAGATCCCAAAGCAGCTGGCCGATGAGTCGCGCACGATCTGCGCCAGAGTTCTGGAGAAGGTGTTGGTGAAGGTGGCCTTCCGCAACCCAGGCCTCAACCTCACCAACGTCCTCAAGAAGCTGCCGGTGGACGCTGATCTGGAAGCGCTCAAGGCCCTTGTCGCACCCATTGTGGACAAGGTGAATGAGGTTAGGAGGGTTGATGGCGGCCGCGTAGATTAGGCCGCCCGTTTTCTTCTTTTCTTGCCGCTGCTAGTCATGTTATGATAACAACCCGTTAGAGCTGCGGCAAGCTATCTTGTAATATAACTTTATTTTGGGTATCTACTGTTATGTTATTTCCTCTACTTGATTCCTTCCTTTGTATGTTTTTGCCCTACGCTTTTAGGGAACTTGCCGGCGCAGGCACCCTTGCCACGAGCGCTGAGTGCGGAACATCAGCAGCCTGCTGGCGGTGCCGCTACCGACAAGAAACCTTGTCGCAACTAGTCGCAACTAGTCGCATCACACTTAAATTGTTGAGCGGACTCGAAACAAAGTAAGGGCGCAACTAGCTACGAGTTGGTTCCTCCGCGCACAGGTTTTCCATACAAAGCACGGTCGTTCAAGGAAGATAACTTAAAAAATTTAAAAACTGATTGCTCAAACTTTGGCAACTTAGCTTTTCTGTCGTTTGCTTCCCGGTAAGGCGATATTTGCTTGAACGACGCCTGGTCCACACCATTATCTTCTCCTCCCCCCCGGTAAACTTGTACGCGAGGGAACCTTTCCCTTTCTTCGAGAAAAAGAAAGAAGAGAAAATAAAGATATGGAGCTTTATGGCTCGTTATTGCTTACCGGGGGTAGGTGCTGCACAAAGTGTCAGAAAATACATGCAAAAAACAAAAAGCATGAAATTGACAAGATGTGCGGAGCACACGAACTTTATTTACGCACGGGATCTGCGCCTGGCTTTGTACAAAGGGTTACATGCAACAGCGGCAAGGCTTGTACAAAAGGTGGTTGCCGGAACAGGTTCCGGCAACCGCGCCTTACGGGTAAAACTTACAAAGATGCTCAATGTTCCAGGAGTTGCTCACCGGAAAGCCATCTTCGGTCTCAAGGCGGACAGCGCCAGGCCTAGTGACTCGTTTCACCCGGTAAGGGCCTTCCCACTTCGGCGTCAACTTGTTGGAATTCTGGGCGGACTGAACACGCCGAAGAACAAGGTCGCCTTCCTCGAGACTTCTGGCATTAACTTTGCGGCTATGGTAGTGGCGGAAAGCTTGCTGGTATTGAGCAGCTCGTACAGCAGCCTGAAGACGGTCTTCCTCAAGGAGCAGCGCGTCATCTTGTCGCAGCTGCTCTTGCTCAAGCTCATCATAAGCAAGGACTCGAGGCGACCCGTATACGAGTTCCGTGGGGAGAACTGCCTCTGCTCCGTAGACGAGAGCGAAAGGTGTCTGTCCAGTGGCTCGATTTGGTGTCATCCTGATCGACCAAAGAACCACCGGCAGCTCCTTGATCCAGTTCTTTCCGCACTTGTGCAGCCTGTCGAAAGTCCTGGTCTTGAGCCCGCGCAGCACTTCAGCATTTGCCCTCTCCGCTTGACCATTGCTTCTCGGGTGAGCAACAGAAGCGAAGCAGACCTTGGTGCCAAGGTCTTGGACGTACTGCATGAAGGTGCGGCTCGTGAATTGTGTGCCGTTGTCGGTGATGATCCTGTTAGGGACTCCGAAATGGCAAACAATCGACCTGAAGAACTTGACTGCTGACTGTGCTGTCACCTTCCTCACTGCCTCCACTTCCGGCCACTTTGTGAACTTGTCGATTGCAACGTACAAGTACTCAAAGCCCCCGACAGCTCGGGGAAAGGGGTCGAGGATATCGAGCCCCCAGACCGAAAATGGCCAGGATAAAGGGATCGTCTGGAGAGCTTGAGCTGGCTGATGTATCTGCTTGGAATGGAACTGGCACGCTTCACACTTGGTTACTTGTGCAGTTGCATCCTGGAGGGCTGTCGGCCAAAAGAAACCTTGCCGGAATGCTTTTCTGGCAAGTGCTCTTGCGCCAATGTGGTGACCACATATGCCTCCATGTATCTCTGCCAATAGCTCCTGTCCGTCTTCCCGGGAAATGCACTTCAATTTCACACCGTTGAGTCTCCTTTTGTATAGTATGTCATCGACAAACTGGTACATACTTGACTGTCGGGCTACTCTTTCCGCTTCTTCTTGCTCTTCGGGAAGTTCTCCTGTCTGAAGAAAACGGATAATCTGCTGTGCCCATGCTGGAGCTTGCGGCTCGACAACAAGGACTAAAGGCACGTATGCTGCTGCGGGAACATCCGCTTCTACGGCAAAAACCTGCGGCTCAGCCGGAGCTTGATGTTCCCCGGCAAGCTTGCCGAAGCAAAACTTGTCGGGAGCGTCTGCTTCAACGGAACAAACCTTAGGGCTTGTCGGAGCAGACCGCTCGTCACCACTTTTGGTGTTGATCTTGGGGACCTTCTTGGCGGCGGCTTCGAGAAGCTCTGCCGGAAAATAGTCACCAGAAACCAACTTCCTCTTCTTGCTCTGTCCAGTAGATGGCATCACGGATGGTTGAGTCAGTTTGAGCACAAAGGTCCCTGGTTCCATAGGTAACTTTAGTGCAGCGCACTTTGACAGACCATCGGCAATGTCGTTCTGAGCTCTCGGAACATGTTCCATTTGTAGGCCGTCAAAGTGCTCTTCTAACTTTCTCAATTCATCAACGTAAGCTTCCATCAACGGACTCTGATAACTCTTGTTCACTTGGCGGACGACAAGCTGCGAGTCACCCCTGAAAATGAGCTTCTTGATCGCAAGGTCTGCCGCGATCCTGAGACCGGCAAGTAAACCTTCATACTCTGCAGTATTGTTTGTTGCTTGCTCCTTGGGAAAGTGCATCTAGACTACGCACTTGAGGTGCTCTCCGGTGGGTGCGACAAGCAGCACGCCCGCACCGATGCCTTACAGCGAGAAGGCACCATCGAAGTACATGAGCCACTCTTTGCTTGCCTCCTTGACGGGGATGCTCGTTTCTGGAATTTCTTCATCTGGTGTTGGCGTCCATTCTGCTATGAATTCTACCAATGCTCGGCTCTGGATAGTTGAAGTGCTTTCAAACTTGAGGCCAAATCTTGACAGTTCCAGTGCCCACTCGACAATCCTGCCTGTCGCTTCTGGATTCTGCAGTATCCTCTTCAGCGGAAAACGAGTGACAACTGTGATCTCATGTGCTTGAAAGTAATGGCGCAGCTTTCTCGAGGCCATGAGAAGGCCGAAAAGCAATTTCTGCACACCAGAGTACCTCGACCTAGCCCCCTGTAGGAGGGAACTGACGAAGTAAACTGGGCGCTGCACCATTTTCTTCTGCACCTCCTCATGTGCCTGCGCAGTTCCACCCTTGTCGGGACCAGAGCTTGTCGGCGAAGCCCCCTGCTTGTCGCTGGATGCATCTGCCATGGTTGCCGGCTCATCATCCGCCTCCCTCTCCGCTACTAACATAGCACTAACCACTTGATTGGTTGCCGCTATGTACAGCAGCAACTTCTCTTGTGGCTTAGGTGTGACAAGTATTGGAGTGGAGGACAGGTATCTCTTCAAGTTCTGCAGCGCAGCCTCCGCTTCCGGAGTCCATTTCATTGGACCTGCCTTTTTCAATATTTTGAAAAATGGCAGGGCGCGCTCGGCAGACTTAGAGATAAACCTACTGAGAGCAGCCAAGCAACCGGCAAGCCTTCGTACATCCTTGACGCGCTTCGGTGCTTCGATCTGCTCAATGGCCTTGATCTTGTCGGGATTAGCTTCAATACCTCGCTGAGACACGAAGAACCCGAGAAGCTTGCCGGAGGGGACTCCAAACACGCACTTCTCAGGGTTAATCTTGAGGTTGATCTTGCGCAGATTTGTGAAGGTTTCATCTAAATCTTGAATCAGAGTTGCCTTGTCCTTGCTCTTGACCACTATATCGTCCATGTAGGCTTCTACGTTTCTGTGTAGTTGTGGCTCAAAAGCGTAATGTACCACTCTTGCAAATGTTGAGCCTGCATTCTTTATTCCGAAAGGCATCCGTACGAAACAGTATGTGCCACACGGAGTGATGAATGCGGTCTTCTCCTCATCCTCTTCTGCCATGAAGATCTGATGATATCCTGAGTATGCATCAAGAAATGAAAGTAAATCACATCCGGCCGTGGAGTCAACAATCTGGTCAATGCACGGCAAGGGAAATGGGTCTTTGGGACAAGCTTTATTAACATTGGTAAAGTCGATACAAAGCCTCCATTTCCCGTTTGCCTTGCGCACGACTACAGGATTGGCCAACCACGTTGGATGGAGCACTCCTCTGACAAGGCCTGCTGCTTCCAGCTTCTTGATTTCTTTTGCAATGAAATCTTGGCGCTCCATTGCTTGTTTCCTGACTTTCTGCTTGACGGGCCACGCATGAGAACAGACAGGAAGGTGGTGCTCAATTACTTTCCTGGGAACACCGGGGATGTCAGACGGTTGCCACGCAAACACGTCGACATTCGCCCGCAGGAAAGCAACGAGCGCGCTTTCCTATTTAGGGTCGAGTGTGGCACTGATGGTGAAGGTACCACCAGTTCCGTCCTCCTTGGCGGACACCTTCTTGGTCTCTGGTGAAGCTGTCTTTGTCTTCTTACACTTGCCGGTGGAGCTCGATGGTGCGTCCTCGACGGTAGCGCAACACTCCGAAGAGGTGCGCTTGCCGGAGTGGGCATCAGAACTCTTGCCGGACTTGGTCTTCTTCTTCCCCCCGGAAGCTTCAGCGGCAAGTGTCTTGCGATCTGCTGCGGCTGCTGCTTCCCGGTAAATCTTGTCGGTGCAGATAAGGGCATCTTTCTTGTCGCCAGGGACAGAGATGATGCTTATCGGACCCGGCATCTTCAGTACATTGTATGCATAGTGAGAGGCTGCCATGAACTTGGCGAGTGCTGGACGGTCGAGTATCCCATTGTAAGGCAACGGGAAATCAACAACGTCAAAGGTGACCCTCTCAGTCCTGAAGTTCAGCTCGCTGCCAAATGTTACTGGCAACGTGATCTTCCCCTTCGGCTTGCTCCTTCCCGGGTTGATTCCTTGAAATGTGCCGGTTTCTTCGAGCTCGCTGTCGGGGATCTGGAGTTTCTTGAGTACCGCGGAGGAGATCAGGTTCAAGCCGGCCCCGCCGTCAACTAGCATCTTTGTGACTTTGAGGTTGCAGATAGTTGGCGAAACCAACATCGGTAAGCACCCGACCGCAGTTATGCGATCATGGTGGTCCCCAATATCAAAGATGATAGGTGTGCTGGACCACTTTAGAGGCTTGCGTGACTCGACGGGCGGTTCTGCCGCATTGACTTCCCGCACCCACTGTTTGAGCTGGCGGTGTGAAGTATGCAGAGAAGCACCACCGTCAACGCACAAGACCTCTGTAGCTTTCTAGAACTCCTGCTCATCGGCCTCATCATCATCCATATCTTCATCTTCGTCTTCATCTTCATCCTTGTCGCGGCCGCGGGGAGGCCTGTCTCCTTGCCGCTGCTTGGCCTTGCCGCGGCGCCCTCCTCGGCCGGGACGTTTCTTGCCGGATCCTCCAGTACCTTCTTGGGCCTTCTCCTTGTCGCGTCGCTCGTACTCAGCTTTCTGCTGTTCTACAAGCTGCTCAACCTTCTTGCAGCTCTGGAGATCATGGCCCTTGGTGCGGTGGATCTTGCAGTACTGCTTGCCGGAGCCGTCCTTCTTACCGGCGGCCGCCACAGCCTCGCCGGAGCTACCAGCTTTGGCTTTGTCGGCGCCACCTCCGTTGCCGGACTGCTCAACAACCAGCACGTCTTTGCCTTTCCTCTTCCTATTGTTCCGCCGCCGGTTTTTCCTTGCCAGGGCGGCATCTTCACTGTCAGATCCTCCTGCTCCTGCGTTCTCTCCGGGGAGTTTTCTCCCCTCCTCAGCACGTGCACACCTGTCGACCAGGGCATACAGCTCACTGACGTCCCTGATCTTGCACATCGCCATCTCCTCCCTCATCCTGCGGTTTCGCACGTTCTGATGGAACGCGCTAATGACCGCGGCAGGGTGGACATCTGGGATGTTGCGCTGCATTTGGCTGAATCTCTGAATGTACTTGTGCAGGGGCTCTCCTTCCTTCTGGGCGAGCAGATGAAGATCGCTCTCTTGGCCATGAGGCTTGTGGCCGCCTGTAAAGGCGCCGACAAACTGATGGCATAGATCTGCCCAGGAGGATATGGAGTTGTCCGGCAAGTGCATGAGCCAGGACCTGACATTGGGCTTGAGCACCAGTGGGAAGTAGTTGGCAAGGATCTTGTCGTCGCGCCCCCCGTCAGCTTGCACCGCGATGGTGTAGATGCTGAGGAACTCCGACGGATGCAATCTGCCATCGTACTTCTCTGGTACATCTGGCTTGAAATTCTTCGTACTGGGCCACTAGACTTGCCGCAGCTCACGAGTGAACGCAGGGTAACCTACCACGTACGGCAAGTCGCCTGGTTCCCCTGGCGCATGCATGTCTACAGCGGGCCCAGCGCACTGGTCTGATTGACGCAACACTTCTCTTCGGCGCTCGATGCGAGTACGAGCGTCCTCTTGCTGCCGTTCTTGAAGAACTTGGCGCTGATCGCGACGAGCTCGCGGATCCGACGATGCGGTGGAGTCGCTGTCGAGGTTGACCCGGCGAGTCGGCGATCTTGGCCTTCGGGGCGGAGAGTGCACGGTGGTTGCACCCCCACCGGTCTTGTCGCTATCGGCTCGCGCCTGGGCGTCTTGCCGCGGCTTCGATGTGCTCGGTTGCCGGGAGTGTCGCCGTTGGCGAAGCCGATGAGACTCTGAATGGTGGCCCTCCAATCGTCGATCTTATCTACCGTTGGAGGGTAATCCAGGAGTAGTTGAGCTCGAGCCAACGCTTCTTCTGGAGTCTTGGGTGGCGGTGGCGAACGGTGCGAGGAGCGGGATATGCTCGAACTTCTAACTGTGTTAGAAGGAGCAGCATCTCGTCCAGGCGACCGTGCCACGCTCGTGCCAGCATGTTGGCGTGCATGCTGGTCTTGAGCATCCCGAGATCCACCAGCTTGGCCTTGGCCCAACGAACGTATGGTACCGCGAGTACCATGACGCTGTTGGTCTCGCGCCTCCTGAGATGGGCGCGGTGCATGTACGGACGTCGAGGTTTGCGCCGCCTTGTCCTTGGACCTGGCAGCAGCGTGAGCTCCCTCGTCGACGCCCGTTCCTCCGCCGGCGTCTACCCCACCACCCGTTTGCTCCGGTGGCGGTGGGATCGATGTGGACGGAGCAGCCACCTCCGAAGCCTTCTTCTTCGGTGGCATGTTGACGAAGATGATGAAGATCTGGCACGCGTGAACGCCGGATCAGGTTCACACAACCTCGACGCCCCCCTACCTGGCGCGCCAAAGATGTCGTGGGAACGAACACCTATGGGGCAGGGCCCCTTTTCGGTCCGGCGGGGGGCGGAGGTCGCACGAAGAGCGGATCGAGGCGAAGCACGCGAGCGGTTTTACCCAGCTTCGGAGCTCTCCGGAGAGATAATACTCCTACTGCTGCTTGTCGGATTGTATTGTGTTCTTGCTCAAGAGCGCTAATTGCTACAGTACACGCTCGCTGCGAGAGAGAGAGCAAGCGCTTTCTGGTTTCGAACCCCCTCTACGTTGCGCATGGGCCTCCTTTTATAAGCTCAAGGGGTCACCAACAGGTGGCAACGCATGCAAGGGTACAAATGGAAAAGGGGTGGTTGGTACACCTACTTGTACAGTGCATCCTACCTAACCCTGACGGCAGGGGACAAAGGCATTAAATGCCCGTCCGAGTCGCCCAAACAGTGCAGAAAAGTGACCGTTAGGGGCGCCACCACTTGCCACGATGGCCATCTTGTCATCTCCGCTCGCCACCTCGCACCGCTAGCTGCACAGCTTCCGGCCACGCGTGCCTGGAAAGGCCCCAGGGCGACACGTTGGTGGATGTGCTGGAGCGTGGGTGCAAAGTGGTAGCTTTGCCGCGGCAAGCGCCTTGCCGCGATCGTTGTCTTGTCGCGTCCGGAAGCTTGTTGCTCACCGGGCCTTGCCGGGACGCGAGGCGCGTCGCAGCAAGTTCCTTGAAATTCCTTGGTTGGCCTTCCCGGCAAGCTCCTCTTGCCAGGGCCTTGTCCTTCCCGGCAAGCTCCTCTTGCCGGGGCCTTGTCTTCTCGGCTTAAAAACTCTGTTCTTGAATGGCTCTAAAGGAACCAACAGAGGATCTTGGCGGTCGCCCGGCAAGCCTTGCCGCGGGGTGCTGCGACCGCCCGTGCACAAGTTCGGGATACTAGGGTACCCCTACTCTAGTACACCGACAACTTGGCTTGTATATTCCAATGATGGGCTTCCTCAAAATGCCCTAGGTCTTCGTGAGCAAGCGAGTTGGATGCACACCCACTTAGTTTCTTTTGTTGAGATTTCATATATTTATAGCTCTAGTGCATCCGTTGCATGGCAATCCCTACTCACTCACATTGATATCTATTAATGGGCATCTCCATAGCCCGTTGATATGCCTAGTTGATGTGAGACTATCTTCTCCTTTTTGTCTTCTCCACAACCAGCATCGTACTCCACATATAGTGCTATGTCCATGGCTCACGCTCATGTATTGCGTGAAAGTTGAAAGAGTTTGAGATTATTAAAGTATGAAACAATTGCTTGGCTTGTCATCGGGGTTGTGCATGATTAAATACTTTGTGTGATGAAGATAGAGCAACAGTCAGACTATACGATTTTGTAGGGACAACTTTCTTTGGCCATGTTACTTTGAGAAGACATGATTACTTTGATTAGTATGCTTGAAGTATCACCATTTTCATGTTAATATGAACTTTTATTTTGTATCATTTGGATCTGAACATTCATGCCACAATAAAGAAAATTACATTGAGAATTATGCTAGGTAGCATTCCACATCAAAAATTTCTTTTTTATCATTTACCTACTCGAGGATGAGCAGGAATTAAGCTTGGGGATGCTTGGTACGTCTCCAACGTATCTATAATTTTTGATTGTTCCATTCTATTATATTACCCCTTTTGGATGTTTATGGGCTTTATTTTACACATTTATATCATTTTTGGGACTAACCTACTAACTGGAGGCCCAGCCCGTATTGCTGTTTTTTTGCCTATTTCAGTATTTCGAAGAAAAGGAATATCAAATGGAGTCCAAACGGAATGAAACCTTCGGGAGCGTGATTTTCGGAACGAACGTGATCCAGAGGACTTGGAGTGCAAGTCAAGAAGCAGCCAAGGCCTCCACGAGATAGGAGGGCACGCCCCCCTATAGGGCGCGCCCCCCTGTCTCGTGGGCCCCTCGGGCGGCCACTGACGTACTTCTTCCTCCTATATAAGCCTACATACCCCGAAAACATCCAGAGAGCCAACGAAACACAATTTCCACCACCGTAACCTTCAGTATCCGCGAGATCCCATCTTGGAGCCTCCGCCGGCGCTCCGCCGGAGGGTGAATCGACCATGGAGGGCTTCTACATCAACATCCTTGCCCCTCCGATGAGTTCTGAGTAGTTTACCACAGACCTACGGGTCCATAGTTGTTAGTTAGATTGCTTCTTCTCTCTTTTTGGGTCTCAATACAATGTTCTCCCCCTCTCTTGCGAAGATCTATTCGATGTAAACTCTTTTTGCGGTGTGTTTGTCAAGATCCGATGAATTGTGGGTTTATGATCAAGTTTATCTATGAGAAATATTTGAATCTCCTCTGAATTCTTTTATGTATGATTGAGTTATCTTTGCAAGTCTCTTCTAATTATCAGTTTGGTTTGGCCTACTAGATTGATCCTTCTTGCCATGGGAGAAGTGCTTAGCTTTGGGTTCAATCTTGCGGTGTCCTTTCCTAGTGATAGCAGGGGCAGCAAGGCACGTATTGTATTGTTGCCATCGAGGATAAAAAGATGGGGTTTATATCATATTGCATGAGTTTATCCCTCTACATCATGTCATCTTGCATAAAGCGTTACTCTGTTCTTATGAACTTAATACTCTAGATGCAGGCAGGAGTCGGTCGATGTGTGGAGTAATAGTAGTAGATGCAGGCAGGAGTCGGTCTACTTGTCACGGACGTGATGCCTATATACATGATCATGCCTAGATAATCTCATAATTATTCACTTTTCTATCAATTGCTCGACAGTAATTTGTTCACCCACCGTAATACTTATGCTATCTTGAGAGAAGCCACTAGTGAAACCTATGCCCCCCGGGTCTATCTCTTATCATATTTGCTTCCAATCTACTTTTATTTGCATCTTTACTTTTTGCATCTATATTATAAAATACCAAAAATACATCTATCTTATCATACTATCCCTATTAGATTTCACATTCGCAAGTGGCCAGGAAGGGATTGACAACCCCTTTATTGCGTTGGTTGCGAGTTCTTTGTTTGTTTGTCTAGGTGCGTGGGACTTTTGAGGAGCCTCCTACTGGATTGATACCTTGGTTCTCAAAAACTGAGGGAAATACTTACGCTACTATTGCTGCATCACCCTTTCCTCTTCAAGGAAAACCAACACAAGCTCAAGACGTAGCAGTGGGCAGGGGGCACCCCAAAAGGCACTCCAAGATTTGTCTTAGCCATGTGCAGTGCCCCCTCCACAGTTACACACCTCGGTCATATTGTCGTAGTGCTTAGACGAAGCCCTGTGCCAGTAACTTCATCATCACCGTCGCTACGCCATCGTGCTGACGGAACTCTCGTTCGGCCTCAACTGGATAAAGAGCCTGTGGAACGTCATCGAGCTGAACGTGTGCTGAACGCGGAGGTGCCATACGTTTGTGTTGGCGTTCTGGGAACGGGGGTCCCCAGACTTGCCTGCCTGCGGCCTGCGGCATGACTCAAGTGGTGGCCCAGTACGACCCATCTTCATCAACTAAAGCTCAAGACCCTCGCGAGGGGTCAAGCCTCGCGGGGCGGATGATGCAAGGCTTCCTCAGTAATGGCCTCACCAGGCAGGCTCGCGAGGAGGCGGAGAGATCAATGTAGGGGTACCTCGCGAGGTGCTCGTGACGCAAGCCATGACGACCGAGACCAGGCGGGCGCCGGCCTGCGCAGTGTCCTTGTTTCCTCTTTGGTGCAAAGGGGGCAATCACAGGCTCGGAGTATTGAGGTATCAAGAAAAGGTTATCATTTCGGTGCAATGAGACCAAGACCAGCGGAGCGGCAGGACGGAGGTCACCGTGGAGCCCAAGACGGCGTCATCGCCAGTGCCTTTGGCAGCCGAAGACCAACTTTAGTCAGGATAATTTGTACTAGATGTTCCCCTTCAAAAAAGCCGTTGTTGGCGCTCTTCCCGCTCAATTTTTGGGAAGAGGACCAGGGCCTCTATATATAGAGATAGCCACCACAGTAGAAGGCATCTGGACTTCATCCAGGGCCTAGAAAGATCCACCCCAGCGGAACACCGCACCAGCCCAAGAACACCTCTCGTGAGGCTGTTCTTCCCCTGTACTGTTCATCATCAGCCCCTGAGGCAATGCACCACACCACACACTGGAGTAGGGTATTACACCACAACGGTGGCCCGAACCAGCATAAACCTTGTGTCCCTTGTGTCGTTCATCGTCTAGCTTAGATTCGCAGCGAGGCATTGGGGCATGGATCGGTAGAGGAAAGATCTTTGAGCGCACCCCAGAGTTCGAACCTTAAGGGTTTTGCCGGAACCCGATATCCGACATTTGGCGCGCCAGGTAGGGGGTGCACCGGAATCATTCTTCCGCTGTTCCGCGTTTGATCGTTCGTCGCATCCATGGCTAACGCTCGCCAAGCTCGTGCCGAGCGTCGGGCTGGTCTCACCGCCCGCATCACCCAGATGGCTCCCGTCGGTGGGCCTCCCCATCATTCTCCGTCGCCTGCCACCAATGCCGCCACCGGCCCGGCGGGGAACGAGCAGCAGGCATCGTTGCTGCATCCCTCGGTGAAGCGGGAAGGCTGCACCGCCACTGACTCCAGCTGGTTCATCGTCTCACGCCCGTCGCGCTCCCACGGACGCGCATGCCGCGTTGCTCCTGGCACACAAGCTCCTGCACTACCACCCCGTCGACGACCTCTACGAGGAGTGGCTCGCTCGCATCACCGAGCTCGTCAGCGCCGCAGGGGGCTCCCCTGCACCATCCCTCTCGCTGCCTCGCCCTCCGTCCTGCGTGGGTGATGTAGCTCAGGAGGTGCCTCCGCCACCTCCTCCCCAAGAAGGCGCCCTGGATCCAAGGCGCGCGGCCCCTGGACGAGACCCACCGCGTCCAGCGCCCGCGTGACAAGAGAGGAGCTGCCAAGAAATCCCTCGTCCCCAAGAAGGTGCTCGCGTGCTCCCTACTCCAGCACGTCATGACCGCATCCCTGCGCCAGGACGTCAAGACCCCGCGCTGCCCCCGGCGGCAGCGTACGGAATCCCCAGGAGCAAGCCCCGCGTCTGCAAAGGGCTCCGGTGGCCACCGCAAGCTGCCGCGCCTTCACCATCAAGCTACGCAGTGTCGCCTGGCCGGGCAAGTTCAAGCCAGATCTGCCTCCTTGCTACGACGGCACTGCCGACCCCGCGGAGTTCCTGCAGCTCTACGAGCTGTGCATTGACGCGGCCAACGGAGACGAGAAGGTCATGGCGAATTAGTTTCCCGCACCTGGCTCCTGAGCCTGCCTCTCGGCACAATCTCCTCTTGGGACGAGATGCGCACCCGCTTCATCGACAACATCCAGGGCACTCGCGACCGTCCTCCAGTCGTGGGTGACCTGCACCGCATCAAGCAGCAACCTGGAGAGACCCTGCAGAAGTACATCCAACACTTCAACAACGCTTGCCTCAAGATTCCCAAGGTGACCGAGGAGGCCATCATCTCAGCGCTCTCTGATGGCATCCACAACGTCAAGATGAAGGAGGAGCTGGCAATCACGAGGATCTGTGCACATCTCTGGAGCTGTTCAACCTGGAAACCAAGTGCGCAAGGGCTGAGGAGGGACGCCTCTCCCTTCTCGAGCTCCCAGCTACTGACCCCGAAGAGAAGAAAGCCAAGGTCAAGGATGTGAAGCGCAAGGGAGCAGTCGTGCTCGCAGTAGAGACAGACACGAAGCACGGTAGGGACCAGCCAGAGTCGTCCAAGGGCAGCCGGTACCGCGTGTACCACGACCTCCACACCCACAACACCAACGAATGCCAAGAGCTTAGGGCCGTGCGAGAAGGTCGTATCGGTCGATGTCCCGAGCACAACGATCGGGGCTACGACCGAGGAGGAGGAAGAGGTGGAGGACGATGGGACGACCGAGGCCCTCGCCAAGGGTGGCGTGATCGACCTCACGAGGACTGCTGGCAGGACCAGCCTCGCGAGGGGGCTTGGAGGGATCAGCCTCGCGAGGATCACCCGTAGGGCAACGCAGGCCTTCCTCCTCTGCCACCACCGCTAAGAAGGAATGACGACCATCATCAGGACGAGGGGCTGGGGGCTTCCAGGAGCCACGTGCTATCGCTTGCATCCTAGGTGGTGCCCAGGCCCCAGCCTCAATGCACATCTTCAAGCAGTTTGCTCGCGAGTTAACGCAGTCCTCCCCAAGCTCGAGGCCACGCGCCCTCTTAGGTGGTCCACGTGCACCATCACGTTCAGCTCAGCGGATCAGCTCAAGTGTGCGGCTACAGCCGGTGTCCTCCCAATGCTTTGTTCCCCAGTCATCAGCAATGTGCAAGTTACCAGGACCCTCATCAATGGCGGCGCATGACTCAACGTTCTATCCGTCAAGACATTCAACAATCTCCAAGTACCATATGATCAGCTTCAGCCAACCAAGCCTTTCTCAGGAGTCACTGACGGCTCCACCACCCCGATAGGGCAGGTCCGCCTCCCTGTCACCTTTGGACAGCGCAAGAACTACCGTACCGAGCTCATCGACTTCGACGTTGCCCACATTCGCCTGCCATACAATGCCGTCCTCGGGTATCTAGCCCTGGCCAAGTTCATGGCAGTGACTCACCATGGATACAATGCCCTCAAGATGCCGGGAAGCGGTGGAGTCATCACAGTCCCCTGCGAGGAGAAAGATGCGGTGAGCTCTCTCGAGCGTGCCTTCCAAGCCGCATCAGTCGAGGATCAAGACAGCAAGAGCGGGAACCCTCTCGAGGAAGTTCCCAAGAAGAAGAAGACATCACCCAGCTCAAGGCCTCAGGAGGCAGGCGTTTCCGGAGGCATCACGTCAGGATCCGCGCCCGTCCAAGGGGTGCCTCCCTCTGTCGCATAGGAAGGCGCGCCCGGCGCCCTCCTCGGGCAAGGATCGAGCGCCCTCTCCTGGAGGGCCTCTGACTTTGCCAAGATCACGAGGGAGGCGCTCGGGGACCACTTGGAGGCGTGCTTCGCGGCATGTTTCCCTCAGGAAGGCATGAGGCAAGGAGGTCCCAACCCTCAGGAGTTCATCACCACGGTCATTCAAGAGCTGCAGGAATCAAGAGTCATGCGCGGCGATCGCCGCCTACCCGGCGTAGCCCCCCTTCCAGGCGAAGATGGCGGGCTGCGCGTCTGCATCGACTACCCAGGGCTGAACCGAGTCGGGTCTCAGGAGCCTTTCTGGCCTTCGCGCGTGGGATGTTGCAAGGGTCCACCTCACAGCTACGTTTGCATGCCTTTCGGCCTGCCGAACGCGACTGCTGCTCACCAGCGCCTGATATGGAGCATCCTGGAAGCTCAGGAGGCCAGGCACCGCGCGTTCCTGGCGGAGAAGGAGATGGACCTTGAGGAGCCGCCCGGACCCCCAGAGCCTCCCGAGACTCAGGGCTCCGATGGCTCGTGAGGATCGTCTTCTTCACCGTGCATCGTCAGCTACTCCAACACCCGCTCTGCAATGATATCAGGTGACATCTTTCGAGTTTCATTTCAGCTGGGAGCGCCCTCAGGGCTGCATGATTCCCAGGCCGTGTGGGTCCGTCCCCGCGGCATGTATCCGTATCGCTTATGTCTTTAGCTTACTTTGCTGGGGGCGCCCCTCAGGCTGCATCATCCCCAAGCCGCTCGGGCCTGACCCAGTGGCGTGTATCCTTCCTGCATCCATCTAAGTTGGTTTGCCTTCATGCTTAACTGCCTATGATTATCATCTCCTGCGCTTGAGGCCCCTTCTTTCTCCCTCATGCAAATCGCTTGCATGTTAAAAGGGGGGCGCCTGAGCATCATGACTCAGGGGCTCTTACTGGCTCTCCAGCCCTCACCCGGCCCCTGGCCTTGTCGACGGCATCGCAACCTGGCATACCAGCGGCGGCTGAGCTTGCTCGAGGGCCGGGACCTGAGGACGTAGAGCATTTGCATCTAACCACCCTGCAGGAACCCTCAACCGCCCAAGGCTCAAGATCAGGCGCAACCCGCCTTGAGGTAGGGCCTCGTGAGCCCCACCCTGGCTCACGAGTGCCCGGATACACCTCGTCTAGCCCTACCGTGTCGGCCACGTGTCAGGGCGGGGCTGTACACGCCCCGGGGGCTCCTCCCAGAGGGGGGCCCCTCCCACGTACCAGTGGAAGCACCATGCTACGCGCTGGCTGACGACACTGTCGAGGAGCGGCTATGCCCCTACACATACGGAAGCGCTATGCTCCACGCTGGTGATAAACAACTGAGGGCAGCCCACGGCTGTATCAACCTCAGGGAGCCCAGATCTCAGTGTCTGGCCACATTGCAACGCCTCCCCTCAGGAGCGCCACGCGAGGGGGCTGGACACGGGGGCTCGGGTGCACGCCACCCAGCCAGGTCCCTCAGACCTAGTCGTCGTGCGCCCCTCCCCAAGCGGAGCCAAGTTACGAAGACCGTTTGAGCGTCAAGGGGGACTCCTGAGCATCATGACCCAGGAGCCTAACTGGTCACGTAGCCCCTCACTCCTTAGTTCCAAAAGGCTAATGGCGGTTGAGGTATGCACGGGGCGGGGCCCTGCCGACGTAGAACGACAGATCTACTCCTACACCCACCTCCCTATTTGTTGTTTGCGCGTCAAGGGGGACCCCTGAGCATCGCGACTCAGGAGCCTAACTTGCCACGTAGCCCCTCACTCCTTGGTCCCGTCCTGGTGATCCGGTCAGGGCTAACAGCAGCTGAGGTATGCGCGGGGCCAGGCCCTGCCGACATAGAACACAAAGCAAATAGGAAGGAAACTGCAAAATCTCGCAAATTCAGAAGCAAATATTACAAACCATAAATTGTCCTCACGATACCAAACACAAGTATAAATGCCTCCACGAGGCACGGTGCATGTTGCAGGAATTGAAACAGGAAAGAATCCGCAAAGAGGTCACCCTTGGGCAGCACCGTCGTTCACCGGGAGCCCTGCCTCCATGGTGGAGTTGCGCTTGTCAGCCCCACCTCCCGAGGGCGCGGAACCAGCAGCACCTGCCTTGGGCGCAGTGGTGAAGGTGCGGAACTTCGCCAGCAAGGCCTCCGCCCGGCCCTTTACGGCCTCAGCAGCACCGGTGGAGCGCTCGGCGTCCACAGGCTCCAGAAGATCGTCAAGGTTCGCGTCGGTGTTGCGAAGGTAGACGTGGCTGAGGATCCGCGTCAGCGCTACGGAGGAAACGACGCGAGCTTCAACATCGGCCATGGGGCCGATGCCAGTCACGACCTCCTCAAGCGCCTCGACCAGGAAGGGAAGCAGCTTGGCGGGGCCGTCCGTGGCTCAAGCCAGCGGCTTCTCCAGGCCATCGTCATAAAGCGACTTCAATGCCGTGCGAGATCTCACCTCGTAGTCCATGAAGGCCGCACGATCCTCGGCCAAGACCTTCGCCTTGGCGTCCAGCTCAATCCTCTCCGCCTGCAGCTTCTGCTCCAGCGTCTTCAGCCGGCCGTGATCGACGGACAGTTCGATGTCGCGGTCCCTGACAGTGGCCTCCCGAGCCTTCATCTCTTCCTCCTTCGCTTGACGGTCGCGAACCTCCATGGCGAGCTCATCACGTAGGCCTTGCAGCTCGTCCTCCAGCGCCTTGCAGCGGCCCCGGACAGTTGAAGCATCCTTCAACGCCGCGTCGTGAGCGGCTGTGGCCTGGGAGGTGACTTGCTTCTCCTCCTCGGAAGCTGCCACAGCCTGGCTCAGCGCCGCTTAGATGGAGGCGTTAGAGCGAACCCAACTAGAGACCAGCTCCAGGCGCCCGGCCACCAGGCGGGGGTTAGCGCCTTGGAGATCTTCTCGAAGCCGGCTCAGCTCATCAGCAGCACGGTCCAAGGCGACGGAGGAGGCAGAGGAGACGGGAACCGGTGGAGTAGGAGGAGAAGACGGCAGCATAATCACGTCTTGGGAGGCTCGGACCTCCTGGGCCTTGGCAACCTCGGCAACAACGTCAAGCGCCAGTGCCTCCAGAGTCAGCGGGGCCACGGGGGCTAGCCCCCGCCAGAGCATCCCTCCTGGCCTCGCGAGAATGACCGGGCAGGGGAGGTGCAAGATACACTACCTCCCCTTCCCGTAGGGGAAGGCGCGGCCACAACAGATGAGCTCGCCCCGAGCAGGGTCACCGTGTCCCCCTTCAGCCTCTTCGCCGCAGGCGGCGGCCTACCCAAACAATGGAGGATGTCAAGCCCTGACAGCAAAAACAAGAGCAAAGCAGAGTTCGAGTACTTACTGGTTAGCCGCGGCAAGCCCCAACGGCCTCCGACCGAGCTTGAAGCCCGAGAGCCTCTTGCGGGGCGCAGCCTCAGGAGATCCGGCAGCAGAAGAGGGCGCACCAGAAGGGCTGGAGCTAGCTTCGGGCAGCACCGGGGCTGGAGTAGACCCTCGGGAGATCAGCCCCGACCTGTCCTTCTTCGGTATCACGGGCGGGTCCTCTCCCCCTCGCCTGGCGTCGGCCTCGTCGTCGTCCAGCATGGAGCGGAGGACGTTGGACCTGCGCCAGGGGGAATTCTCCCCCGTCTCCTCGGTGGTCGCCTCCGAGTCGCACTCCTCCTCTTCCTCATCTTCCTCCTCTCCCCCGCCGGAATCGCCGGAGGACAACTCAAGCATCGCCGTCGCCGCCTGGCCCTCAGGAGGCACCGCCGGCACCAGACCGTCCCTGTCAAAGGTGGGCATGGCGTCTACCACCTGCTCCCAGTCGTCGTGAAGGAACAAGGGGACAGGAGCGCCCTCTAGGCTTGGCACGTCCTCTCCGACCAGGAAGCGGAGAGCTGCAGTCAGATCTTCGTCAGCCAGGGCCTCCGAGTTCAGGCGGAGGACGGCGTCCGCATCCTCGAGTCTACACAATGGGTGCAAGTGCGCCTGAAGTGGAGCCACCCGATGCGCCAAGAACTCCCTCAAGAGTGTGGCTCCGGTCAGCTTCGCCGCCTTCATGTTGCTAGGCCTCAGGTCAGCCTTCATCTTCTCCAGCACCAGCTTCGCCCGTCGGTCGTCAAGCTTCGCACAGGACCACGCCTCGACGGACTGGGGCAGCCCCGTAGGCAGCGCCAGCCGAGAGTTGATGCATCCGGCATCCAGCATGACCCACTTGCTCCAGAAGCCGTCGGTCCTCTTCCGGTCTTCGAGATTGCATTGGCTTTGGAGTACGCAACAAAGCTTGCGCATGCCGAGATATTGGCGCCAGTGACTCAGAGGAAGAAGTGGCGCAGCAGGGCCACGGAGGGCATCACCCCGACATGCGCCTCGCGATAGTAGGCGAAAATCGACAGAAGGAGAACAGAGTTGGGATGGAGATGCAGAGTGTGCAGGTTATTATGGCGGAGGACGGCATAGAAGAACTCAGAGAAAGGAGGCACCAGGACAGCGATGATGGCCCTCATGAAGAAGGGATAGAAGGTGGTCCCCTTGTCCTCCGGTTGGGCGGAGCCGGGTCGGAGCGCAGTCTCCCCCATCTCGCTGCCTTGTGCCGCCGTCATAAGGCGCGTGAGGCCAAGATTCTTCTCCGTCATGTTGGGGGGATCCAGTGCCAGCGAGTACCCTGATGGAGCCCCGGGCGTGGTCTTGCGGGGCGCCATTGCTCGCCGGAGGAGAAAGGTTGAGGCGGATATGGAGATTTCGGAAGCAGGAGGGCAAGCGCAAGAAAGGGGATCTGGAGCAGGGCGAATGATAGAAATGAAGGTAAGCCTAACCCGAGCCAGCCTTTTTGTCAGACGGGCAGTTGCCGAGGCAGCGTGGGGAAGCGGAGACGCCCACGTCCAATCAACTGCCATACAACGACCAAGGCTGCGGGCAGTTGGGGCCCGTGGCGCTCTTCACTTGCCCTTTAGCTTCGCTGCTAAGCCAAGTCTGAGCGCGCCTTGGGCTCGGGGGCTACTGTCGGTGTTTTGGGAACGGGGGTCCCTAGACTTGCCTACCTGCAGCCTGCGGCGTGGCTCAAGTGGTGGCCCAGTACGACCCATCTTCATCAACTCAAGCTCAAGACCCTCGCGAGGGGTCAAGCCTCGCGGGGCGGACGATGCAAGGCTTCCTCAGGAACGGCCTCACCAGGCAGGCTCGCAAGGAGGCAGAGAGATCAAGGCAGGGGCATCACGAGGTGCTCGTGACGCAAGCCATGACGATCGAGACCAGAATGGCGCCAGGCGGGCGCCGGCCTGCAGTGTCCTTTTTTCCTCTTTGGTTCAAAGGGGGCAAGCACAGGCGCGCAGTACCAAGGCATCAAGCAAAGGTTACTATTTCGGTGCAACAATGCCAAGACCAGCAGAGCGGCAGGACGGAGGTCACCGTGGAGCCCAAGACGGCGTCATCGCTAGTGCCTTTGGCAGCCGAAGACCATCTTTAGTCAGGATAATTTGTACTAGATGTTCCCCTTCAAAATGGCCGTTGTTGGCGCTCTTCCCGCTCAACTTTTGGGAAGAGGACTAGGGCCTCTATATATAGAGATAGCCACCACAGTAGAAGGCATTTGGACTTCATCCAGGGCCTAGAAAAATCTACCCCAACGGAACACCGCACCAGCCCAAGAACACCTCTCGTGAGGCTATACTTCCCCTGTACTGTTCATCATTAGCCCTTGAGGCAATCCACCACACCACACACTAGAGTAGGGTATTACACCACAACGGTGGCCCGAACCAGTATAAACCTTGTGTCCCTTGTGTGGTTCATCGTCTAGCTTAGATTCGCAGCGAGGCATTGGGGCGTGGATCGGTAGAGGAAAGATCTTCGAGTGCACCCTAGAGTTTGAACCTTAAGGGTTTTGCCGGAACCCGATATCCGACAGTTCGGTACTTCGATCGGTCGGATCATGAAGACGTACGACTACATCAACCATGTTGATTAAAAGATTCCGCTTATGGTCTACGAGGGTACATGGACAACACTCTTCCCCTCTCATTGCTATGCATCACCATGATAGATCTTTCATGTGCGTAGGAAATTATTTTGAAATTACTGCTTTCCCCAACAATGGCATCCGAGCCAGGTTTATGCGTAGATGTTATATGCACGAGTAGAACACAAAGGAGTTGTGGGCGTGGGTATATACATATTGCTTGCCGTCACTAGTTGATTCTTGATTCAGCGGTATTGTTGGATGAAGCGGCTCAGACCGACATTACCCGTACGCTTACACGAGACTGGTTCTACCGACGTGCTTCACACATAGGTGGCTAGTGGGTGTCTATTTCTCCAACTTTAGTTTAATCGGATTCAATGAACAAGGTTCTTTCTGAAGATTAGAAAGCAATCACTATACCACGTTGTGGTTTTTGATGCGTAGGTAAGAACGGTTCTTACTCATCCCATAGCAGCCACGTAAAACTTGCAACAACAAAGTAGACATCTAACTTGTTTTTGCAGGGCATGTTGTTGAAGGAAATATGCCCTAGAGGCAATAATAAAGTTATTATTTATTTCCTTATATCATGATGAATGTTTATTATTCATGCTAGAATTGTATTAACCGGAAACATAATACATGTGTGAATACATAGACAAACATAGTGTCACTAGTATGCCTCTACTTGACTAGCTCATTAATCAAAGATGGTTATGTTTCCTAACCATAGACATGTGTTGTCATTTGATTAATGGGATCACATCATTAGGAGAATGATGTGATTGACATGACCCATTCCGTTAGCCTAGCATTTGATCGTTTAGTATGCTGCTATTGCTTTCTTCATGACTTATACATGTTCCTGTAGCTATGAGATTATGCATCTCCCGTTTACCGGAGGAACACTTTGGGTGCTACCAAACGTCACAACGTAACTGGGTAATTATAAAGGAGTACTACAGGTGTCTCCAAAGGTACATGTTGGGTTGGCGTATTTCGAGATTAGGTTTTGACACTCCGATTGTCGGAGAGGTATCTCTGGGCCCTCTCGGTAATGCACATCACTATAAGCCTTGCAAGCAATGTAACTAATGAGTTAGTTACGGAATGATGCATTACGTAACGAGTAAAGAGACTTGCCAGTAACGAGATTGAACTAGGTATTGGATACCGAAGATCGAATCTCGGGCAAGTAACATACCTATGACAAAGGGAACAACGTATGTTGTTATGCGGTTTGACCGATAAAGATCTTCGTAGAATATGTGGGAGCCAATATGAGCATCCAGGTTCCGCTATTGGTTATTGACCGAGAATAGTTCTAGGTCATGTCTGCATTGTTCTCGAACCCGTAGGGTCCGCACGCGTAAGGTTTCGATGACAGTTATATTGTGAGTTTATGAGTTTTGATGTACCGAAGGAGTTCGGAGTCCCGGATGAGATCGGGGACATGACGAGGAGTCTCGAAATGGTCGAGACGTAAAGATCGATATATTGGACGACTATATTCGGAGTACGGAAAGGTTCTGAGTGATTCGGGTATTTTTCGGAGTACCGGAGAGTTACGGGAATTCGCCGGGGAGTATATGGGCCTTATTGGGCCATACGGGAATAGAGGAGAGAGGCCAAAAGGAAGGAGGCCTGCGCCCCCCTCTGGTCCGAATTGGACAAGGGGGCCGGCCCCCTTTTCCTTCTCCCTCTCCTCCTCTTTTCTTCTCCAACAAGGAAAGGAGGAGTCCTACTCCCGGTGGGAGTAGGACTCCCCCCTTGGTGCGCCTCCTCCATAGGCCGGCCGCTTCCCCCTTGCTCCTATATATATGGGGGCAGAGGGGCACCCCAAAGACACAACAACAATTGATCCTTGAGATCTATTAGCCGTGTGCGGTGCCCCCCTCCACCATAGTCCTCCTCGATAATATTATAGCGGTGCTTAGGTGAAGCCCTGCGACGGTAGAACATCAAGATCGTCACGACGCCGTCGTGCTGACGGAACTCTCCCTCAACACTCGGCTGGATCGGAGTTCGAGGGACGTCATCGAGCTGAACGTGTGCTAGAACTCGGAGGTGCCGTAGTTTCGGTGCTTGATTGGTCGGGCCGTGAAGACGTACGACTACATCAACCGCATTGTTCTAACGCTTCCGCTTTCGGTCTATAAGGGTATGTAGATTACACTCTCCCCTCTCGTTGCTATGCATCACCATGATCTTGCGTGTGCGTAGGAAATTTTTGAAATTACTACGTTCCCCAACAGTGGTATCCGAGCCTAGGTTTTATGCGTTGATGTTATATGCACGAGTAGAACACAAGTGAGTTGTGGGCGATACAAGTCATACTGCTTACCATCATGTCATACTTTGGTTCGGCGGTATTGTTGGATGAAGCGGCCCGGACCGACATTACGCGTACACTTACGCGAGACTGGTTTTACCGCCGTGCTTTGCACACAGGTGACTAGCGGGTGTATGTTTCTCCAACTTTAGTTGAACCGAGTGTGGCTACGCCCGGTCCTTGCGAAGGTTAAAACAGCACCAACTTGACAAACTATCGTTTTGGTTTTTGATGCGTAGGTAAGAACGGTTCTTGCTAAGCCCGTAGCAGCCACGTAAAACTTGCAACAACAAAGTAGAGGACGTCTAACTTGTTTTTGCAGGGCATGTTGTGATGTGATATGGTCAAGACGTGATGCTATATTTTATTGTATGAGATGATCATGTTTTGTAACCGAAGTTATCGGCAATTGGCAGGAGCCATATGGTTGTCGCTTTATTGTATGAAATGCAAACGCCCTGTAATTGCTTTACTTTATCACTAAGCGGTAGCGATAGTCGTAGAAGCAATAGATGGCGTAACGACAACGATGCTACGATGGAGATCAAGGTGTCGCGCCGGTGACGATGGTGATCACGACGGTGCTTCGAAGATGGAGATCACAAGAAAAAGATGATGATGGCCATATCATATCACTTATATTGATTGCATGTGATGTTTATCCTTTATGCATCTTATCTTGCTTTGATTGACGGTAGCATTTTAAGATGATCTCTCACTAAAAATTATCAAGAAGTGTTCTCCCTGAGTATGCACCATTGCGAAAGTTCTTCGTGCTGAGACACCACGTGATGATCGGGTGTGATAGGTTCTACGTTCAAATACAACGGGTGCAAAATAGTTGCACACGCGGAATACTCATGTTAAACTTGACGAGCCTAGCATATAACAGATATGGCCTCGGAACACGGAGACCAAAAGGTCGAGCGTGAATCATATTGTAGATATGATCAACATATTGATGTTCACTGTTGAAACTACTCCATCTCACATGATGATCGGACATGGTGTAGTTGATATGGATCACGTAATCACTTAGAGGATTAGAGAGATGTCTTTCTAAGTGGGAGTTCTTAAGTAATATGATTAATTGAACTTTAATTTATCATGAACTTAGTCCTAGTAGTATTTTGCAAATTATGTTGTAGATCAATAGCTTGCGTTGTTGCTTTCATATGTTTATTTTGATATGTTCCTAGAGGAAATTGTGTTGAAAATTGTTAGTAGCAATGATGCGGATTAGATCCGTAATATGAGGTTTATCCTCATTGCTGCACAGAAGAATTATGTCCTTAATGCACCGCTAGGTGACAAACCTATTGAAGGAGCAGATGCAGACGTTATGAACGTCTGGCTAGCTCAGTATGACGACTCCTTGATAGTTTAGTTCACCATGCTTAACGGCTTAGAATCGGGACTTCAAAGATGTTTTGAACGTCATGGACCATATGAGATGTTCCAGGAATTGAAGTTAATATTTCAAGCAAATACCCGAGTTGAGAGATATGAAGCCTCCAACAAGTTCTATAGCTAAAAGATGGAGGAGAATCGCTCAACTAGTGAGCATGTGCTCAGATTGTCTGGGTACTTCAATCGCTTGAATCAAGTGGGAGTTAATCTTCCAGATAAGATAGTGATTAACAGAATGCTCTAGTCACCATCACTAAGTTACTAGAACTTCCTGATGAACTATAGTATGCAAGGGATGACGAAAACGATTCCCGAGCTCTTCGTGATGTTGAAATCGACGAAGGTAGAAATCAAGAAAGAGCATCAAGTGTTGATGGTTGACAATTTCACTAGTTTCAAGTAAAGGGCAAAGGGAAAGAAAGGGAACTTCAAGTAGAATGACAAGCAAGTTGTCACTCCCACGAAGAAGCCCAAAACTGAACCAAAAGCCTGAAATTGAGTGCTTACACTGCAAAGGAAATGGTCACTGGAAGCGGAAATGCCCTGAATATTTGGTGGATAAGAAGGATGGAAAATTGAACAAGGGTATATTTGATATACAGGTTATTGATGTGTGCCTTACTAGTGTTTATAGTAGCTCCTGAGTATTTGATACTTGTTCGGTTGCTAAGATTAGTAACTCGAAACAGGAGTTACAGAATAAACAAAAACTAGTTGAGGGTGAAGTGACGATGAGTGTTGGAAGTGGTTCCAAGATTGATATGATCATCATCGCACACTCCCTATACTTTCAGGATTAGTGTTAAACCTAAATAAATGTTATTTGGCGTTTGCGTTGAGCATGAATATGATTTGATCATGTTTATTGCGATATGGTTATTCATTTGAAGTTAAAGAATAATTGTTATTCTGTTTACATGAATAAGACCTTTGATGGTTATACACCCAATGAAAATAGTTTGTTGGATCTCGATCATAGTGATACACATATTCATAATATTGATGCCAAAAGATGCAAAGTTAATAATGATAGTGCAACTTATTTGTGGCACTGCCGTTTGGGTCATATCGGTGTAAAGCGCATGAAGAAACTCCATAAATATGGATTTTTGGAATCACTTGGTTATGAATCATTTGATGCTTGCGAACCGTGCCTTTTGGGCAAGATGACTAAAACTCCGTTCTCCGGAACAATGGAACAAGCTACTGACTTATTGGAAATAATACATACCGATGTATGCGATCCAATGAGTGTTGATGCTCGTGGCAAGTATCGTTATTTTCTGAGCTTCACAAGATGATTTGAGAAGATATGGTTATATCTTCTTGATGAAACATAAGTCTGAAATAGTTGAAAGGTTCAAAGAATTTTAGAGTGAAGTGGAAAAATCATCATAACAAGAAAATAAAGTTTCTGCGATCTGATCGCGGAGACGAATATTTGAGTTACGAGTTTGGTCTTCAATTAAAACAATGTGGAATAGTTTCACAGCTCACGCCACCTGGAACACCACAACGTTATGGTGTGTCCGAACATCGTAACCGGACTTTATTGGATATGGTGCGATCTATGATGTCTCTTACTGATTTACCATTATCATTTTGGGGTTATGCATTAGAGACAGTAGCATTCACGTTAAAAGGGCACCTTCTAAATCCGTTGAGACGACATCAGATGAACTATGGTTTCGAAGTAAACCTAAGATGTCGTTTCTCAAAGTTTGGAGTTGCGATGCTTATATGAAAAGGTTTTCAACCTGGTAAGCTCGAACCCAAATCGAAGAAGTGCGTCTTCATAGAATACCCAAAGGAAACTGTTGGGTACTCCTTCTATCACAAATCCAAAGGCAAAACATTCGTTGCTAAGAATGGATCCTTTCTAGAGAAGGAGTTTCTCTCGAGAGAAGTGAGTGGGAGGAAAGTAGAACTTGATGAGGTAACTGTACCTGCTCCCTTATTGGAAAGTAGTTCATCACAGAAATCTGTTCCTGTGACTACTACACCAATTAGTGAGGAAGTTAATGATGATGATCATGAAACTTCAGATTAAGTTACTACAGAACCTCGTAGGTCTTCCAGAATAAGATCCACACCAGAGTGGTACGGTAATCCTGTTCAGGAAGTTATGTTACTAGACCATGACGAACCTACGAACTATGAAGAAGCGATGGTGAGCCCAGATTCCGCAAAATGGCTTGAGGCCATGAGATCTGAGATGAGATCCATGTATGAAAACAAAGTATGGACTTTGATTGACTTGCCCAATGATCGGCGAGACATTGAGATTAAATGGATCTCCAAGAGGAAGACGGACGCTGATAGTGTTACTATCTACAAAGCTAGAATTGTCGCAAAAAGGTTTTCGACAAGGTCAAGGTGTTGACTACGATGAGAGTTTTTCACTCGTATCTATGCTTAAGTCTATCTGAATCATGTTAGCAATTGCCACATTTTTATGAAATCTGGCAAATGGATAAACAAAACTGCATTCCTTAATGGTTTTCTTAAAGAAGAGTTGCATATGATGCAACCAGAAGTTTTGTCAATCCGAAAGGTGCTAACAAATTGTGCAAGCTCCAGCGATCCATCTATGGACTGGTGCAAGCATCTCGGAGTTGGAATATACGCTTTGATGAGTTGATCAAAGCATATGATTTTATACAGACTTTTGAAGAAGCCTGCATTTACAAGAAAGTGAGTGGGAGCTCTGTAGCATTTCTAATATTATATGTGGATGACATATTGTTAATTGGAAATGATATGGAAATTCTGGATAGCATGAAAGGATACTTGAATAAGAGTTTTTCAAAGCAAGACCTCGGTGAAGCTGCTTACACATTGAGCATCAAGATCTATATAGATAGATCAAGACGCTTGATAAGATTTTTCAATGAGTACATACCTTGATAAATTTTTGAAATAGTTCAAAATGGAACAGTCAAAGAAGGAGTTCTTGCCTGTGTTACAAGGTGTGAAGTTGAGTAAGACTCAAGACCCGACCATTGCAGAAAATAGAAAGAGAATGAAAAGTCATTTCCTATGCCTTAGTCACAGGTTCTATAAAGTATGCTATGCTGTGAACCAGACCTATTGTATTCCTTGCTCTATGTTTGGCAAAGGAATACAATTTTGATCTAATAAGTAGATCACTGGACATGGGTCAAGAATATCCTTAGTGAGGACTAAGGAGATGTTTCTCGATTATGGAGGTGATAAAAGAGCTCGTCGTAAAAGTTACAACGATGCAAGCTTTTACACCAATCCAGATGACTCTAAGTCTCAATCTGGATACATATTGAAAGTGGGAGAAATTAGCTAGAGTAGCTCCGTGCAGAGCATTGTGGACATAGAACATTTGCAAAATACATACGGCTCTGAATATGACAGACCCGTTGACTAAGCTTCTCTCACGAGCAAAACATGATCACACCTTAGTACTCTTTGGGTGTTAATCACATTGCAATGTGAACTAGATTATTGACTCTAGTAAACCTTTTGGGTGTTGGTCACATGACGATGTGAAGTATGGGTGTTAATCATATACAGATATGAATATTGCTGTTAAATCACATGGCGATGTGAACTAGATTATTGAATCTAGTGCAAGTGGGAGACTGAAGGAAATATGCCCTAGAGGCAATAATAAAGTTATTATTTATTTCCTTATATCATGATAAATGTTTATTATTCATGCTAGAATTGTATTAACCGGAAACATAATACATGTGTGAATACATAGACAAACATAGTGTCACTAGTATGCCTCTACTTGACTACCTCATTAATCAAAGATGGTTATGTTTCCTAACCATAGACATGTGTTGTCATTTGATTAATGGGATCACATCATTAGGAGAATGATGTGATTGACATGACCCATTCCGTTAGCCTAACACTTGATCATTTAGTATGTTGCTATTGCTTTCTTCATGACTTATACATGTTCCTGTAACTATGAGATTATGCAACTCCCGTTTACCGGAGGAACACTTTGGGTGCTACCAAACGTCACAACGTAACTGGGTGATTATAAAGGAGTACAACAGGTGTCTCCAAAGGTACATGTTGGGTTGGCGTATTTCGAGATTAGGTTCTGTCACTCCGATCGTCGGAGAGGTATCTCTGGGCCCTCTCGGTAATGCACATCACTATAAGCCTTGCAAGCAATGTAACTAATGAGTTAGTTACGGAATGATGCATTACGTAATGAGTAAAGAGACTTCCCAGTAAAGAGATTGAACTAGGTATTGGATAACGACGATCGAATCTCCGGCAAGTAACATACCGATGACAAAGGGAACAACGTATGTTGTTATGCGGTTTGACCGATAAAGATCTTCGTAGAATATGTGGGAGCCAATATGAGCATCCAGGTTCCGCTATTGGTTATTGACCGAGAATAGTTCTAGGTCATGTCTACTTGTTCTCGAACCCGTAGGGTCCGCACGCTTATGAGTTTATGAGTTTTGATGTACCGAAGGAGTTTGGAGTCCCGGATGAGATCGGGGACATGACGAGGAGTCTCGAAATGGTCGAGACGTAAAGATCGATATATTGGATGACTATATTCGGAGTTCGGAAAGGTTCCGAGTGATTCAGGTATATTTCGGAGTACCAGAGAGTTACGGGAATTCGCCGGGGAGTATATGGGCCTTATTGGGCCATACGGGAATAGAGGAGAGAGGCCAAAAGGAAGGAGGCCTGCGCCCCCCTCTGGTCCGAATTGGACAAGGGGGCCGGCCCCCTTTTCCTTCTCCCTCTCCTCCTCTTTTCTTCTCCAACAAGGAAAGGAGGAGTCCTACTCCCGATGGGAGTAGGACTCCCCCCTTGGTGCGCCTCCTCCATAGGCCGGCCACCTCCCCCTTGCTCCTATATATATGGGGGCAGAGGGGCACCCCAAAGACACAACAACAATTGATCCTTGAGATCTATTAGCCGTGTGCGGTGCCCCCCTCCACCATAGTCCTCCTCGATAATATTGTAGCGGTGCTTAGGCGAAGCCCTGCGACGGTAGAACATCAAGATCGTCACCACGCCGTCGTGCTGACGGAACTCTCCCTCAACACTCGGCTGGATCGGAGTTCGAGGGACATCATCGAGCTGAACGTGTGCTAGAACTCGTAGGTGCCGTAGTTTCGGTGCTTGATCGGTCGGGCCGTGAAGACGTACGACTACATCAACCACGTTGTTCTAACGCTTCCGCTTTCGGTCTACAAGGGTATGTAGATTACACTCTCCCCTCTCGTTGCTATGCATCACCATGATATTGCGTGTGCGTAGGAAATTTTTGAAATTACTACGTTTCCCAACAGTTGTGATGTGATATGGTCAAGACGTGATGAGATATAAATTGTTGTATAAGACGATCATGTTTTGTTAAAGTTATCGGCAACTGGCAGGAGCCTTATGGTTTTCTCTTTATTGCATAAGATGCAAGCGCCATATAATTGCTTTACTTTATCGCTATGCGATAGCAATAATTGCAAAAGGAATAGTTGGCGAGACGACCATGTGATGACACGTTGATAAAGAACAAGATGATGGAGATCATTATGTCATGTCGGTGATGATGGAGATTGTCGGTGTCAAAACCGGCGGATCTCGGGTAGGGGGTCCCGAACTGTGCGTCTAGGCGGATGGTAACAGGAGACAAGGGACACGATGTTTTACCCAGGTTCGGGCCCTCTTGATGGAGGTAAAACCCTACGTCCTGCTTGATTAATATTGATGATGTGTATTACAAGAGTGGATCTACCACGAGATCAAGGAGGCTAAACCCTAGAAGCTAGCCTATGGTATGATTGTTGTAATGGAGGTTATGTCCTACGGACTAAAGCCCTCCGGTTTATATAGACACCGGAGAGGGATAGGGTTACATAGAGTCGGTTACAATGGTAGGAGATCTACATATCCGTATTGCCAAGCTTGCCTTCCACGCCAAGGAAAGTCCCATCCGGACACGGGACGGAGTCTTCAATCTTGTATCTTCGTAGTCTTGGAGTCCGGCGGACGATGATAGTCCGGCTGTCCGGACACCCCCTAGTCCAGGACTCCCTCAGTAGCCCCTGAACCGGGCTTCAATGACGATGAGTCCGGCGCGCATAATTTTCGGCATTGGAAGGCGGGTTCCTCCTTTGAATAATCCAGAGAAGATTGTGAACACCCGGATAGTGTCCGGCTCTGCAAAATAAACTCCACATTCCACCGTAGAGAGAATAAAATGCACACAAGTCCAATATGCTGACGTATTTTGTGGCGTGACGTCACACCACTACCAAGCCTTTACTTGAATCTTTTTTTATTATACCACCTCAGCGCGTTTAGCGAAGCGGTTTCCTTGGCACGTCTTGTCAAAGCAGAGATCGTGTTCCCCTTATTCCGGGATTCTCATCAATACGGATGTGGGTAACCCAACCGCGCCCGTCGCCACGCCTCCTCTATCGAAGGCGAATCCCGAATGGTCACGGAGACGGCTCTTGGTATTCCCCCTCTTTATAATAGGACCAAGGCTCGTTTCTTCTCTTCAATCTTCAATCGAATCCTCTCCTTCCTCCAAGTTCCAAACACTCAGAGCCCCAGATTCGAGTGCTTCGGACCTTCAACAATGTCCGGCTCCGACCTCCAGGGCCGGTGGATGCCCTCCTCCGTCACGGAGGAGGACGTGCTAAAGCTGCGAGAGGCCAAGTACATGTCCTACGAGATTTCTCACAGGCTGCCTGCCGAAGGGTAGGCCATCCCCACCCCCGAGCCCGGCGAGTATGTCATCTTTGTATCCCACCTCCGTCCGGGTTTAGGCTTCCCGACGGATCCTTTTGTGAGAGGGCTCATGTTCTACTACGGGTTGGAATTCCATGACTTGGCCCCGGAGTCCATCCTCCATATCTCCGCATTCATCATTGTCTGCGAAGCCTTCCTCCGAGTCACCCCCCACTTTGGCCTGTGGCTGAAAACCTTCAATGTGGAGCCGGAGATGGTCGGGGGGCGTCAAGCTGAATGCGGCGGGGCGGCCGTAAGCAGGAGGGCCGATGCCCCGTGGCCTGAGGGCTCCTTCCAAGAGGAGCTCGACTTATGGCAGCAGGAGTGGTTCTATATCACCGCTCCGAGGGGCAGCAGGCAGAAGCCGCCGCCTCCGTTCCGCTCGGGACCTCCACGACGGTTGATGTCGTGGGTCAACCAAGGGCTCAATTGGGGGCCGTCAAAAGACGTGCCCCTATTGCAGGGCCGGATTCGAGACCTCCAGGCGAGGGAGATCGATCTGATCGTGGTGGCGCAGGTTATGCTAATTAGGCGTCTCCTGCCCTGCAAACGCCGTCCTCTCCAGCTATGGGAGTTCAATCCGGAGGGACCACGGATTCTCCAACACTTCATGGGTACGACACCCGTGGAGATGTACCGGTTGTTCTTCGGACCGCAGGTGGCGTGTCCGGAATTGACCGAGGATGCCGGCCTAAGCTGCAATCGCCCGGATACCCAATAAGTAGCTCCGTGTTCGGACGTACCATTTGTTTGCTTTTCATAATTCGCTTTTTAACCCATTATCCTCCAACAGGAGTGGATTGCGCAAGCAAAGCTGATAAGGTGTCCGGCCCCCCTCCCAGAGACCGCACCGGAGACCGTGCTGGTCAGAATGTTGGAGGTTGCGCCTTCAGAAGAAGGCGAGGGGGAAAACAGAGGAGCTACCGCCCCGCCTAAGGGGGCGCTTGAAGATGGGGGGATCGAGAATCCCTCCCTCCAGGGGGAGAAGAGGACCGCCTCCGAAGACCCGGAGGCCAAAGCCCCTAAGCGGGGTAAGAAATCTTCGCCAGAGGGTCCTGCGTCTGGGGAGGCCCCGGCCGCACAGTCTTCTCTAAAGAATTAGCCCTCTAGCGAGCCGTGAGTAGGAAAAGGGGAATTCATTAATGAAAAACATCCCTCTTTGTGCTTCTGAGGATAACCGAAATTTTTACCTTTGTAGTTCTGATCTGCAACCTTCTCAGATGAGCTCGTCTTCGGGGGATCTTCGTCCGGAGATGATGGAGAGCGAGACGCCTCCGTCTGCTGCGCCGTCGGATAGGGCGGACGAGCCTGAGGTGTCGTCACGGAGGGCATCCCCGAACCTGGCAGAGCCGAAGAGTTCGGCGCCGACTAGTGTTCGGCCGGGGGAGCTAAAGGATCTGCTTGAGAGTGCGTCCGTCTCAGAAGATCACCGTGCATTGATGAGCATGGTGATCGGAAGGATTTCGTCCGCCAAAAGCGGATTGCACAATGCCGTCAGGAGTTTGCTGGCGGGGTTTGAGGTACGTAAAAACGACGCGCCTTTTTGATGAAAGTGCGCCCTGTGTAGATAGTAGCCCCTGAGACTCGGTAGGTTGTCGAAAGCGATAGCGTGCCGAGGATCAAAATCGCAGGTGTTGAGTGTCACCTTTCCTATGCAGGTGGCGGATAGTCCGGGGGCTAGCCGGACTGATGGAGTTGCCGAATTAATGCGGCAGCTCGATGTAGCGGATGCGAACATCGCGCTAGTCAACAGGCGACTCGACGAGTCACAAGGTAAATTGATTCTCCGCAGTCACCTATTAAGGGAGCTAAAGCTCACCTCTTACAATATTTATGCTTGACGTAGATGGTGCTGCTACTGTGGAGAGCCTTCGGGCAGAACTTGCTCAAGCCAAGGAGTAGGCCAGAAGAAGCAATGCGGCTGCCTCGAAGGCGGCCGAGGAGTTAGAAGCCGAAAGGGCTGCACACTGCCGAAGCATGGAAGAGGTGGCCGAATTGGCCGTTAAATTGAAGGATGCTACCGACCGCAATGAGGCTCTTGAAAAGGAGCGCCTATCAGAGCGAGAAGACCTGGTGAAGGCCACCGCTGAAGCCAAGGATGCCCGTTCTGCAATGCGGTCTATGAAGGAGGAGCTGGGTCAGGCCGGAGACATTGTGGCTGGCAAGCCTTTTCTGCTGCGCCGCAGGTTTACGGATCCAAAGTATGTCCAGCTTGGCCAGCTGTGGGGTCCGGAGGATCCATATATAGACTTAGCGGCGAGTGCGGCAGATGCCGTTGTGCACTTCCGAAGCCAGAAGGATCACAAGACGAAAGAGCTATTTTGGTCTCAATTCCATAGTTCAGATCGTTCACTTCCGCTGACCGATCGATTGGCCGAATGGGCTGAGCTGAACAGGCTGTCCGGACTTGCCATGACGGATATCGTGGCTCATGTCTGGCCAGAGAGGCCCAAGGCAACGAGCTATTTTGGCTTATTGCAGCAATTCCTTGGGGCGGTACCGCATATCAAGGAGATGAAGCGGTCGGCCTGCATAGAGGGTGCGCGGATGGCCCTTGCCCGTGTGAAGACACATTGGACAGAGATGGATGCCGCCGCTGTAGCAACCCAGGGTTCGGACGAAAGCCGGTTACCCGCCGAGCACTATTTTGGGGAAGTTATGCGTGGTGCTCGTGTAATAGAGTCGCAGTGCTCGAAAAATGTCACGTTCAAGTGAACGTTGTATTTACAATGGTTATGATTTAATCGCCTTTTATACTTGTGCGTTCCAAGTATTGAAATATCTCCTATGCGGCCGTTTATGTATACATATGTATAACCTGATAGATGGCAGTCCTCGACTTCAGCCCCCACGCACAAGGTGCAGGGGTGTTTGCAAAAATAGCGCATTTTCACACTTAATCCGACGTCTTGGTCCTGTTAAGGAGGTGGTAGCGTAGCAAACGAGGCTACCGGACTATAACGCTTTATCACTTTCACTTAGCCATTGGGGTTCGAGGGTGGGGCTACGATATAGCCCCTAGGGGCACCGCGCTCTCCGAATTCGGGGCGTGTATGTGCCTGACCGGGAAATGGTCCTTCGTCAAAGCGGAGGAATTCTAAACATTCCGGTGGTCGATCGAGTGGTTGACCAGTCTCTCGCTGTATCATGACAGTCAGTTTTCGGCTTTCTCTACTGAGGTGCTCGCCCAGCCGAACTGGGGCACAATCGCAGTAGTTCTCCTGGTGCTGCGTTAGCCGATGATACGGAACGTAAGGCTGCAAAACACAGGAGCCGGGCAAACCCAACATTTGACCAAAGACATGATTCGGAGCTGATGCATATAAGGCCTAACTCGAGACGCCGAACACTCCCTAAGGTGTTCGGTCTTTATAATAATGGGCAGAACAATGCCCTAAGCCCCTAGTGTCCAGGTACGAGCAAGGCCCTCTGACGTGGCCGATGCCAAAACGTCAGGCTCCACTCTGGTTATAATAAGAAACCAGGGGATTACAGCAACAAGAGACAGTAAAAAAGGTTTACGCAGGGTCTTAATCTGAAAAAAATCCTTGCCACGGGTCCCTACTGCACGTCTGCGCCTGTGTCTCCGTTGTGCCATTATCCTGGATGGGTGTGCACGTTGTTCATCTGTAAAAAGAGAGGAACTTAGTTTGAAAGGAAATCATGCAAAAAAAAGGTATATGAAAAATATTAATAAGTAAAGCGGAGTCTATATTAGCTCGTTGTTGCTTATACGCTCAGCCCCTTGTGAAGGGGCGTGCGGCTAGGGAGCCCCTAGCTTGTTTGTGCCGGACTCGTCTAGCCGTGTCCGGGGTCTTTGGATGACCCTCGCAATGAAATGATGCCACGTGGACCGGGCATTTTAAGTGTAAGAGACGCATAATGTGGTATGGCGTTGAAGCGGACAAAAGCTTCACGTCGCAATAGTGCTTGATAGCCACCTTTGAATGGGGCGACATGAAAGATTAGTTTTTCGCGTCGGAAGTTGTTTGGTGACCCGAACACAACTTCTAGTAATAAGGAGCCTGTGCACTTGGCGTAAGGGCCTGTCGTCACTCCTCTAAAGGAAGTGTGGCTATGTCGAATTTTAGTAAGGTCTATCCCCAACTTGCGGATTGTGTTTGGATATAGCAGGTTTAAATCGCTGCCTCCGTCCATCAGGACTTCTGTAAATTGTAGTCCGTCGATTATAGGATCCAATATCAGAGCAGTCCATCCTGCATTCCAAATACTTCTGGAGTAATCCAGGTGGTTGAAAGTGATTGGTTTTGACATCCAATCTCGAGGTTCCACTGGGGTGGATCGTGCGAGACCCGTCTCAGCGGGTGCCGCATTGTTTTTCCGTATTATCACATGAAGTGAGTTTACTGCTTTGACTTCTTGTGGGAAAGTCTTTTGTTTTCTGGTGCTCTGCTTGTGGGGTTTATCACCATCCTCGCTTGATGCGTCGAGCCCCTTGTGTTCGGCATTTAGTCGGCCAGACTGTTTGAAAACCCAACAATCTCAGTGGGTGTGGTTTGCAGGCCTTCCGGGGGTACTGTGGATTTGACATATCCGACCCAAAATTTTGTTTAAGTTGGATAGCTCATCACTGTTATCCTTAAGAGGTAGTGTTTTGTTGTTTGGCCGCGAGCTTTTGCATCCGGCGTTGACCGCCGTATTCTTTGGGCTTTTTTCTTTACTCCGGCGCTGATCCTTTCTGCGCCGTGATTTTCCGTTTCCATCTCTAATCTCGGATGTACTCGGGTCGCTGGTGCTGCATCTTGCTAGCCAGCTGTCTTCTCCCGCGCAAAAGCGGGTCATTAGGCTTGTTAGCGCGGACATTGTCCTCGGCTTCTCTTGGCCGAGGTGTCTGGCGAGCCATTCGTCTCGGACATTGTGTTTAAAAGCTGCTAAGGCTTCGGCGTCCGGACAGTCGACTATTTGGTTCTTTTTAGTAAGGAACCTGTTCCAGAATTTGCGCGCTGACTCTCCGGCCTGTTGAGTTATATGACTTAGATCATCTGCATCTGGAGGGCGGACATACGTACCTTGAAAATTTGCTCTAAACGCGTCCTCAAGCTCTTCCCAGCTTCCCACAGTGTTTTCTGGGAGGCTTTTGAGCCAGTGCCGAGCTGGCCCTTTGAGCTTGAGGGGAAGATATTTTATGGCGTGGAGATCATCTCCTCTAGCCATATGTATGTGTAGTATGTAATCCTATATCCAGACTCCAGGGTCTGTTGTTCCGTTGTAAGCCTCTATGTTTATGGGTTTAAACCCTGCTGGGAATTCATGATCCAGCACCTCATTGGTGAAACATAGTGGGTGTGTGGCGCCCCTGTATTTGGGTGTGCCATTGTCTTCGAACACTTGGCGTGTTGTGCTGCTTCCTAGGGCCCTCTTTTTTGGCCCGTAAATGGACCTGGCTGGGCCTTCTTTTTTCCCAGGGTCATGAGTCGGCATATGTGCGGCGCCGCTTGTAGATTTGGGCCTATCATCTGGTCGTCTATCCGGCCAGGCAGCCTCTTTGTTTTTTGACTGTGGGGGCTCTATGGCTTCCTCGTCAAATTCTGGCAGCAGTTTGCGCTTCAGATAGCTCTTTGATTGATGGCCATTGCCGTATTTGTCCGCGGTTTTGAGCACTTTGCTCCACCTCGCTTTGAGTATGTCTTCCGCTGTTTTGAGCTTCCATTTTTCCTTCTTCAGGCTTCTTGTGGTGGCGACGAGTCTTCCGTGAAGGTTTTTGTGTTCCGGTGGTATGTCCGGTGTAAGGTCGTCCGGACTGTTGGTTTCGCCGGGATTGGATTGATTATCCGATTCATCCTGTTCGGACGGTTGCTTAGTTGCATGTTCGTCGTCCGCTTGTTTGCCCTGCTCTAACGCTGGGTCATTAGGAATGCTGTTTTTGTCGAGGTGGGTCTTAGGGCGGCGCTTGCGTCGCCGCTTTGGTTGTTTATCGATGGGATTATCCTTTGCCGCGCCCCGTTGTTCCTCGTCGTCGCTTCCTTTTGGGGTATCCACCATATATACGTCATGTGTTGGGGTGGTCTTCCAGTGCCCTGCAGGCGCTGGTTCTTGATCGTCTCTGGCATCGTCATCCATACCGTCGATGTCTTCGGAGTCATAGTCTAGCATGTCTGTTAGATCGTCGACAGTGGCTACAAAGTGGGTGGTGGGAGGGTTTCGAATTTCTTCGTTGTCCGCATCCCAACCATCCTGACCATAATCCGGCCAGGGTTCTACGGATAGCGAGAGATGTTTTAGTGAATTTAGGATGTCGCCAAAGGGCGAGTGCTGAAAGATGTCCGCCGCGGTGAACTCCATGATCGGCGCCCAATCGGATTCGATTGGTAGGGGCGCGGGCGGTTCGGAGTCCGGCAGGGAGTCCGGCACCTCGGAGTCACGAGCTTTATGGGGGACAAGGTCGGAGTTCGGCTCCATCACCGTGGAAGTTGCAGCCCCTGAGGCGGTGTCCAGCCACCGGTCCTCGATCTGCGCGATCGGCTCCGGACTAAGGGCCGGAGCGGATTCGTGTGCGGCCACCCAGGCACTGTCCGGCGGCAAAGCTAAATCATGCCCATCGTGACAGTGCGGCACGCTCGGCTGTGGCTCGAGTCCGTCGAAGATCAAGTCCCCGCGGATGTCGGCCATGAAGTTTAGGCTTCTGAACCTGACCTGATGGCCAGGGGCGTAGCTTTCGTTCTACTCCAGATGGCCAAGTGAGTTGGCCCGCAGTGCGAAGCCGCCGAATACGAAGATCTGTCCGGGGAGAAGAGTCTCACCCTGGACGGCGTTGTTGATTGAAGAAGCCATCGAGCCTATCGGTGACGGCACAGAGGAACTCTCAATGAAAGCACCAAGTCGGTGTCAAAACCGGCGGATCTCGGGTAGGGGGTCCCGAACTGTGCGTCTAGGCGGATGGTAACAGGAGACAAGGGACACGATGTTTTACCCAGGTTCGGGCCCTCTTGATGGAGGTAAAACCCTACGTCCTGCTTGATTAATATTGATGATGTGTATTACAAGAGTGGATCTACCACGAGATCAAGGAGGCTAAACCCTAGAAGCTAGCCTATGGTATGATTGTTGTAATGGAGGTTATGTCCTACGGACTAAAGCCCTCTGGTTTATATAGGCACCAGAGAGGGCTAGGGTTACATAGAGTCGGTTACAATGGTAGGAGATCTACATATCCGTATTGCCAAGCTTGCCTTCCACGCCAAGGAAAGTCCCATCCGGACACGGGACGGAGTCTTCAATCTTGTATCTTCGTAGTCTTGGAGTCCGGCGGACGATGATAGGCCGGCTGTCCGGACACCCCCTAGTCCAGGACTCCCTCAGAGATCATGACGGTGTTTTGCAGATGGAGATCAAAGGCACAAAATGATGATGGCCATATCATGTCACATAGTTTGATTACATGTGATGTTTATCTTTTATGCTTCTTATTTTGCTTAGTACGGCGGTAGAATTATAAGATGATCTCCCACTAAATTTCAAGGTATAAGTGTTCTCCCTGAGTATGCACCATTGCGATAGTTCATCGTGCCGAGACACCGCGTGATGATCGGGTGTGATAAGCTCTATGTTCACATACAACAGGTGCAAGCCAGTTTTGCACACGCAGAATACTCGGGTTAAACTTGACGAGCCTAGCATATGCAGATATGGCCTCGGAACACTGAGACCGAAAGGTTGAGCGTGAATCATATAGTAGATATGATCAACATAGTGATGTTCACCATTGAAAACTACTCCATCTCACGTGATGATCGGATGTGGTTTAGTTGATATGGATCACGTAATCACTTAGATGATTAGAGAGATGTCTATCTAAGTGGGAGTTCTTAAGTAATATGCTTAATTGAACTTAAATTTATCATGAACTTAGTCCTGATAGTATTTGCATATCTATGTTGTAGATCAATTGCTCTCGTATTGCTTTCCCGTTTATTTATGATATGTTCCTAGAGAAAACTATGTTGAAAGATGACAGTAGCAATGATGCGGATTGGTTTCGTGATCTGATGATTATCCTCGTTGCTGCACAGAAGAATTATGTCCTTGATGCATCGCTAGGTGACAGAACTGTTGCAGGAGCAGATGCAGATGTTATGAAAGTTTGACAAGCTCGGTATGATGACTACTTGATAGTTTAGTGCACCATGCTTTACGGATTAGAATCGGGACTTCAAAAATATTTTGAACAACATGGAGCATATGAGATGTTCCAAGAGTTGAAATTGGTATTTCATGCTCATGCCCGTGTTGAGAGGTATGAGACGTCTGACAGTACTTTGCCTATAAGATGGAGGAGAATAGCTCAACCAGTGAGCATGTGCTCAGATTGTCTAGGTACTACAATTTCTTGAATCAAGTGGGAGTTAATCTTCCACATAAGATTGTAATTGACAAAGTTCTCTAGTCACTATCACCAAGTTAATAGAACTTAGTGATGAACTATAATATGCAAGGGATGATGAAAGTAATTCCCATGCTCTTCTAGATGTTGATATCGGCGAAGGTAGAAAACAAGAAATAGCATCAAGTGTTGATGGTTAACAAGACCACTAGTGTCAAGAAAAGGGCAAAGGGAAAGAAAGAGGAACTTCAAAGAAGAATAGCAAGCAAGTTGCTGCTCCCATGAAGAAGCCCAAAGCTAGACCCAAGCCTGGAACTGAGTGCTTCTACTACAAAGGAAATGGTCACTGGGAGTGGAACTGCCATAAATACTTGGCGGATAAGAAGGATGGCAAAGTGAACAAAAGTATATATTTGATATACAT
This sequence comes from Triticum dicoccoides, assembly GCF_002162155.2. Taxonomy (NCBI): domain Eukaryota; kingdom Viridiplantae; phylum Streptophyta; class Magnoliopsida; order Poales; family Poaceae; genus Triticum; species Triticum dicoccoides. The sequence goes on from NC_041383.1 coordinate 715,974,870, forward strand.
GTTATTGATGTGTACTTTACTAGTGTTTATAACAACACCTCAGTATTTGATACTGGTTCAGTTACTAAGAGTAGTAACTCGAAACGGGAGTTGCAAAATAAACAGAGACTAGTTAAGGGCGAGCTGATGATGTGAGTTGGAAGTGATTCCAAGGTTGATAAGATCACCATCGCACACTCCCTTTACCTTCGGGATTAGTGTTGAACCTAAAATAAATGTTATTTGGTGTTTGCGTAAAGCATAATATGATTGGATCATGTTTATTGCAATACGATTATTCACTTAAGTCAAGAATAATTGTTATTATGTTTACATGAATAAAACCTTCTAAGGTCATACACCCAAGGTGAATGGTTTATTGAATCTCGATCGTAGTAATACACATATTCATAATATTGAAGCCAAAAGATGCAAAGTTAATAATGATAGTGCAACCTATATGTGGCACTGCGTTTTGGTCATATTGGTGTAAAGCGCATGAAGAAACTCCATGCTGATGGGCTTTTGGAATCACTTGATTATGAATCATTTGATGCTTGCAAACCATGCCTCGTGGGCAAGATGACTAAAACTCCGTTCTTCGGAACAATGGAGCAAGCAACTGACTTATTGGAAATAATACATACTGATTTATGCAATCCGATGAGTGTTGAGGCTCGCGACGGGTATCGTTATCTTCTGATCTTCACAGACGATTTGAGAAGATATGGGTATATCTATTTGATGAATCATAAGTCTGAAACATTTGAAAAGTTCAAAGAATTTCAGAGTCAAGTGGAAAATCATTGTAACAAGAAAATAAAGTTTCTACAATCTGATCATGGAGGAGAATATTTGAGTTACGAGTTTGGTCTTCATTTGAAACAATGTGGAATACTTTCGCAACTCACACCACCTGGAACACCAGAGCGTAATGGTGTGTCCGAATGCCATAACCGTACTTTATTAGATATGGTGCAATCTATGATGTCTCTTACCAATTTATCACCATCGTTTTGGGGTTATGCATTAGAGACAGCTGCATTCACGTTAAATAGGGCACCATCTAAATCCATTGATATGACACCATATGAACTGTGGTTTAGCAAGAAACCTAAGCTGTCGTTTCTTAAAGTTTGGGGCTATGATGCTTATGTGAAAAAGTTTCAACCTAATAAGTTCAAACCCAAATCAGAGAAATGCGTCTTCATAGGATACCCAAAGGAAACTGTTGGGTACACCTTCTATCACAGATCCGAAGGCAAGATATTCGTTGCTAAGAATGGATTCTTTCTAGAGAAGAAGTTTCTCTCGAAAGAAGTGATTGGGAGGAATGTAAAACTTGATGAGGTAATTGTACTTTCTCCCGAATTGGAAAGTAGTTCATCATAGAAATCAGTTCTAGTGATTCCTACACCAATTAGTGAGGAAGTTAATGATGATGATCATGAAACTTTAGATCAAGTTACTACCAAACCTCGTAGGACAACCAGAATACGTTTCGCACCAGGGTGGTATGGTAATCCTGTTCTGGAGGTCATGTTACTTGACCATGACGAACCTACAAACTATGAGGAAGCGATGATGAGCCCAGTTTCCGCAAAATGGCGTAAGGCCATGAAATCTGAGATGGGATCCATGTATGAGAACCAAGTATGGACTTTGATTGACTTGCCCGATGATAAATGGATCTTCAAGAGGAATACCTACGCTGATAGTAGTGTTACTATCTACAAAGCTCGAATTGTCGCAAAAGGTTTTCGACAAGTTCGAGGTGTTGACTACGATGAGATTTTCTCACTCGTAGCCATGCTTAAGTCTGTCTAAATCATGTTAGCAATTGCCACATTTTATAAAATCTGGCAAATGGATGTCAAAATTGCATTCCTTAATCGATTTCTTAAAGAATAGTTGTATATGATACAACAAGAAAGTTTTGTCAATCCTAAAGGTGCTAACAAAGTGTGGAAGCTCCAGCGATCCATCTATGGACTGGTGCAAGCATCTCGGATTTGGAATATACATTTTGATGAGTTGATCAAAGCATATATTTTTATACAGACTTTTGGAGAAGCCTATATTTACAAGAAAGTGAGTGGGAGCACTACAGCTTTTCTGATAAGTATATGTGTATGACATATTGTTGATCGGAAATGATGTAGAATTTTTTGGAAAGCATAAAGCAGTATTTTGAAAGGAGTTTTTCAAGGAAAGACCTCGGTAAAGCTACCTACATATTGAGCATCAAGATATATAGAGATAAATCAAGACGCTTGATATATTTTTCAATGAGTACATACCTTAACAAGATTTTGAAGTAGTTCAAAATGGAACATGATACGTCTCCATCGTATCTACTTTTCCAAACACCTTTGCCCTTGTTTTGGACTCTAACTTGTATGATTTGAATGGAACTAACCCGGACTGATGCTGATTTCAGCAGAATTGCCATGGTGTTATTTTTGTGCAGAAATAAAAGTTATCGGAATTACCTGAAAATCAACGGAGATTATTTTTGGAATTAATAAAAAATACTGGCGAAAGAATCAAGTCCAGGGGGGCCACACCCTATCCACGAGGGTGGGGGGTGCGCCTACCCCCCTAGGACCGCCCCCTGCCTCGTGGCCCCCCTAGTGCTCCACCGATCTCAACTCCAACTCTATATATTCACGTTCGGGGAGAAAAAAATCAGAGAGAAGGATTCATCGCGTTTTACGATACAGAGCCGCAGCCAAGCCCTAATCTCTCTCGGGAGGGCTGATCTGGAGTCCGTTTGGGGCTCCGGAGAGGGGAATCCATCACCATCGTCATCATCAACCTTCCTCCATCAACAATTTCATGATGCTCACCGCCGTGCATGAGTAATTCCATCATAGGCTTGCTGGATGGTGATGGGTTGGATGAGATTTACCATGTAATCGAGTTAGTTTTGTTAGGGTTTGATCCCTAGTATCCACTGTGTTCTGAGATTGATGTTGCTATGACTTTGCTATGCTTAATGCTTGTCACTAGGGCCCTAGTGCCATGATTTCAGATCTGAACCTATTATGTTTCCATGAATATATGTGAGTTCTTGATCCTATCTTGCAAGTCTATAGTCACCTATTATGTGTTATTATCCATTAACCCCGAAGGGAGAATAATCGGGACCAGTACCGGTGATGACCGTAGTTTGAGGAGTTCATGTATTCACTAAGTGTTAATGCTTTGGTCTGGTACTCTATTAAAAGGAGGCCTTAATATCCCTTATTCCAATAGGACCCCGCTGCCATGGGAGGGTAGGACAAAAGATGTCATGCAAGTTCTTTTCCATAAGCACGTATGACTATATTCAGAATACATGCCTACATTACATTGATGAATTGGAGCTAGTTCTGTGTCACCCTATGTTATAACTATTGCATGAGGAATCGCATCCGGCATAATTCTCCATCACCGATCCAATGCCTACGAGCTTTGCACATATTGTTCTTCACTTATTTACTTTATCGTTGCTACTATTACAATCACTACAAAACTTTCACTTTACTTTTGTCACCGTTACCGTTACTTCCATACTACTTTGCTACTAAATACTTTGCTACAGATATTAAGTTATCCAGGTGTGGTTGAATTGACAACTCAACTGCTAATACTTGAGAATATTCTTTGGCTCCCCTTGTGTCCAATCAATAGATTTGGGTTGAGTACTCTACCCTCGAAAACTGTTGCGATCCCCTATACTTGTGGGTTATCAAGACTATTTTCTGGCACCGTTGCCGGGGAGCATAAGTCTATTCTTTGAGTCACTTGGGATTTATATCTGCTGGTCACTATGAGGAACTTGAAAGACGAAAGAACTAAGATTTTTCCCTCAACTACGAGGGGAGGTAAGGAACAACCATCTAGCTCTGCACTTGATTCACCTTCTGTTTTGAGAAAGCTTGCGACACCTAAACCTGCTTCTGCTATTAATTCTGATATGTCGCATGCCATTGATGATGCCACTTCTGCTATGCATGATACTTATGATGAAACTACTTCTATGCTTGATACTACTGTGCCACTAGGTGAATTTCTTGATGAACAACTTGCTAGGGCTAGACAGAATGAAATTATTGAAACTGATAATATTGATGAAAGTGATGATGAAGATTCTCCCCCTAGATATGAATTGCCTATTGTCCCTGAGGGTTATGTTATGGATGAAGCAACTGCTAGAGACTTTCTTGCTTGCAATGATAGGAGTGATCTTAAGAAATTATTAGCTAAGCTAGAAGAAAAATCTCTGAATGCTAGAATGAAATATGACCCTGCTTTTGCTACTTCACCTATCTTTATTACTGATAAGGATTATGATTTCTCTGTTTATACTGAGATAATTACTTTGGTTGAATGTGATCCTTTTTATGGCTATGAATCTGAAACTGTTGTGGCACATCTTACTAAATTAAATGATATAGCCACCCTGTTCACTAATGATGAGAAAACTCGCTACTACTATATCCTTACACTACTAGGGAAAACCCTAGCAGTAGCGCGGGAATAATGTCTATCAGTGTAGGCATTCTGGGAACGGGGGTCCCCAGACTTGCCTGCCTGCGGCCTGCGACGTGGCTCAAGCGGAGGTCCAGTGCAGCCCAGCTTCATTAGCTCAAGCTCAAGACCCTCACGAGGGGCCAAGCCTCGCGGGGCAGACGACAGGGAGCTTCCTCAGGAGCAGCCTCATCAGGCAGGCTCGCGAGGAGGCGGAGAGATCAAGGCAGGGCACCTTGCGAGGAGCCCATGACGCAAGCCATGACGATCGAGACCAGGCGGGCGCCGCCCTGTGCAGTGTCCTTGTTTCCCCTTTGGTGCAAAGGGGGCAAGCACAGGCCAAGGCATCATGAAAAGGTTACCGCATCAGTGCAACAAGACCAAGACCAGCAGAGCGGCAGGATGGAGGTCACCATGCAGCCCAGGATGGCGTCACTATCAGAGTCTTCGGCAGTCGAAGACCAACTTTAGTCAGGATAAGTGTACTAGATGTTCCCCTTCAAAATGGCCAATTGTTGGCGCCCTTCCCGCTCATTATTTGGGAAGAGGCCCAAGGCCTCTATAAATAGGGCCAGCCACCACAGTAGAAGGGATCGAATCCTGATTGCGCATAGACTAGAGAGAGAGAGAGGCGACTGAACTCACCCAAGCATTCATCACACCAGCTCAAGAACGGCCCCTCGCGAGGCTGTTCTTCCTTTGTATTGTTCATCATCAGCCCCTGAGGCAATCCACCACACCACACATTGGAGTAGGGTATTACACCACAATGGTGGCCTGAACCAGTATAAACCTCGTGTCCCTTGTGTGCTCTTCTTTCTAGCCTAGATTCTTTGGGAGGCTCCGAGACGTGAGTTGGTAGGGGAAAGATCTTCGTGCGCACCCCAGAGTTCGAACCTCAAGGGTCTGCCGGAACCCGAAATCCGACAGTTGGCGCGCCAGGTAGGGGTGCGCCGAAATCTTTCTTCTGCTGTTCGCGAGTGATCCTCCGTCATATCCATGGCTGACGCTCGTCGGGCTCGCGCCGAGCGTTGGGCTGCTCTTGCCACCCGCGTCGCCCAGACGGTGCCTTTCGGCGGATGCCCCCGTCATTCCCCGTCGCCTGCCGCCAACGCCGCCACCGGCCCGGCGGGGAACGAGAAGCAGGCCTCGTCCCTGCATCCTTCGGTGCGGCGGGAAGGCCGCACCGCCACCCCGTCGCTAACTCCAGCCGGTTCGTTGTCGCATGCTCGTCGCGCTCCCGCGGACGCGCACGCCGCGCTTCTCCTGGCACGTGAGCTCCTGCACTACTGTCCCGTTGACGATCTCTACGAGGACTAGCTCGCCCGCATCACCGAGCTCGTCAGCGCCACAGGGGGCTCTCCTATGCCATCCCTCTCGCTGCCTCGCCCTCCACCCTGCGCAGGAGGCATGGATCAAGAGGTGCCTCCGCCACCTCCTCCCCAAGAAGGTGCCTTGGCTCCATGGCACGTGGCCCCAGGGCGAGACCCACCACGTCCGGCTCCTGCACGACAATAAAGGAGCTGCCAAGAAATCCCTCGCCCCCAAGAAGGTGCCCACGTGCTCCCGACACCAGTGCGCCATGATCGCATCCCTGCACCACCACGTCAAGAACCCACGCTGCTCCAAGCGGCGGCGCGTGGGAATTTCCAAGAGCAAGCCCAGCACCAACAAAGGGCTCCGGTGGCCACCGCAGGCTGCCGCGCCTTCACCCCAGAGCTATACAGTGTCGCCTGGCCAGACAAGTTCAAGCCTGACCTGCCCCCTCGCTACGACGGCATTGCAGACCCCGCGGAGTTCCTACAGCTCTACGAGCTGGGCATCGAAGCCGCCAACGGGGACGAAAAGGTCATGGTGAACCGGTTTCCCATGGCTCTCAAGGACGGTGCCCGCACCTGGCTCCTGAACATGGCTCCTGGCACGTTCTCCTCCTAGGACGAGATGTGCACCCGCTTCATCGCCAACTTCCAAGGCACTCACGACCAGCCCCCGACCATGAGTGACCTGCGGCGCATCAAGCAACAGCCAGGAGAGATCCTGCAGAAGTACATCCAGCGCTTCAACAATGCTCGCCTCAAGATCCCCAGGGTGACTGATGAAGCCATCATCTCAGCCTTCTCCAATGGCGTGCGTGACATCAGGATGAAAGAGGAGCTAGCAATCCATGAAGACCTGTGCACATCCCTGGAGCTGTTCAACTTGGCGACCAAGTGCGCTAGGGCTGAGGAAGGGCGCCTCTCCCTGCTCGAGCTTCTGGCTGCTGATCTAGAAGAGAAGAAGCCCAAAGTCAAGGACGTGAAGCGCAAGGAAGCCGTTGTGCTCGCAGCGGAGCCAGACACCAAGAGAGGCAGGGATCAGCCTGAGTCATCCAAGGGTAGCCGGTACTGCGTGTACCACGACCTCCACACCCACAACACCAACGAATGCCAAGAGCTCAGGGCTGTGCGAGATGGGCGTATTGGCCGACGCCTCGAGCGCAACGATCGGGGCTATGGCCGAGGAGGCAGAAGAGGTGGAGGACGATGGGAAGACCGTGGCCCTCGCCAAGGGTGGCGTGACTGACCTCGCGAGGACCGTTGGCAGGACCAGCCTCGCGAGGGAGGTTGGAGGGATCAGCCTCATGAGGATCGCCCACAAGGCAACGCAGGCCTCCCTCCTCTGTCACCACCGCCAAGAAGGAATGAAGACCAGCATCACAACGAGGGGGCTGGGGGCTTCCAGGAGACGCGTGCAATCGCTTACATCCTAGGTGGCGCCCAGGCCCCAGCCTCATAGCGCATCTTCAAGCAGTTTGCTCGCGAGGTGAATGCAGTACTTCCCAAGCTTGAGGCCACGCGCCTTCTCATGTGGTCTGCATGCGCTATCACGTTCAGCTCAGTGGATCAGCTCAAGTGTGCAGCAACGGCCGGTGTCCTCCCAATGCTTTGTTCTCCAGTCATCACCAATGTGCAAGTCACCAGGACCCTCATCAATGGCGGAGCAGGACTCAACGTCCTATCCGTCGAGACGTTCAACAATCTTCAAGTGCCATATGATCAGCTTTAGCTGACCAAGCCTTTCTCAGGAGTCACTGATGGTTCCACCATTCCGATAGGGCAGGTTCGCCTCCCTGTCACCTTTGGGCAGTGCAACAACTACCGCATCGAGCTAATTGACTTCGACGTTGCCCACATTCGCCTACCATACAACGCCATCCTCGGGTACCTAGCCCTGGCCAAGTTCATGGCAGTAACTCACCATGGCTACAATGTCCTCAAGATGCCAGGAAGCGGTGGAGTCATCACAGTCCCCTGTGAAGAAAAGGATGCAGTGTGTTCTCTTGAGCGTGCCTTCCAAGCCACGGCAATCGAAGAGCCAGATCACAGGAGCGGGAGACTTCCCGATGCGGTCCCTAAGAAGAAGAAGGCTTCGCCTGGCCCAAACCATCAGGAGGCAGGCACCTCCAGAGGCATTGCGTTAGGATCCGCGCTCGTTCAGGGGGCGCCACCCTCTGTCGCATAGGAAGGCGCGCCCGGCGCCCTCCTCGGGCAGGGCTCGGGGGCTCTTTCTTGGAGAGACACCGACTTTGCCAAGGTCGTGAGGGAGGCGCTCGGGTACCACTTGGAGACGCACTTCAAAGCATGTTTCCCTGAGGAAGGTATGAGGCAAGGAGTGCCAAACCCTCGGGAGTTCATCACGAGAAACACTCAGGAGCTACATGAGTCAAGAATCATGCGCGGCAGCCGCCGCCTACCCGCCGCAGCCCCCCATCCAGGCGAGGATGGCAGACTGTGTGTCTGCATCGACGTGCCAGGGTTCAACCGAGCCGCGTCTCAGGAGCGCCTCTGACCTTCGCGCGTGGGGCGTTACGAGGGTCCACCTCACAGCTGCGTTCGCATGCCTTTCGGCCTGCCGAACACGGCCGCCGCGCATCAGCGCCTGCTGAGGAGCATTCTGGAGGCTCAAGAGGTCAGGCATTGCGCAGTCCTGGCGGAGATGGAGATGGTCCTCGAAGATCCACCGGTGCCCCCGGAGCCTCCCGAGGCTCCAGGTCCTGGGAGCTCGTGAGGGTCGGCTCCCTCACCGCGCGTCGTCCGCTACTTCAGCATCACTTCGTCTTCAACGGTATCAGGTGACATCTTTCAAAGTTCCATTTTCAGCTGGGAGCTCCCACATGGCTGCATCATTCCCAGGTCGCGTGGGTCCATCCCTGCGGCATGTTTCTGTTTTGCTTATGTTCTCTGCTTACCTTATTGGGGGCGTCCCTCGGGCTGCATTATCCCCAAGGTGCTCGGGCTTGACCTAGTGGTGTTTGCTTCTTCCGCATCTATCTAAATGGATTTGCCCCTCCATGCTTAACCTGACTCCCATGATTATCGTCTTCTGCCTATCCGGGACCTCTCCACTTTCATGCAAAGCGCTTGCACATTAAAAGGGGGGCGCCTGAGCATCGCGACTCATGGGCTCTTACTGACTCTCGAGCCATCACCCCCTGGCCTTGACCCACGGCATCGCGACCTGTCATACCATCGGCGGCTGAGCTTGCTCGAGGGCCGGGACCTGAGGACGTAGAGCATTTGCATTCTAACCACCTTACAGGAACATACCATTGATAAAGGCCTAGAGCCAGGCGCAACCTGCCTCGAGGTAGGGCCTCGTGAGTCCCGCACTAGCTCACGGGTGCCCAGATACACCTCTCCTAGCCCTACCGTGCCGGCCACATGTCAGGGCGGGGTTGTACACGCCCCGGGGGCTCCTCCTAGAGGGGAGCCCCCTCCCACACACCAGTGGAAGCACCATGCTCCGTGCTGGCTGACGACACTGCCGAGGAGCGGCTATGCCCGTACACATACGGAAGCACTATGCTCCGCGATGGTGATAAACAACTATGGGCAGCCCACGGCCGTATCAACCTCAGGGAGCCCAGAGCTCAGTGTCTGGCACCATCACAACGCCTCCCCTCGGGAGTGCCGCGCGAGGGGGCTGGACACTGGGGCTGCGCCCGGGCCACGCCCGAGCACATGCCACCCAGCCATGTCCCTCAGATCTAGTCGTCGCACGCACCTCCCCGAGCGGAGCCAAGGTATGAAAGCTCATTTGCGCGTCAAGGGGACTCCTGAGCATCGCAACTCAGGAGCCTAACTGGTCACATAGCCTCTCACTCCTTAGTCCTGTCCTGGTTTCCGGTCGGGGCTAATGGCGGCTGAGGTATGCGTGGGGCCGGGCCCTGCCGATGTAGAACGACAAATCCACTCCTATGCCTCCCTTACCTACTTCCTATTTGCGCGTCAAGGGGGACTCCTGAGCATCGCGACTCAGGAGCCTAACTGGTCACGTAGCCCCTCACTCCTTAGTCCCGTCCTGGTTTCCGGTCGGGGCTAACGGTGACTGAGGTATGCGCGGGGTCGGGCCCTGCCGACGTAGAACACAAGCAAATAGGAGGGGAAAATGCAAATTCTAGGGAATTCAAAAGCAAATATTACAGGCCATAGTTTGTTTCACAACGCCAAACACAAGTTTAAATGCCTCCACGAGGCATGGTGCATGTTGCAGGAATTAAAACAGGTCAGAAGCCGTGAAGGGATCACTTTCCAGTGGCGCCGCCGCCTTTGGTGGAGTCACGCTAGGCAGCTCCACCTCCTGAGGCCGCGGAGCTAGCGGCATCGCGCCCGGGCAAGGTGCTGAAGGCGCGGAACCTCCCCAACAAAGCCTCGGCTCGGCCTTTCACAGCCTCAACAGCAGCAGCGGCAAGGTCGCCGCTCACAGGTTCTAGCAGGCTGTCGAGGTCGACGTTGGGGTCGCGAAGGTAGACGTGGCTGAGCACACGCGTCAGCGCTGCAGAAGACAGGGCACGCGCCTTAGCCTCGGCCGTGGGACCTAGGCCGTCCGCGACATCTTCAAGTGCACGGACCAGGAAGGAAAGCAGCTCGGCGGGGCCGTCCTCTGTGCCAGCCAACGGCTTCTCTAAGCCGCCCTCATAAAGCGTCTTCAGTGCGGCGCGAGCTTTCTCCTCCAGCTTGGTGAAGGCCACTCGATCCTCGGCCAGGACCTTTGCCTTGCCGTCTAGCTCTGTCCTCTCCGCCTTCAGCGCCTGCTCCAGCGTCTCCAACCGGCCACGATGGTCATCAAGCTCGGTGTCCCGGTCCCTAACGGCAGCTTCCCGAGCCTTCATCTCCTCCTCCTTCTCCTGGCGGCCGCGGACCTCCTTTGCGAGCTCGTCGCACAGACCTTGAAGCTCGTCCTCCAGCACCTTGCAGCGGCCCAGGGCATCCGCAGCGTCACCCAAGGCAGTGTCGCGAGCGGCCTTGGCCTGGGAGGCGGCTTGCTTCTCCTCATCGGAGGTAGACACGACCTGGCTCAACACTGCTCGGACGGAGGCGGCAGAGCGGGCCCAGCCAAAGGCTAGCTCCAAGGGCCCGGCCATCAGGCGGGGGTTCATGCTCCGAAGATCCTCCCACAATCGTCTCAGTTCGTTGGCAGTCGGGTCAAGGACGGCAGAGGAATCAGAATCGACGGGAGCCGGTGGAATAGGCGGAGAAGACGGCAGCGTGATCATAGCTTGGGAGGAAGGAATCCCTTGAGCCTTGGCCACCTCAGCGACAACATCAAGCGCATGCACCTCCAGAGTCAGCCGGGCCATGGGGGCTGACTCCTCACCGGAGCGTCCCTGCTGGGTTCACAAAAACGACCGGGCAGGGGAGGCGCGAGCCTCGCCGCCTCCTTTCCCCGCAGATGAAGGCGCTGCCCCGGCAAATGAACTCACCCCAAGCAGGGCCGCCGAGGACCCTTTCAACCTTTTTGCTGCATGCGCCGGCCTGGCCCAAAGGATGCAGACGTTAAGCCTTGGCGACAGAAACAAAGCAAAACATGAATCGAGCACTTACTGGTCATCATTCAAGGACTTAAGCAGCCTCCAGCCAAACTTAAAGCCTGAGAGCCTACAGCTGGGGTCAGCCTTGGGAGGCCCGGAAGCAGAAGGTGCGTCGAGAGGGCCGGAGCTGGCCTCAGACCGCCCCGGGACCAGAGCAGACCCCGGGGGAACCAGCCCCGATCTGCCCTTCCTCGGGATTAAGGGAGAGTCCTCCCCACCTCTCCTGTCACCGGCCTCGTCGTCGTCCGACATGGAGCGGAGGGCACGGGACCTGCGCCGAGGAAAGGACTCCCCCGACTCCTCGCCGGTCGCCTCAGAGCCAAGCTCTTCTTCCGCCTCCTCCTGTTCCTCCTCACTTCCGCTGGAGTCGTCCGAGGACACGTTCACCATCGCCAATGCCACCAGATCCACGGGAGCCTCTGCGGGCACCAGCCCCTCACCGTTGAAGGTGGGCATGGCGTTCACCACCTGCTCCTAGTTGTCGCGAAGGAACAGGGGGACGGGAGCGCCCTCCGGGCTCGCCATGTCTCCCCCAACCAAGGAGTGGAGAGCCGCAGCCAGATCTTCATCGGCCAGGGCCTCAGAGCTTCGGCGATGGGCGGCATATGCTTCCCCAAGCCTCCACAATTGGAGCGAGTGCCCCCGGAGTGGAGTGATACGTCTCCAACCTATCTATAATTTTTGATTGTTCCATGCTATTATATTACCCCTTTTTGATGTTTATGGGCTTTATTTTACACATTTATATCATTTTTGGGACTAACCTACTAACCGGAGGCCCAGCCCATATTGCTGTTTTTTTTGCCTATTTTAGTATTTCGAAGAAAAGGAATATCAAACGGAGTCCAAACGGAATGAAACCTTCGGGAGCGTGATTTTTGGAACGAACCTGATCCGGAGAGCTTGGAGTGCAAGTCAAGAAGCTTCCGAGGGCCCCACGAGATAGGTGGCCGCACCCTCCTGTAGGGCACGCCCCCTGTCTCGCGGGCCCCTCGGGCGGCCACCGACGTACCTCTTCCTCCTATATATATCTACGTACCCCGAAAACATCCAGGAGCACCATGAAACACAATTTCCACCGCCGTAACCTTCTGTATCCGCGAGATCTCATCTTGGATCCTTCGCCGGCACTCTGCCAGTGGGGGAATCAATCACGGAGGGCCACTATATCAACATCCTTGCCCCTCCGATGAGTTGTGAGTAGTTTACCACAGACCTACGGGTCCATAGTTATTAGCTAGATGGCTTCTTCTCTATTTTTGGATCTCAATACAATGTTCTCCCCCTCTCTTGTGGAGATCTATTCGATGTAAACTCTTTTTGCAGTGCGTTTGTCGAGATCCAATGAATTGCGGGTTTATGATCAAGTTTATCTATGAATAATATTTGAATCTTCTCTGAATTCTTTTATGTATGATTGAGTTGTCTTTGCAAGTCTCTTCGAATTATCAGTTTGGTTTGGCCTACTAGATTGATCTTTCTTGCCATGGGAGAAGTTCTTAGCTTTGGGTTCAATCTTGCGGTGTCCTTACCCCGTGACAGAAAGGGTGCAAGGCACGTATTGTATTGTTGCCATCGAGGATAACAAGATGGGGTTTATATCATATTGCATGAATTTATCCCTCTACATCATGTCATCTTGCTTAATGTGTTACTTTGTTCTTATGAACTTAATACTCTAGATGCAGGTAGGAGTCGGTCGATGTGTGGAGTAATAGTAGTAGATGCAGGCAGGAGTCGGTGTACTTGTTATGCACGTGATGCCTATATACATGACCATGCCTAGATAATCTCATAACTATGCGCTTTTCTATCAATTGCTCGACAGTAATTTGTTCACCCACCATAATACTTATGCTATTTTGAGAGAAGCCTCTAGTGAAACCTATGGCCCCCGAGTCTATCTCTTATCATATTTGCTTTCAATCTACCTTTATTTACATCTTTACTTATTGCATCTATATTATAAAATACCAAAATATATTTATCTTATTATACTATCTTTATTAGATCTCACTTTCGCAAGTGGCCGTGAAGGGATTGACAACCCCTTTATTGCGGTGGTTGCGAGTTCTCAGTTTGTTTGTGTAGGTGTGTGGGACTTTTGAGGAGCCTCCTACTGGATTGATACCTTGGTTCTCAAAACTGAGGGAAATTCTTATGCTACACTTTGCTGCATCACCCTCTCCTCTTCGAGGAAAACCAACGCAAGCTCAAGACGTAGCAAGAAGGATTTCTGGCGCCGTTGCCGGGGAGCTTTTCGCTCAAGTCAAGACATACCAAGTACCCATCACAAACCCATATCCCTCGCATTTACATTATTTGCCATTTGCCTCTCGTTTTCCTCTTCCCCACTTCACCCTTGCCATTTTATTCGCCCCCTCTTCCCAATCTCCTCCTCTCTTTTCGCTTGCCCTTTTTCCGTTTGCCGTGTGTTCGCTCGTTTGCCTTGTCATTATGTCTAGTTCCTTAACCGATCCTATGTCTCCCGAGTTTGAAGTTCTTCACTTCAAGCAAAGGCAAGGAGAAAACTTAAAAGATGCTTGGTATGGATGATGGAATCTTATCGCAAGTGCACCCTAGAGGTGAACTTTAGAATTCTTCTTCGTAATTTTTATGTTGGGTTAAATATGACGCATAGACAACTCTTGGATTGCATTGCCAAGGGAAATTTCATTGAGATTGATCCCAGTATTGCGCATGAAATTATAGAGGGAATAGTGGGAACACTACCTCAAAAGGGAGGATCACATCCTATGCAAGAAGAAACCCACGTGTTTGGAAAGATTTGCGATGTAACAATTTTTTTTACAAAAGTCTCTTGAGCCTCTTAAAAGTGTTAGCGGAAATCTTCACCGCGTGAATATGTTGAATACTCTTTGGAATAAGCGGTTGTATTCTTTAGATCTAAAAATTTCCGAGTATGAAGGGAAGAGGAAAGAACCTCCCGGATTCGAGCATGACTCCGCTAAAAAATTGAAAATTAAAGATGGCACTCCTTAGATCTATCCATGCCTAGCTAGGGGCGTTAAACGATAGCGCTAGTTGAGAGGCAACCCAATTTTTCTTTATGTTTTTTTGTTTTTGCTCCTGTTTAGTAATAAATCTTGCATCTACCTTCTATTTAGATTTGTTTTTATCTTTTAATTAGTGTTTGTGCCAAGTAGAACCTATAGGATAACCTACGATGATAGTTGATTTGATTCTGCTGAAAAACAGAAACTTTGTGCGCACGAATATAATTTTGTTAAATCACAGGAATGTGCTTTTGCGCTGATTCTTTTTTCTTCTGTTCAATAAACAAATTGTCCAGGACTTCCTATTTTGGTAGGATTTTTAGAGTTCCTGAATTTTGCGTTAGTTACAGATTGCTACAGACTGTTCTGTTTTTGACAGATTCTGTTTTTCGTGTGTTGTTTGCTTATTTCAATGCATCTATGGCTAGTAAATTAGTTTATAAACCATAAGGAAGTTGGAATACAGTAGGTTTAACACCAAAATAAATAAATAATGAGTTCATTGCAGCACCTTATTTGGTGGTTTTGTTTTCTTTCACTAACGGAGCTTATAAGATTTCCTGTTGAGTTTTGTGTTGTGAAGTTTTCAAGTTTTGGGTAAAGGTTTTATGGACTATGGAATAAAGGGTGGCAAGAGCCTAAGATTGGGGATGCCCATGGCACCCCAAGATATTCAAGGATAGCCAAAAGCCTAAGCTTGGGGATGCCCTGGGAAGGCACCCCCTCTTTCGTCTTCGTTCATTGGTAACTTTACTTGGAGCTATATTTTTATTCGCTACATGATATGTGTTTTGCTTGGAGCGTCGTGTATTATATTAGTCTTTGCTTTTTAGTTTACTACAATCATCCTTTCTATACAGACCTTTTGGGAGAAGCCTATTTGATTAGAATTTGCTAGAATACTCTATGTGCTTCACTTATATCTTTTGAACTTGATAGTTTTTGCTCTAGTGCTTCACTTATATCTTTTAGAGCACGGTGGTGTCTTTATTTTGAAGAAATTACTAGTCTCTCATGCTTCACTTATATTATTTTGAGAGTCTTTTAGAACAGCATGGTATTTTCCATGGTCATAAAGTTGGTCCTAGAATGATGAGCATCCAAGTTGGGTATAATAAAAACTATCATAGGAAGTGAATTGGATGCTATGATCAACTTGATACTTGATAATTGTTTTGAGATATGGAGGTAGTGATATTAAAGTCATGCTAGCTGGGTGATTATGAATTTAAAGAATGCTTGTGTTGAAGTTAGCAAGTCCCTTAGCATGCACGTATGGTTAAAGTTGTGTAACAAATTTGAAACATGAAGTGTACCTGGCTTGTGCATCCTTATGAGTGGCGGTCGGGGACGAGCGATGGTCTTTTCCTACCAATCTATCCCCCTAGGAGCATGCGCGTAGTACTTGGTTTTTGATGACTTCTAAATTTTTGCAATAAGTATATGAGTTCTTTTGACTAATGTTGAGTCCATGGATTATACGCACTTTTACCTTTCCACCTTTGCTAGCCTCTTCGGTACCGTGCATTGCCCTTTCTCACCTTGAGAGTTGGTGCAAACTTCGCCGGTGCATCCGAACCCCGTGATACGATATGCTCTATCACACATAAACCTCCTTATATCTTCCTCAAAACAGCCACCATACCTACATATTATGGCATTTCCATAGCCATTCCGAGACATATTGCCATGCAACTTTCCACCGTTCCGTTCATCATCATCACGCCATCCTTTACTTTTGTCATATTGCCATTGCATGATCATGTAGTTGACATCGTATTTGTGGTGAAGCCACCATGCATTATTTTTCATACATGTCACTCTTGATTCATTGCACCATCCCGGTACACCGCCGGAGGCATTCATATAGAGTCATATCTTGTTCTAGTTTCGAGTTGTAATTCTTATGTTGTAATCAATAGAAGTGTGATGATCATCATTATTAGAACATTGCCCAAAGAAAAAAAAGAAAGGCCAAAAAAAAGAAAGGCCCAAAAGAAAAAAAAGAAAATAAAAAAATAAAAAAAGAAAGAAAAATAAATAAATAAATAAAAAGGGCAAAGCTACTATCTCTTTTTCCACACTTGTGCTTCAAATGAGCACCTTGTTCTTCATGTAGTGAGTCTCATATATTGTGCTTCAAAGTAGCACCATGTTTTTCATATAGTGAGTCTCATAAGTTGTCTTTTTGATACTAGTGGGAATTTTTCATTATAGAACTTGGCTTGTATATTCCTACGATGGGCTTCCTCAAATGCCCTAGGTCTTCGTGAGCAAGCAAGTTGGATGCACACCCACTAGTTTCTTTTGTTGAGCATTCATTTATAGCTCTAGTGCATCCGTTGCATGGCAATCCCTACTCCTCATTTTGACATCAATTGATGGGCATCTCCATAGCCCATTGATTATCCTCGTCAATATGAGACTTTCTCCTTTTTTGTCTTCTCCACACAATCCCCATCATCATATTCTATTCCACCCATAGTGCTATATCCATGGTTCACGCTCATGTATTGCGTGAAGGTTGAAAAAGTTTGAGATTATTTAAGTATGCGACAATTGCTTGGCTTGTCATCGGGGTATAGGAGTTGGGAACATCTTTGTCGTGGAATAGTCACGTCAGATGTCCTCGTGAAAGGACTTAGTTGTGGAGCCATCGCAACTAGGAAACTTGAAGGGGTTAAATCGGGACAAGGGACACAAGAGGGTTTATACTAGTTCGGCCCCTTACGGTGAAGGTAAGGCCTACTTCTAGTTGGGTTGGTATTGATGTTTTGATGACCAGGGAGCAATATACGCTATGTCCGGCTCTCGATGAGTTGTTTCTTACCCTAAGCTGCTAGTAGGTCGTCCCCTTATATACACGGGTTGACGCCCTGTGGCTTACAGAGTCCCGGCCGGCTTATAAACAGTGTCCGGCTCGGTGACTAGTTAAATCTACCTTATTTTACAAGTCATGCCATCATGGCGGTTTACTACAACGGGCCTTAAGTCACCTGTGGGCCTTGGGCCCTTTATAAACCGCCATCTTCACGCTTGGTCTTGGGCTTCCTCTGATGATTCCTCTTTGCGTAACCCGGCCCCTCCTGGGCGGCTTACACAAATAGTCATATCCCCAACATTAGGCCCCAGATTGATTTGAACCTGTTCATGTCAATCTAAAAAGTATTTTTAAAGAATTAAATCTTCAGTATTCTCCCTATATAGAGGGTTTTTGTTAACCCACTATGACATCATCTTCTGGATCCGTCTTAACTCGGCGTGATGTCATTCTTCCTTTAACTCATTTTTTATTCCATCGAATCCTTCAACGGATCTCTTCTTTAGTGATTACTCCAAAAATCGAGGCGTCGGGGCCGCTGGATAATAATTGTTATCTCCTCGTTTCCCGCATCGTCTCAGTTATCTTCTCCCTATAAATAGCCACGACTTGGGTCTTTTCCTTTTTACCCTTTCAGTCATCTTCTTCCTCTCCTCTCTGCCGCTCAAGCTCCGCCGCCGTCACCATCGACCCCCTCGTCTTAATCGACTCAGGCCGCTGCATCGACCTGACTTTGACCAGAAATCGACGGCGAGCCTCCGCAGCTCATCCTCATCCGTGAGTTCCTTTCTTCCCCTTTCTTAGATCTATCTTGAAGCTTTGCAAAGTTCGTCGGGTTCATCACCGCCCGATGCAAACCCTTGCTAGTTTGCACTTCCACAGCCTGTTTAGATCATAAAAACTGTGCAGAACTGCTGCGGTAGTTGTTTGTGTTGATTTTGCATAGAAGTAGATCTCATTTCTCTTATTTGGAAACCTCCTTTGAATGCATGAACTTCTCTGCCCTGTTTTTAGGTCTAGAAAATTTCTCTTTTAGAGCAATAGTTTGATCCATAAGAATAGCTGTTGTCCGTGAAACTTGTTTCTATCACCCGGAAAGCTTCTTCTGGAAAACTTACTTTTATCACCACTGTCTAGGTGTCCGGTTTAAATAAGTGACACTGAACTGTAAGCCTTGCCTTCCTGTTATGATCTTAAAAATCTTTGAATGACTGTTGATCCTGATAGCGGCTTAAACTTTACTGCACGATCACCCTTATATCATTAGGCCCCTTGCTTAAGCCGCTACTTTAAATAATTTTGAATATTTCTCCCGGGTTAAACTTGAACCGGAGCTTTCTTACTTTGTCGTAGGCCACTGCTGTTATGGCTCCTAAGGCGGCCAAGGCCCCTGTGACTTGCAATTGGGTTCCATCCACAGTAACCAAAAGCAAACTTGTCGAGTTTGTAAAGTCTGGCCATCTGCCAAAAAAGGAGGCCATGTCCTATCGTGCTTCTCACCCGTCTGAGGAGATACCTCAACCCAAAGATGGGGAGGCAGTAGTTTTCACAGACCATATGAACCGGGGATTTGCCCCTCCCGGCTCAAAATTCTTCAGGTAAGTTCTGGATTTCTTTGACCTGAAGCCTCAAGACATTGGACCCAATTCCGTGTCCAATCTTTGTAATTTCCAAGTCTTCTGCGAGGTATACCTAGGAGAGGAACCAAGTCTGCTGCTGTTCAGAGAACTTTTTTACTTGAACCGACAGAATGAACGTGCCAACGGGCCTAGTCTTGAGCTTGGTGGCATCTCAATCCAGCGGCGGAGAGACTGCCTTTTTCCTTACGCTGAGCTGTCGAGTCACCCATAAGACTGGAACCAGACGTGGTTCTACTGTCAAGACACCTCTCCGGCTAATGAGAAGCCTCTGTCCGGCTTTCGTGCCCTGCGTCTTGAGTCCAACCATCATCTGGCGGACAAGTTAACTGCTGTGGAGCGCCTGCCTCTTAACCCCACCATTAGGAAGATCAAAGCCCTTTTAGGCAACAGGTTAAATGGCATTGATTTGGTCCGGGTCTGGGTCACCTGGCGGATACTACAATTAAGCCGCCGCTCCGGCTTAATGTGTACTTACACAGGTGAAAAGGAAGACCCAATGCATCATAGCCCTGAGGACTTGCCAGATGATGTGGTAGATGCTACAGTCCAATCGCTATTGAAGGAGGGCACTGTAACCAATAATACTTTCAGTTTGCTTCCCTTCTGCAAGAAGAATCCGGCTCCTGCGGTAAGTTACTAATCTTCACAAATACTCTTTAATATGTTACCTTCTGGTACTTATGATTCTTTATCTTTTCCCACAGGCCGATGATAATTTCTGGAAGGTCAAGTATGACCATGAGGCTGCAAAACAGGCCAGGGCGGCCAAGAAGACCGAAAGGAAAGCCGCCAGGACGGGTACCTCTAAGAAGAAGAAACCCAACGCCTCTGATATGCTTAAATTGGAAGACTCTTCTTCAGATGAGGAAGAGGTAATCTTTTTTGATTTTCTTTAACTCCTTTGCCGTTACCTTACTGACATTTGATCCTTTCAGGAGGATAATGGGAACAGTCAAGGAGCTGGCGAAGAGGTAACTATAATTTTCTCCGACTCAGAGCCTTTGCCAACACAAAAAATCCGAAGGGTGACCCGGAAAGTAAGGTTTTCACACCCTCTAGCTTACCCAGATCCTCAAATTCTTTTGAAGCAACAACAGCTTGAGAACCGGCGGCAGACTCGGGCCAACCAGGACACAGAGCTTTCCTCCGGCTTGCCCGTCGTAACCAGGAAGCGTCGGACCGAGGTTATCTCCGATTTACGTTTTCTTTTTCCTTTGACGGGTTTGATTCGCCAACCTCTAAATTCATCTGACTCCAACTATCAGGATACCTCTCCTTCTTCTGATGAGTCGATGCAATCAAACACGCCGGCTTTCAAAACTGCTCCCGGGTAATATAACCTTTCTTACCTTAAGTTTTTCCATACTTATACCTTCATGCTTATCCTTTCGCTTTGATTGACAGCTTGCAAGTAAAGCCCAGCAAGAGGGCAAAGAAGGATAAACCGTCCCGAGACCCGGTGGTCACTGAGCCGGTGCTTGACTCATCCGTTCCTGACAGCTCCACTCACCAGCCACCACCTGAACCGGCTTCGGATATTCCGGTGCCAACTTCTGACCCGCCTGCAGAGGATGTTCCGCTCCACAAGTCGGATGATCCGGAAACTCCTAGCCCGGCCAAGACGACTGACCCGGAGGTTGAGATTGTGAAGAGCCAATATGTTGAACCGGGCCCGCCTACTGCTCTTGCCCAATGCACGGCCAAGGAGGAGTTTTCCCAGCGCCGGAAAGCCAAACAAGATATCACTGATTATTCTCACCTAAGTATTGGTGATATCGTCTCGGGCTATCTGAACCAAGTGCACAATAGTCGTGACCTGGAAATTGATATGGTGAAGCAAATACAACATAAATCTGAGGTAAAATTTGAGCTTTTACTCTGAACCTTACTTCCTGTACCAGCCCCCAAGTCTATTGCTTATAAATGAATATGCTGTAGACTTGATAATTGACTTACTGTTAGTTTTGCCCGGTT
The DNA here is from genome assembly GCF_002162155.2 of Triticum dicoccoides. Taxonomy (NCBI): domain Eukaryota; kingdom Viridiplantae; phylum Streptophyta; class Magnoliopsida; order Poales; family Poaceae; genus Triticum; species Triticum dicoccoides. The sequence goes on from NC_041383.1 coordinate 715,995,666, forward strand.
TAAATGGAATATATTTAACCCGGTAACAACATGAAACTTTGAATTTGGGTTACACATTAGCCCCCAAGTGTCAAGTGCCTTTACTTGTAAAGTGCTTGAGACTTACTATATATGACTTGGTAAAATAGGTTAGAAAATTCTTTAAACATACATTAGCCCCCAAGTGCCAAGTATCTTTACTTATAAAGTGTTTGGGACTTAAATGTGATCTTACCATGATTCTTACCATAACCCGATGTCGATACAGGCCACCATAAGTCAATTTGAGGCGGAGATTGCTGATCTAAAGAGCCAGTTGAAAACCCAAGAACTCGAAGCTCAAAAAGCCAACTCCAAGTTTGAATTCAGTGTCTCTGAACAAGAGAAGCTGAAGAAAAAATTTGAATAGGAGAAGAAAACTTGGGTTGATGAGAGGGCTTCACTGGTGACTCGGGCTAAAACAGCTGAGGCATCTCTTGCCAAAGCAACAAGTGAGCTATCCAATTTAAAATGGCAGATATCCCAAATGGTCTCAGCCATCTTCGGTAAGTCGCTCGTAAATATTGTAACCTTTCAAGAGTTATCATAATAGTTACCTTCGGCTTATTGTTATACCTGTGAACATGCAGGCCCCAGGAGTACCAATCTGAAGGAAAATATGTTGGTCAAGCTTAAGGCGGTGTATACCTTAGTAGAGCAGCTGTACTCCGGGTCACAACGTGCGTTGGCCACTGTGGCCTTATCAAATACCACTCCTCCGCTCCTGCAAGACGTGTTGAGGCATCTTTTGGTGCTACCTCAACGAATTCAAGACTTAAGGCGGGCATCTGCGAGAGCCGGAGCCGTGGCTGCATTGAGTCGGGCAAGAGCATGGGTGCCAGAACTTGACCTTGCTGATCTCTCTCTTAGATATCCAAGCCTTAAGGAGGACGGTACTGCTTTTGGCGAACAAGACTTCACTGCCTGTGTTAAAGTCGTATGCCCCCTGGCGACTCTCATTGGGGATGATACTAATCTCACTAAGTATTCGCCGGGTTATGATAGCGAGAACCGGAGAATCCCAGACGCCCCATATGACCAAGTCAGCCTGATCCCTCCAACGCGTAAGCATACCTTTGCCCCTGAAGTGGACCCGTCCAGTTTAATAGATGATGAAGCTGAATTTGAAGCTTTGAGCGGCATTGACTGGGCCTCGCCCACCTTCTAGGACAAAACAACCGAAGGAGAGGCGGGGAAGGATAACCCAGAGTCATCAAGCGAGCCGGAGGAATGAGCCGCCAGCCGGGTTATAACGTTGCAAAAAACAATGCTTCACTTGTTTAGACTCGTGGAGTCTTGTAATAGGATAGAGAAAACTCCTTAATGCCTGTCATGCCTTATGGTACTTATTGCTTTTGTTAAGCCGCCATCACTAAATTCCTCTTGCTTATGTTAATCATGTGTTTCCTTGATATTTTACCTTGTTCCGCTTTATCCTGCACATAAAATAGGCAAGGTTTCCTGGACTGCTCACTGTGCTAGCGGGTTATAGAATATTGATAACCCAGACATGATCAAAAACCACATGTATAAGCCGGTTTATGATTAGCTAAAACATAATCATAATAGCATACCTGCGACCCTTTTGATAACCTCTCCGGCTCATATAAGTTTTGACCTGGCACTTTTAGAACCCGAGGTAACCAATATAAAACCGGAAGGATCAAGAACCATCTCCTCAAGAAGGTTTCAATGATAGTTAAAATAATTATACTTGCAATGTTCACATGCTCCTGATTCGAATACGATCAGAGAACCATCCCAAAGGGGTTAAGCTAAGATTCGGATACGATCATATAGCCCCCAGTGGCTTTGGCGATGCCGATCAAGTGGGTATCGACAACTATGTTCTCTTTGGTTCGAATACGACCTATGTTTGAACAGGAAGCCCCCAAGTGAACATAAGAGTTGTTTAATGACGCTGATTCGAATACGATCCACGTCAGACCCAAAGGGGTTAATCTATGATTCAAATATGATCAGGAAGCCCCCAAGTAGGTTTGGCAGTATGCCGATCAAGTGGGTATCGACAGTTATGTCCTCTTTGGTTCGAATACGACCTATGTTTGAACAGGAAGCCCCCAAGTGACCATGGCTAGATTCAGATATGATCATAAGCCGGACCAAAGGGAAAGCTAGATTTAGATATGATCCGTCCCCTGTTGGCAGTGTCCATCACCTGATAAAGAAGACATGAAACATTCTTTATGGGAAAAAAGGACAGAGGTCCTGCTTTATTGCTTTATATAATATGTACATCATAAAAGGTATCTTAAAAACTGGCAACTTAAGTATAGTAAGGCCGGAGATGAGCTATGTTCCACGGCCGGCGGGTCTCCTCCTCCGATTTAAGTGAGTCCTTGTGCTCTCGAATATCGATGAGATAATATGACCCGTTGTGCAGATTCTTGCTGACCACAAAGGGCCCTTCCCAAGGCGGGGATAGCTTGTGCATGTCAGACTAATCCTAGATGAGCCGGAGCACCAAGTCGCCTTCCTAAAAGGTTCTGCTCTTAATCTGGCAGCTGTGATAGCGGCGCAGGTCTTGCTAGTAAATCGCCAAGCGGACTATTGCCAAGTCTCGCTCCTCGTCCAATAAGTCAAGTGCATCCTGACAAGCCTTTTCGTTATCCGCCTCAACATAAGCCGCCACACGGGGTGAATCGTGCCGGATATCACTTGGCAGGACCGCCTCTGCTCCATAAACCATGAAGAAAGGTGTGTATCCCGTAGATCTGTTAGGTGTAGTGTTGATGCTCCATAACACGGAGGGTAACTCCTCCACCCAACAACCCGGAGTCCGCTGTAAAGGGACCAAGAGCCGGGGCTTGATTCCTTTCAGGATCTCTTGATTAGCTCTCTCTTCTTGACCATTGGATTGAGGATGAGCAACAACCGAAACATCAAGTCGGATATGTTCTCTTTGACAGAACTTTTCCATGGCACCCTTAGAGAGATTAGTGCCATTATCAGTTATGATGCTATGTGGAAAACCAAAACGAAAGATCACCTTTTTCATGAACTAAACCGCCGTGGATGCATCACACTTACTGACCGGCTCTGCCTCAACCCACTTGGTAAACTTGTCCACTGCCACCAGTAGATGTGTCTTTTTGTCTTTAGACCTTTTGAAAGGTCCGACCATGTCAAGCCCCCAGACTGCAAACAGCCAAGTGATTGGGATCATCCTCAATTCTGGAGCCGGCACATGAGCTCGCCGTGAGAACTTTTGACACCCATCACATTTACTGACCAGATCCTCCGCATCAGCATGAGCCGTCAACCAATAGAAACCATGACGAAAAGCCTTGGCTACGAGGGATTTTGACCTAGCATGATGGCCACAATCTCCTTCATGGATCTCACAGAGTATTTCTTGGCCTTCTGTAGGTGACACACAACGTTGAAACACCCCCGTGATGCTGAGGTGATGTAACTCGCCGTTAACAATCGTCATGGATTTGGAGTGCCTGACGATTTGTCTCGCTAATGTCTCATCCTCCGGCAATTCACCCCGGGTCATATAAGCCAAGTAAGGCACCGTCCAATCCGGGATAACATGAAGAGCCGCCACCAGCTGTGCCTCCGAGTCTGGCACTGCTAATTGTTCCTCGGTAGGCACCTTGACAGAAGGGTTATGTAACACATCAAGAAAGGTATTGGGCGGCACCGGCTTACGTTGGGATCCCAACCGGCTTAAAGCATCAGCTGCCTCATTCTTCCTTCGATCAATGTGCTCCACTTGATAACCCATGAAGTGACCAGCCACAGCATCTACCTCACGATGATAAGCCGCCATGAGGGGGTCTTTGGAATCCCACTTGCCTGACACTTGTTGAGCTACCAAATCTGAGTCGCCCAAGCATCGTACCCGGCTTAAGTTCATCTCCTTAGCCATCCGGAGACCATGGAGTAATGCATCATATTCAGCTGCATTGTTAGTACATGGAAACATAAGCCGGAGTACATAACAAAATTTGTCACCTCGAGGGGAAGTTAACACCACTCCAGCCCCCAAGCCTTCTAGCTGCCTGGACCCGTCAAAGTGAATAGTCCAGTATGTGTTATCCAGCTTCTCCTCAGGAGCCTGCAGCTCTGTCCAATCATTGATGAAGTCCACCAAGGCCTGAGACTTAATAGCCGTCCGAGGCATGTATTTCAAGCCATGAGGCCCAAGCTGAATAGCCCACTTGGTGACTTGCCCTGTGGCCTCCCTGTTCTGAATGATGTCTCCCAAAGGGGCTGAACTTATCACAGTTATAGGGTGGCTTTGAAAGTACTGCTTTAACTTCCGGTTGGCCATGAACACCCCGTAAACAAGCTTCTGCCAATGTGGGTACCTTTGCTTGGATTCAATGAGCACCTCACTGATGTAGTAAACCGACCGTTGAACCGGATGCTCCTTACCGTCTTCCTTACGATCCACTACGATGGCAACGCTGACGGATCGTGAATTGGCAGCCACATATAACAGCAAAGGCTCTTTGTCAATTGGAGCCGCGAGAACCGGCGGCTCAGACAATTGTCTCTTTAAGTCTTCAAAAGCAGCATCAGCGGCCTCACTCTGGACAAAAGTGTCAGTTTTCTTCATCATCTGATACAATGGGAGGGCTTTCTCGCCGAGCCGACTTATGAATCGACTTAAGGCGGCAACACGACCCACCAGTCGCTGAACATCATTGATGCACGCCGGTATAGCCAGGGATGTAATCGCCTTAATCTTCTCCGGGTTAGCTTTAATGCCTCTGTTGGACACCAGAAAACCCAAGAGCTTGCCCACAGGAATGCCAAACACACACTTGGCCGGGTTAAGCATCATCTTGTAAACCCGGAGATTATCAAAGGTCTCCTTTAAGTCAGATATCAAGGTCTCCTTTTCTCTAGACTTCACCACAATGTCATCCACATAGGCATGGACATTACAGCCAATTTGGTCGTGCAAATAGTTCTGCACACACCGCTGATAAGTCGCCTGGGCACTCTTGAGCCCAAATGGCATAGATACATAGTAGAAGGCTCCAAACGGAGTGATGAAAGCCGTCTTCTCCTGGTCCTTAACTGCCATCTTAATCTGATGATAACCGGAGTAAGCATCCAAAAAACTCAAACGCTCACAACCTGCCGTAGCATCAATGATTTGATCAATACGGGGAAGAGCGAAAGGGTCAGCCGGACAAGCCTTGTTTAAGTCCATGTAGTCCACACACATCCGCCAGGTGTCCTTCTTCTTGAGGACAAGCACCGGGTTAGCCAACCACTCTGGGTGAAAAACTTCAATGATAAACCCGGCCGCTAAGAGCCGGGCGACTTGTTCCCCAATAGCTTTCCATATTAAAATGGCGAAGAAACTGCCTGACCGGCTTATACTTTGGATCAATATTGAGAGTGTGCTCAGCGAGTTCCCTCGGTACACCCAACATGTCAAAAGGTTTCCATGCAAAGATGTCCCGGTTCTCACGGATGAACTCGACGAGTGCCCTTTCCTATTTGGGATCCAAGTTGCTGCTGATGCTGAACTGTTTAGAAGAGTCCCCCGGGGTAAAGTCAACAAGCTTTGTCTCAGCTGCCGATTTAAACTTCAACGCCGGGTCGTGCTCTGTAGTTGGCTTCTTCAGGGATGTCATATCCATCGGGTCAACATTATCTTGATAAAATTTGAGCTCTTCTGCTGTGCAGGCCGACTCAGCATAAGCCGTGTCACCTTCTTCACACTCCAACGCTACCTTATGACTGCCATGTACAGTGATTGTGCCCTTGTAACCCGGCATCTTGAACTGTAAATAAACGTAACACGGCCGGGCCATAAACTTGGCATAAGCCGACCGTCCAAACAGAGCGTGGTATGGGCTCCTGATCTTGACCACCTCAAACGTTAACTTCTCAGCTCTGGAGTCATGTTCGTCTCCAAAGGCTACCCCCAGCTCAATCCTGCCAACTGGGTAAGCCGACTTACCAGAGACAACTCCATGGAAAACAGTTTTGGATGTTCTCAGATTTTTATCAGTCAACCCCATGCACTGAAAGGTCTCGTAGTAGAGGATGTTGATGCTACTACCCCCATCCATGAGCACCTTGGTGAACTTATACCCACCAACCTGAGGCGCCACTACTAAAGCCAACTGACTCGGGTTATCGACCCGCGGAGGATGATCCTCCCTGCTCCATATGATGGGCTGCTCTGACCACCTCTGATAACGAGGAATTGCTGGCTCAACAGAATTCACAACCCTCTTATGAACCTTTTGGTCACGTTTGCACAAACTAGTGGTAAACACGTGATATTGTCCACCACTCAACTGCTTCGGATGGCTTTGATAGCCTGACTGCTGCTGCTACTGCCCATCTTGACCAGATTGCTGCTAATTGTTACCACCTGGATGCCCCTGAAAACCGGAATTTGAGCCGCCACCGGGCCATGAAAACCGCCAGCCCCTGAGCCGCCGCCAGACCCATGAACGCCATCAAAGGTGTTGGAATTGTTAAACGCCTTCATGATCACGCAATCCTTCCATAGATGCGTGGCGGGCGGCTCCCTGGTGCAGTGTCTCGGGCAGGGCTCATTGAGTAGCTGCTCCAGAGATGGGCCTGACCCGCCGGATCGAGGCGGTTTACCCTTACGTCTCGGATTGTTACCCCATACCTTGGCATTGGCCACAAACTCCGGGTTACCGTCCGCCTTACGCTTATTGCCGCCTTGATTCCCCGGGTTATGCTGCTGGCTCTTTCCATTGCCGTTCCTTTTTCCCTTCCCTGTCTTCTCATCGTCAGACGCAGGATCCTTGGTACTATCAGAATAGACATATTTGACTAAAGCCGCCATCAGCGTACCCATATCCATGAGGTCACATTTAAGGCGCCCCAGTTTCTGCCTCAGCGGCTCAAAACGGAAATTTTTCTCAAGCATAAGAACCGCAGAACCGGCATCCATCTTATCGGAGGAATGAATTATCTCCTTGACCCAGCGTACCCAATGGGTGGTGGATTCACCTTCCTCTTGCTTGCAATCCATCAAGTCCACAATCGACATAGATTGCTTACAGGTGTCCTTGAAGTTTTGGATGAACCGGGCCTTTAACTCGCCCCATGGACCAATGGAATTGGGTGGTAAGCCCTTCAGCCAAGACCGGGCTGTTCCATCTAACATCATGGGGAAATATTTAGCCATTGCCGCGTCACTAACCTCTAGCAGCTCCATGGCCATCTCATAACTCTCGATCCACGCCCCTGGCTGTAAGTCGGCCGTGTAATTTGGTACCTTTCGAGGTCCCTTGAAGTCCTTGGGTAGGCGTACATCACGCAGAGCCGGCACCAGGCAAGGGACACCGCCGGTTCTAGTGGCTACTCCCGCCTCAACAGATGTCATTGGATACTCCGGGTGATCGTGCTCCTGACGTATTTGATCCTGCGCCGGATTATAGCCCCCGGGTTGGTTATGTTGTTGTGCATTGCTTGAAAAAGCTTCCGACTCCATGCGTCTGCTGTAACTCGGGCTCCGGTTCTGGCGAGGTAGTGCTACCCAAGGCGGGGGAGTTGAATGAATCCTGTCCCGTCTGTAAGAATATGTCTCCTGCTGAGCCAGGGCTGTCTGGAGGAGCTCTCTGACCCTCCGGGTTTCCACTACCTTCGGGTCATCACCTCCCATAGGAAGAGCCGCTAAACGCGCTGAAGCTGCGATCAAATTCTCCATGGGGTTGGAAAAGTGACCCGGTGGAATCGGCACATAACGCGGCGGTGGCATGCTCAAGTGAGGCGGCACCATATCCCGAGGCTGAGCCGGTCCTCCTGTTCCGGCTGTCATAAGCCGATTGGCCTCTGGCGGGTTACTAGGGCCAGCTCCGGGTGTAGCAAAGAGAACCCGGGGGTCGTAATTCAGAGGTAAACGAGACTGCGTTTTCTGATGTCTCCTCCTCATTACCTCATTGGATGCATTTAAGCTCATCGTAAGCTGGTAAGCTTCTGACTACAAGCGCTGTGCCCAGGCGTCGAGAGCCACCTGCTCTGTAGCTAGTCTGGTATCCTCAGCTGCCAAAGCCTCCTTGGCCTGAGCTATCTCCTCACGCACCTGTGCTACCGCTGCGTCATGCTCATCTTTGTCTGCGGGAATAACCGTGGCGGTTAACAGGGCCGTAAGGTTGTCCATGAGATCCATCAGCACCTAAGCCGGTGGGCGCACGGGGCCGCCTGCCCCGGCTGCTCCTGATCCGGACGTGATCGCTGCGGCTACTGTAGAGTTTGAACCGGGCTGAGTTCCAGCCATGAAGATTCCGGCTCATCTTGGCGGCTCATCGGGGTCCGGAATACTGATGCCATCGGAATAGCCCCCGAGCGCGCCATCTTGTACCTAATACAACGAATCTGTTGAGCCGGCGGACGAACCACCGTCTGACAGGACGGCCGTCTCACCCCCATGTATAGATCCAGAAAATTCCTCTCTGTGGACACAGCCCACGAAGGCACGCCTCATAACTGGATGAGTCCGTGTCTTCCTCGCACGCTGAGCCGTCTCGACGAGGTCGGTGCAGTTGTCCGGCTCAGGGCCTGGCTCACCGATCCGGCCGATGAAGACATGGATTCCGCCGAAGGGGACCCAGTATCCGTACTCAATTGAGCCGGCGTCGGGACCCCAGCCTTCGTCGTCGATGTAGCTCTTGCCGCGACGACTTTTGGTCATCCGGCCCACTACGTACCCCTTGAGCCCTTCTAAGTTGCCCTTCAAGAACTCAAATCCACCGTGTGCTGGCCCCACGGTGGGCGCCAACTGTCGTGGAATAGTCACGTCAGATGTCCTCATGAGAGGACTTAGTTGTGGAGCCATCGCAACTAGGAAACTTGAAGGGGTTAAATCGGGACAAGGGACACGAGAGGGTTTATACTAGTTCGGCCCCTTACAGTGAAGGTAAGGCCTATGTCTAGTTGGGTTGGTATTGATGTTTCAATGACCAGGGAGCGAGATACGCTATGCCCAACTCTCGATGAGTTGTTTCTTACCCTAAGCCGCCAGCAGGTCGTCCCTTTATATACACGGGTTGACGCCCTGTGGCTTACAGAGTCCCGGCCGGCTTATAAACAGTGTCCAGCTCGGTGACTAGTTAAATCTACCTTATGTTACAAGCCATGCCATCATGGCGGTTTACTACAACGGGCCTTAAGTCGCCTATGGGCGTTGGGCCCTTTATAAACCGCCATCTTCACGCTTGGTCTTGGGCTTCCTCTGATGAGTCCTCTTTGCATAACCCGGCCCCTCCTGGGCGGCTTACACAAATAGTCATATCCCCAACAATCTTTGTGTGATGAAAATGAAGCATAGCTTAACTATATGATTTCGTAGGGATGAATTTTCTTTTGCCATGTTATTTTGAGAAGACATGATTACTTTGATTAGTATGCTTGAAGTGTTACTATTTCTTTTATCAATATGAACTTTTATTTTGTATTCATTTGGATCTGAACATTGATGCAACAATAAAGAAAATTACATTATGAATTATGCTAGTAGCATTCCACATCAAAAATTTCTTTTTTATCATTTACCTACTCGAGGACGAGTAGGAATTAAGCTTGGGGATGCTTGATACGTCTCCAACGTATCTATAATTTTTGATTGTTCCATGCTATTATATTACCCCTTTTGGATGTTTATGGGCTTTATTTTACACATTTATATCATTTTTGGGACTAACCTACTAACCGGAGGCCCATCCCATATTGCTATTTTTTTGCCTATTTCAGTATTTCGAAGAAAAGGAATATCAAACGGAATGAAACCTTTGGGAGCATGATTTTTGGAGCAAACCTGATCCGGAGAGCTTGGAGTGCAAGTCAAGAAGCTTTCGAGGGCCCCATGAGATAGCCCCCCCCTGTAGGGCGCGCCCCCTTTCTCGTGGGCCCCTCGGGCGGCCACCGACGTACTTCTTCCTCCTATATATACGTACGTACCCCGAAAACATCCAGGAGCACCACGAAACACAATTTCCACCGCTGTAACCTTCTGTATCCGCGAGATCTCATCTTGGAGCCTTCGCCGACACTCTGCCGGAGGGGGAATCAACCATGAAGGGCCTCTACATCAACATCCTTGCCCCTCCGATGAGTTGTGAGTAGGTTACCACAGACCTACGGGTCCATACTTATTAGCTAGATGGCTTCTTCTCTCTTTTTGGATCTCAATACAATGTTCTCCCCCTCTCTTGTGGAGATCTATTCGATGTAAACTCTTTTTGCGGTGTGTTTGTCGAGATCCGATGAATTGTGGGTTTATGATCAAGTTTATCTATGAATAATATTTGAATTTTCTCTGAATTCTTTTATGTATGATTGAGTTATCTTTGCAAGTCTCTTCGAATTATCAGTTTGGTTTGTCCTACTAGATTGACCTTTCTTGCCATGGGAGAAGTGCTTAGCTTTGGGTTTAATCTTGCGGTATCCTTACCCAGTGACAGAAAGGGTTGCAAGGCACGTATTGTATTAGTGTGATCGAGGTTAACAAGATGGGGTTTATATCATATTGCATGAGTTTATCCCTCTACATCATGTCATCTTGCTTAATGCGTTACTCTGTTCTTATGAACTTAATACTCTATATGCTGGCAAGAGTCGGTCGATGTGTGGAGTAATAGTAGTAGATGCAGGCAGGAGTCGGTCTACTTGTTATGGACGTGATCCCTATATACATGATCATGCCTAGATAATCTCATAACTATGCGCTTATCTATCAATTGCTCGACAGTAATTTGTTCACCCACCTTAATACTTATGCTATCTTGAGAGAAGCCTCTAGTGAAACCTATGCCCCCCGGGTCTATCACTTATCATATTTGCTTTCAATCTACCTTTATTTGCATCTTTACTTATTGCATCTATATTATAAAATACCAAAAATATATTTATCTTATCATACTATCTTTATTAGATCTCACTTTCGCAAGTGGCCGTGAAGGGATTGACAACCCCTTTATTGCGTTTGTTGCGAGTTCTCAGTTTGTTTGTGTAGGTGCGTGGGACTTTTGAGGAGCCTCCTACTTGATTGATACCTTGGTTCTCAAAACTGAGGGAAATACTTACGCTACACTTTGCTGCATCACCCTCTCCTCTTCGAGGAAAACCAACGCAAGCTCAAGACGTAGCATGGAGCCACCCAGTGCTCCAGGAACTCCCTCAGGAGCATAGCCCCGATGAGCTTTGCCGCCCCCAAGTTGCCTGGCCTCAGGTCTGCGTTCATCCTCTTCAGCACCACCTTCGCATGGGGATCGTCAAGCTCCATGCGAGAGCACGCATCGAAGGCCTTGGGCTGCCCCGTAGGCAGCACCAGTTGAGGGTGGATGCGCCCAACGTCCACCATGACCCACTTACTCTGGAAGCCTTTGGTCCTCTTCCCAGGCTTCGAGATGGCATTGGAGTTGGAATATGCGACGAAGCTCGCGCATGCGGTGATGTGGGCACCAGAAACCCGGAGGGAGAAGTAATGACGTTGCAAGGCCACTGAGGGCATCACCCAACGTGGGCCTCACAATAGTAGGCGAAAATTGCCAGGAAAAGAACAGAGTTGGGGTGGAGGTGCAGAGCTTGCAAGTTGTATTGGCGAAGAATATCGAGGAAGAACTCTGAAAAAGGAGGCACCAGACGGCGATGATGGCGCTCACAAAGAGCGGGTAGAAGGTGCTCCCCTTGCCTTCAGGCTGGGCGGAGCCGGCCTTGAGCATAGTCGCCCCCTCGTTGCCCTGTGCCACCGTCATCAGGCGCGTGAGGGCGAGATTCTTCTTTGACACGTTCGGGGGATCCAGAGACGGCGAGTACCAGGCCTCGGTCGGGGTCTTGCGAGGCACCATGGCTTGCCGAATAGGAGGGATTGAGATAGATCTGGAGGATTTCAGGAGCAAGAAGGAGAAGACCGAGAAAGGGGATCTGGAGCAAGGCGAACGAGGACGAAGCAAGTAAGTCTGGCCCGGGTACCTCTTTCTGTCAGATGGGCGGTTGCCGAGGTGTTGTGGGGAAGTGGGGACGCCCATGTCCAATCAATTGCCACGCGGCGTCCAAGGCCGCAGGCTATTGGGGCCCTTAGCGCTTCACACTTGCCCCTTCGCTTCTCTGCTAAGCCAAGTCTAGGCGCGCCTTGGGCCCGGGGGCTACTGTCGGCATTCTGGGAACGAGGGTCCGCAGACTTGCCTGCCTGCGGCCTACGACATGGCTCAAGCGGAGGCCCAGTGCAGGCCAGCTTCATCAGCTCAAGCTCAAGACACTCGCGAGGGGCCAAGCCTCGCGGGGCGGACGATAGGGAGCTTCCTCAGGAGCAGCCTCCTCAGGCAGGCTCGCGAGGAGGTGGAGAGATCAAGGCAGGGAACCTCGCGAGGAGCCCGTGACGCAAGCCATGACGATTGAGAGCAGGCGGGCGCCAGCCTACGTAGTGTCCTTGTTTCCCCTTTGGTGCAAAGGGGGAAAGCATAGGCTAAGGCATCAGGCAAAGGTTACTGCATCGGTGCAACAAGACCAAGATGAGCAGAGCGGCAGGATGGAGGTCACCATGGAGCCTAGGACAGCGTCACCATCAGAGTCTTTGGCTGTCGAAGACCAACTTTAGTCAGGATAAGTGTACTATATGTTCCCCGCTCAAAATGGCCAATTGTTCGCGCCCTTCCCGCTCATTATTTGGGAAGAGGCCCAGGGCCTCTATAAATAGGGCCAGCCACCATAGTAGAAGGGATCGAATCCTGATTGCGCATAGACTAGAGAGAGAGAGTCGACTGAACTCACCCAAGCAGTTCATCGCACCAGCTCAAGAACAGCCCCTCGCGAGGCTGTTCTCCCTTTGTATTGTTCATCATCAGCCCCTGAGGCAATCCACCACACCACACACTGGAGTAGGGTATTACACCACAATGGTGGCCTGAACCAGTATAAACCTCGTGTCCCTTGTGTGTTCTTCTTTCTAGCCTAGATTCCTTGCGAGGCTCCAAGACATGAGTTGGTAGGGGAAAGATCTTCGTGCGCACCCCAGAGTTCGAACCTCAAGGGTCTGCCAGAACCCGAAATCCGACAATAAGTAGCACTGGTTACGATGCTACTAGTAAGGCGCTACAGCTAAAGGTTAGCAGTAGCGTATGTTAACCCATGCTACTGCTATATCGACTTAGTAGTAGCGCTTTTTCACTAAAGAGCGCTACTGGTAATTACTAGCAGCGCTTCTCTCAGCCTGCGCTACTACTATTATTTCGTATTTCACTTTTATTTCATGTTGTATTCATACACCTTTATACCAGTTTTCATACAGCAGCAATTTAGAGATTATTTTTACATCATAATGAGTTATTACATCACAGGGTGAAAGAACCGTGGACTAGTTTCAAGTGGATGGACATACACTTGAAACTAATCCGCGGTTCTTTCACCCAATAATATAATAAAAATCATCATCATCATATCATTAACAACTTATCATCATAATACATCATTGTCATATAAAACCTCCTCATGATCATCATTTTCATCAATGAGACATCACATAGAAAATTGGTCACTAGTCATAATCACAACTACTCCACCTCATCAACTCTAACCCATTATACCACATAATAAACATATTGTACCTCATAGGACCTACTACATTCTCTTAGGACCTACTATATTCTCTAAGGTAAAATAGCAAAAAACAAGATAGCCCCTGACTCTCCATTATGGAGAATGGAGATTATCCTGTCTCCAATTCTTGCGTTTTGCTTAATGTTGATTCCAAGAACCTCCTTACGACTGTCCAAACATTTTTTCCATTCTTTGATTAGCATGTGTTCACCGATTTTACAAATCCGATATGCACAAGTGAGATCCGTAGGATAACCTGGCTCTATGTTCAGAACATCAAGGCGACCATTCTGATACATCAGATGAGACACACAATCCATCAGGATTTTCTGTTGAAAAACATAGTAATAACTTCGTAGTTAGCAATGATGTACTAGTCTTAGAAGTATGCAAAAGATGCACGGACGTCGTAATAGTAAAAAAATCTTACCAGGGTATCTCCATAGAAGTTACCGTGGTTCAACACGTGCACTAGTGGAACATATTCACCATACATTGGAGGAGTTCGATAATAGGTATTGTAATTCTCAAGATCAGTAAAAAATGCGATCAGATGATTTTCCTCCATATAAGTTAATTCGGAGCCATCGGTGTAGTGGGTTTTGTCTACCATCTTCCGCACATTCTTTGAAGAATAAGCTGTCAACTACTTTGAAATGAACAATATAAATTAGTTAATAACTATGTTTGAGAAACTCACATAGCGGTAGAATCAGAAGCGTATCAACAAGGACCCAAATGTCCATATTGTCTTGCTGGATGTCAGGATCACCAAGATCCATGGTGACAATCATATCCTCATAAAAACCATACATATTGCAAAGTGCTTCCCAATTTTGGCAACCAAAATGGGTTACGCTCTGAGAATTGTACAGATTTACTTCAAAATCCATATCATGATGGGTCCTTAGGTGTATTTCTTTGTTTCAAAATTTTCATGGTCTTCAAAACCCATCCTCTCCAAGACATAGCGTCTTGCATGGCATGGGATAAGCTAGTCGAATTGTAAAAGATGAAAATTAGACGTTGAAATAGTTGAAGTCGTGCTTAATTACGAAAAAAACACTTGTCATCGTTGCGTACCGTTTCAACATGGAAGGTCTCCTCGAGCCTAATGCTGAAGTGCCGATCTTCGTCCAGGTGAGGCCTGTGGCACAGACCTCGATCGTCGTGGCACCAGCTGCACTCCCCCGGGAGACTTTTGTCGTCCGAGTATGACATTTCCTACGTTCATAATTCAAAGATTAAATTTGTACAATTAAATATATGTACCAATAAACCTAAATTAGATCATTATTAGTCATCACGAGTTGACTATCAGTCTATCGAAATGTCGTTTAATTATTTTTTGAGAAAATCCAGGCCACTCGATATTTCCTACATATTATAGCACAAGTCATGCCAGAATTCACAGAAAAATCCGGTATGACCTTTGCTAAAAAAGGACATATAGGGCACCTAAAATTTTCCGGAATGGAAATTAATCAACACTCCGGCAAAACATAGGCCACTCGGAGGTGTAACCTGAACAAGACCGGCGACTTGGGCAACCACATATCCTATTTGAGCAACACAAGATATATATGTTTTTATCTACATCATATCTTATAGGACTCATATTGACATGGAGATTTGGCTGGTCTCACCTCGAGTTCGGAGGGGGTCGGTGACGGGGATGACGGCGGGGATGATGGAGGGGCTCCTTGATTTCTGCAAAAAGAAAAACCCTCTAAGTTATCACTAATACATCCCGAATAATTGCTTAAACTAAAAAAAATAACAACAAATATGACATGTTCAACTAGTTCTACTAATTCAACTAGTTCTTACTAAATATAAACTTACTATAAATAAAAAAACTAGTTCTTTCTAAAAATAAAGTAGTTCAACTAGTTATATTAATTTTCTTAATAAAAATACATTATTAGTTCTATTAATTCAACTAGTTCAACTAGTTTATTAATTTACTTACTAAACTAGTTCAACTAAAACTAAAGTAGTTTGACTAGTTTATTAATTTACTTACTAATTATTTTAAACACTTACTAAAAACAGTAAAAAAAAACTACGTTATACAATAGTAAAAAACATATACTATTAACCATACTGCCCTAGTTAACTAGTACCATCACTACTACTAATTAACATCTACTACTACTAAAAATCATTATCTATGAACCCTGAATTAACATCTACTAGTACCAAAAAGCATCTACTAACTAAACAGA